>NC_143566.1:42258928-42581785 GCF_054136105.1 Typopeltis vanoorti | reverse complement strand
AAGAAAGAGAAAGAATAATTATGGGAGGTTGACACTGGTGACTAATCAGGGCAGCAGAATAACAGTTGCAAAGGATATCGTGGAATTATTGAAAGAGCGACAATGCAATGTATAGAAGGGAGACAGATATTAGGAGAATTGGAAGTGAAAGAATCAGAGGTGAATTAGGTGTTGATTGGGTTATATGTTAATAATTCTCTAGGAATGGATGCCATATCACCATATATTCTTAAGGAATGCCACATTAAATAACCAGATCAAGGGCATAGCCAACTATGCCCTTGACCTGGTTATTTAATGAAAGTTTTGCAGTGGAAAAAAGGCAAAATAGTACCACTCCACATGCATGGTTCTAGGAGAGAAGTTTTCAATTATAGATCAATCTGTATAACTGCAGTTCTGGTCAAGGTGTTGGAGAGATTGGTTAGGAATATAATACAGAATTGGGGTTGATGTACATAACATTTTTTATGATGGTCAGCATGGATTTGTAAAGGGTAGGTCCTGATTTAGCAATTTACTTGTATTTTATGAAGGTTAATGGGTGTGTTAGATAAGGGAGAATCATATACAGTGATATTCTTGGGTTTTGCAAAAGCATTTGATAGATTACCACATGACAAGTTGGTGTAAAAGCTGCAGAGGATGGGAATAGATAGTATGTTGGTTAGATGGATCGGAGATAGGCTCTCTCTCTGAACAATACCATCAAGTTGTGTATGATGAAACATTGTCTCAAAAAAGGAAGGTAACCACTGGTTACCTTCCTTTATTCCAGAACCACGTACTCCATGGTTCTGTTTTTGAGCCCTTGCTGTTTAACTTGTTTGTAAATAATTTATCATGTGGACTGACTGGGGATCTTCAGTTGTTTGCTGATGATGTAAAGTTCAGAAGAATTAGAAGTAGAACTGCTGATGTTAATTCCCTTCAGGAAGATTTCAATAGACTTTTGACTTGGACAAAGGAGTTCGGTTGTATTGTGGTTGCAAGGTGTTGCATTTTGGAGTGCAGAAATATAAGGCTTTGCTCTATATCAAAGTGCTATGCTGCAGGAAGTGGATGAGATTAAGAGATTTGGAAGTAATAGACAGTAGACTGAACTTTAGATTGCATACTGCTAGTGTTTCAATGGCTGGACATCATAATTCTACTATGAAAAGAAGTACTTTAAGATATAGGGATAAGGAAGTGGTTGTGCACTGTATAAAGCACTGGTCAGATCAGACTTGGGCTGTTGTGCTCAGATCTGGTCCCCTGTTTTTCTGTGTGATGTGGAGACATTGGAGAGGGTCTGGAGGCCAGTGACTGAGACAATATCAGGATTTTGGACTGCTGTCTATCGAGAGAGGTTGAAAAAATGTGGATTGCAGAGTTTAGTGGATAGGAGGAAAAGAGGTGATATGATAGAGACATTTAAGTTAGTGAGAGGATTTTATCGAATTAATCGAGATGAAATTATATGAAAAGAATAGAAGGTGAGAGGGAAAAATCAGAGATCATCCCTGAAAGTTATGTAAGAGCGTGGTGAGGAGTATATTTTTTACTTGGAGAATTGTCTGT
The DNA here is from genome assembly GCF_054136105.1 of Typopeltis vanoorti. Lineage (NCBI taxonomy): Eukaryota > Metazoa > Arthropoda > Arachnida > Uropygi > Thelyphonidae > Typopeltis > Typopeltis vanoorti. Next base: position 42,580,222 of record NC_143566.1, on the reverse strand, counting down.
GAATGGAACACATTACCAGAATGTGTTGTTAATGCAAGGAGTGTTAAGGATCTTAAGATTCAGTGTGATAAATATCTTGTCAGTTGAATGAACCTTCCACGATGAGTCTGCTGAATAAAAAAAAAAACCTGCTTCTCACTCCTATACAGCTTCCAGAGATTACTTCTTGTTCTTCCTCCATCTCCTCTCATTTTATGAAAACCTCTTCAACATTAATCCTGTAACAATCCCTTACTAACTTGTATGTCTCTATCATATCACCCCCCCCTTCCTCTTATTCACTAGACTCTATAAATTGCATCTTTTCAACCTTTCTCGGAAGCCTGTGTAGCTCAGTGGATGTGGCGTTTGCACACCACCGCGCTTGGCCGCACAAAGGAAGACTTGATTTCGAGTCTAGTCGGTGACTAGAGGAAATTTTTCTAAGCCTTTTTTCGACCGGTTCCCGAGTTAGTCGATCTCTGGCACGGGCAAGCAGGTTTTTCCTCCCGGAAACTCGGTTTTTCGTCCTGTAAACTCAAGAAAATCGACCGTAGAACCCACATTATTTCAGACATTAAATATATATTGTGTTAGGGACCACGAGATGGCAGCACATTTGAGCCGTCTCTCTTCACTGCGTACCGCTTAATTAGTGATATCCTTGGGCCATCTATCTCTGATTGGTACCAGTGGAGATTGAACTGCCCACTCAGTCTCCAAAAGTTAGATAGGGCTAAATGGCCTCGCCTACTCCCGTATACAGGAATAAAAAGGCGTTAGCTGATTTTTTTTTTTTTTTTTTTTTCAACCTTTCTTTATATTCAACATTCCAGATATCAGAAACTCCCTCAGTCAATTGTCTCTGGATCCATTTTTCATTTTAGAAATTATGGACTTTATAACCATGTTATAAATAACTCTTTTAATATCCCGACGTTTCAATCTTCATATTAAGATCATCATCTGGAGCATATACAAATATACAGGACAAGCTAAGTTACATTACATACAGTAAGCTACAAAAACAATGAATTGATCACATATTATTCTACTGGCATGACCTCTAGTGAAAAAAAAAATTATAAACTACATCAAGCTAAATTCTATTTATGATAACATGAATAAACATTCTTTCTTACAGATAGTTTTCTTTCAGTAACAATGATGTCCTGTTTTTAGCATTACAGCTCTTTTTTTATATATATATATATATATATTTATTTATTTATTTAGGATCCTGGATTTTCTACAGTCCTGTTTATAGTTGCTCTTAGACAGGAAGGTTCCATGGGTCGAATATATGCCTTCCATATGTTTGGGATTTTTAGACCACCATTATTGTTCAGATTGGGGTGGTTGGTAATAATCTCACAGGTTTCCTTAAATTCATACCATGTTTTGGTGTGATGTAGGCAACTAGTGCTTTTCAGTCAATTCTATGTAAGCTGTTCAGGGCATGATCAGAAAGGCCAGCTTCACCATAATTATTATATTTAATGTGTCGTTTATGTACCTTTTGTCTGATAGGAATTGTGCATCCTGTTTCTCCTATATATGATATGTTACAGGTGCAATAAATCCAGTATACTCCAGGGTGGGCCAGCGGAGGGAGTGAGTCTTTGGATGAGTTGATTTCTGGATTCTTTTGAAAACAAGGTGACCAAATCTGTGCACAGTAGTCCATATGTGGCCTAATAAATGCCATATACAATGGAACTAGAATCTCCTTACTTCAACAAGTCATCATTACCAGAATTCATTGTGTTGTCCTTACAATTTTGGTGATGTGTCCTCTAAATTTTAGATCCTTATCTGCCATCACTTCAACATCTCTTATTTCCTCCACCTCAAACAATAAATCCCTACCAAGCATAAACTCTACCTCCCATCTTGTTTTCCAAAATTTAAAACCTTACATTTTGCAACATTGAAATGGAATTCCCACTCCTGTGCCCATTCACTCAGTCTATTCAAGTTTCTTCTTGTAGGGCCACAACATCTGCTCTACTCCTAAAAATTCTTCCCAACTTTACGTCATCTGCAAACAACTGAATATCTCCATTAAAATCTTCACCAGTATCATTAACATACAGATTTAACAGGAATGGCCCTAGAACATTAGTTGGGTGTCTTTAAAGGCATCCAACTAATAAACAATTGCCAGTATGGAATCCACTGCTGTTGATCAATACGTTAACTTCTTACATTCGTCACCCATCTCTCGACTAACACCATAGAAAAGTTTTGAATCTGAAGTGGTTACACTTGATATCTTCAAGACATTTGACTATATTTGGCACAAAGGCCTATTAAATAAGCAACCATAGTTTGGTCTGCCCTATGATTTTTGCAACTAGGTTGCCAACTTTTTGACTGGGTGCATGTTACATATGATTGCTTCTTATCCTCCAGCTAGCAACCAATGATTTGGATTCCACAAGGTTCTGTTATCTCATACACAATTACACCACTATGACCGATAGTTGAAGGAATCAACAGCCCTAATTATTCGTGTGTTGAGGCTTAAGTGCTGTGAAGAATTCATGTTAGAGGTTTAATGGAATATTAACAGCACTGAAAAAGGATTAAACTAATTTTAATACTTCCAATATTTCATCTCCGTCACAGAGACATCTTCAGGGATTACAAAAATTTTTTGTAACACACACACACAAATACAATACAAAGTGAAACTAAAGTCCTATCTAGGTAGTGCGCCCTCTATGGGCATTTGCAGGTGGCCTGGGATGTAAAGAGGGATCTCTGATAATTAAAGTTTCCCAAATTTTGGGAAGTTTAATGCAACCGTATTTGTTTAAATTAGGTTGATTCCTGAGTGCAGATGCAGATTCAAAGAATAGTCTTTCTTTTTTGAATTTACTATGGTGGAGCATGGTAGTTTTTTTCCAGGAGATTCTGTGGGATGTATCCAAAACATGGTCTGCAAGGCCAGACTGACCATAATCGTGTTTGCAGATGTAAGAACTGTGTTCTTCTAACTGGATGGATGCTGACCTGCCTGTTTGTCTGAAGTAGGCAAGTTTACAGGAACAAGGTACTCTATATACACCAGACACTGGAAGAGGAGGGAGCTTGTCTTTAGTGGAGCAGATAAGGGTGGCAAGTTTACGGTGGGGCTTAAAAGCTGTATGGAGGTTGTACTTTTTTAATGATCTGGCTATTTTTTCTGAAGTACCACGGATGTAAGGAATGGTGATGGCATTTCTGAAGTCCTTCTGAAGAGATGGTTGGGGAATGGGGAAGGACTTGATTATATTTTTAATTCTGTTATCATTATAGCCATTGGAAAGGAAGGTGTTGTGTATGTGTTTGAGTTCGGTTGAAAGGGCAGTTTTACTGGAACAAAGATTGTGGGCCCTATTGGTCAGAGTTTTAATAATGCCATATTGCTGGGAGGGGTGGTGGGAGAGTTTATGAATGTATCTGCCTGTATGAGTAGGTTTTCTATGTACAGAGAAAGAAAGGTTACCATTAGGAAGGCGTGTTACTAAGGTGTCTAGGAAGGGTAAACTATTGTTATTTTCCTTTTCCATCGTAAACTGGATTCTTGGATGTAGACTATTGAGGTGACTGAGGAAGGAATTTAATGTGTCTGGGCCATGAGGCCAAATAGAGAACACATCATCTACATATCTTAGCCAGATAGAAGGTTTTAGAGGGGAAGAGTCAATGGCTCGTTTTTCAAAATTTTCCATGTAATAATTGGCAATAGGGGGAACCCATGGCAGTTCCCTCTATCTGTCTGTAGATTTTGTTCTTCCAAGAGAAATAACCAGAGTTGATGGCAAAAGAAAAGAGCTCTATGATATCAGAAGGGAAAATGTTTTTTAAGAGTGTTAAGGTGTCAATTAGGGGAATATTTGTAAACAAAGAGATGATGTCAAAGCTGACCAATATATCTGTATTATTTAAAGTAAGATTTTCAATTAAGTTTTTAAAATGGGTGGAGTTTTTTACATAGGATGAGGTAAGACCAGTGAGGGGGATCAAAGAGTTAGCTAGCTGCTTTGATAATTTGTAGCAAGGTGCATTAGTGGCATCTACTATAGGTCTTAGGGGAGAATTAGGTTTGTGGATTTTGGGTAAACCGTATATCTGGGGGGGGGGGGGCGAGAAGAGAACAGAATGGTTTGAGTTTTTCTGTAATGTCAGGAGGCCAGGAAGAAACATTTTTAAGTAGGTTTTTTAATTTTTTTAACTTGAGTTTTTGTGGGATTGTGTTCCAGTGGTATGTAGGTCACACGATTACGGAGAATAATATCCATTTTCCGATTATATTCTGAGGCATTGAAAACAACAGTGGCATTACCCTTACCCTTCCCAAAATTTGGAAAACTTTAATTATCAGAGATCCCTCTTTACATCCCAGGCCACCTGCAAATGCCCATAGAGGGCACTACCTAGATAGGACTTTAGTTTCACTTTGTATTGTATTTGTGTGTGTGTTGTTACAAAAAGTTTTTGTAATCCCCGAAGATGTCTCTGTGATGGAGACGAAATATTGGAAGTATTAAAATTAGTTTTAATCCTTTTTCAGTGCTGTTAATATTCCATTAAACCTCTAACATGAGCCTTATTATTACTTAGCCAAGAAATTAGAAGCCACACTCAAGGAGTTGGTAGGTCATTCTCCCTCCTACATAAAAAAATACACAACACTTCATAAGCAAAATTAGAAACATTGCACTCAATAATGAAGATTTATTAGTCAGCTTTGACATAACTGCCATTTTCACTAAATATATTTATCAATATATTTTAAATATATTTATCAATATATTCAAAAGATGTGCTACCTTTGGGAAAGGGTTTGAAATTTGTAAGACAAGGATTGAATGTAGCATAATCAGTTGGTAGAAAAATATTGAAGAAAGCAAAGGAGATAAGGGATCTAAGAGTGAGGATGTCTCGATCAATGAATCTATTCTTCTGTTACAGAACATATTTCCGCCCAATATCATGGGCCTCTTTGCCCATGCATCTCTCCAGGTATTTTTGCATGGCAAAACTATTTTTACCTACAAAAAGAAGGTCCAGCCATGGGCTCACCATTCCCCCCCCCCCAGTTGCTAACTTTTACATGTAAGACTGAGCAATGAGCTCTAGATTCTGGCTTATGTTGATGATATTTTTGCCATTTGGCCCCATGGCCACAAAACATTAAATACATTCCTAAGCCACTTGAACAAACAGCACAAACATATCCAATTCACCATCGAGATCGAAAACAGCAACTCTCTTCCTTTTCTAGACACACTTGTTATACATCTTCCCTCATGCTGCCTCTCTTTCAATCTCTACTGCAAACCTGCACACACAGGGATGGTTATAAAGGATATATCTGATTCAGAATCATTGCAAGCTGATCTTACTGTAGTATTAACTAGTGCAGCACTTTTCACTTTGAACCTTATCTTTGTTTTTAACAGTTGTAACAACAGTAGTTCGACAAACAACAGTTTAAAGTTTTTCCACTTGGTCATACTATAAATTAAAGATGTCAAGAAATTATATTCTTGGTTTAATTTTTTACCCAAGTGTAAGCAAAGTTTGTGCCTGAAGTAATTTCAGGATTGGGCAACTCATGTATAGAGGCTAATGACTTCACATCACTTACCTTAGTATCCCATAATGCAAAGCACATATCCTTACGGACATGCATGATGCTATGCATTATGGGAAGGGCCACTACCCAGATTAGTTTTGACTTTTATTGAGGTCTCATCAGTGGGAGCCAGATGCAGAAGTGATACCAAGGTTGAAGTAATAAGCCAAAAATATAATTTCTTGGCATCTTTAATTTATAGTATAACCAAGTGGAAAAAATTTCAACATATATTTCTAATCCAGAGTATTTTAGTAACAAGGTGTGACACCTTTTGCCTACTTTCATATTTTCGTATCCAAGTATGTATATAGACTTCTGCATTACTTCAACCTTGGTATTATCACTTTTGGGTTTGGCTCCCACTGATGAGACCTCATTAAATTTTGAAGCTGATCTTGGCATTCCGATAATGCATAGCATTCTACATTTCAGTAAATATATGTGCTTTCCATTATGGAATACCAAGGCAAGTTATGTGAAGTCGTTAGCCTCTATGTACAAGTTGCTCAGTGCTGAAATTATTTCAGGTGCAAACTTTGTTTGCTTACACTTGGATAAAGGATTAAACCAAGAATATAATATCTTGGCATCTTTAATATAAACAATAGTTTAGTTTGTGGCCTCTCTCAGTGTTCGATACATTATCATCATTAAATTTAATATTTTAATAGTAACATGTAACATAATAGGTATATGTGTCTTCTTTTCATTGGAAGCAACAGCATCCTTACTTTGAATTTTATCCGCTGATATTATCAACAAGAAAAAAAATAACAGTTACAAACAGTTTATAATTCATAGCAAAACACCAAAACATACCGCAATGTAGTGAAAAATGACATCGTAAACAAATGACTTCATGAATGCTGTACATCAATTGATTTATTTAGTGACATGGTGCTGCCATGTCACCAAAACCATCATATGAATGAATGTCATATAAGCTTAAAGTGAAGCATCATAAGGTGTGGTATTACTGTGTGTGTTTTGTTATGTTACATCCTGAATGTTTTTTAATATATTGTCTCTGAAAAAATAATCTCTAAAAATAATTAAATTCTGAGAAGCATTCTTTGAATTCATGATTAGTATATGATTAGTTAATTATGTCTCTTTTAAATTTAAGAGGCACATGATTAATATTTTGCCTAACATGGTATGTTTGGACCACATGGTCCAAATGTACTTAGTTACAGCTCAGCACAGCTTCTACTTAAGTAGTTAAATTTATCAATATATTCAAAAGATGTGCTACCTTTGGTAAATGGTTTGAAATTTGTAAGACAAGGATTGAATGTAGAAATTCATGGGCCTGAAATTTTATGAGTCAAGTCATGTAAAAATTGAGGATGACACAACAGATTATGGTACTGATGTAGGGATGCATTGAAGTAAAATGGTTATACTTACAGGGTTTTAATTGCATGTGGATTACTATTAGCAGATTTGGTCACCTTGTTTTCTGCTGGACAAAAATATTTTGGAAAAGATCCAGAGAAGAGTAATCTAATAACTTTTTTAATAACTAATGTGGTGTCATCTCTTTGGAATATTGAATATTAAGGGAAGGCTGTTTGGAATGCATTGTCTAAAAAGTGGTGGCAGTGGGAAACAGTAAACAAATATAAGACGCAATCTTTTAACTCTGCATGTGTGTGTGGCAATATGATGAGCCTTTAAATCCACAGAAATCTTTTGCTAATAGTAATAATTAATAATTATTAAAACTTTTTTCTTAATCATATAGTGTTAAACCATGCTACTTCAAACTCCAGTCAAATAATAATAAAGAAACAAATAAATGTATATTTAAGACTACTAATTTTCATTTTTAATTATATATTTGTAGGTTGAACAACAGTTGGAAATTAGCAAAAAGTTTCAGCTCTGGATCTTAGGTAAAGAACTAGCTATCGATAATGAGGCCAGGCTTCATAACTATAATATAATACCAGGCTGTCCAATATTTCTTTATTTATCTAAACCAGAAATGCAAAAAAAAGGTAACATTGATTATAGTGATGTTAAGTTGTCTCTACCATATAACATCTCTCATTCTCAATTTGCATGTGAAGATTTCCTGACAAAAAAGAATAAGGGTGATAACCATAATGATTCACTCTGCGACCAGACCTCAGTGTTTTCCCTGAGCAGAAATTCTAGAACACAGAAAAATGAACCTTTACAAAATAAAGATTGCAGTTATCTCTTTTCAAGAACAGATAATTTAGAAATATATGTGGCACAGTCCTCTGACTCTTTCCATGATGAAGTAGTTGCTAAAAGTAATTATTCTCCAGTTTTGAATGAGACTCTAACATATAATGATGTTGAAAATCAGGCAGAGCAAAGTAAGCAAATTTTGTTAACAGATGCTGTTAACTAAGATTAAGAAAGCATCCATTATAATGATATTACTACTCATCATTTAAAAAATTCAACTAGTATTGGTGAAAAATATTTTTTAAATTGAAATTACTTAATTTTTTTTATAACTTGTAAGAATTATAGTGCTATGATTATCACTAAATCATTAGTGATCATCACAGCACTATAATATACTCCAAGTGAGACTTAGTGTTTACAGAGGGTTAGTTAACTAGAATAGTATATTGAAGATAAAGTATTTTCATAGAAAATATTGAGGAGGGAAAGGGCATGTTGTTAATGATGGCAAAGGGGCTGTCCATCATTGGTGAAGCTACAGGATGAAGATAGTAAACTTCAGGCTATGTAGTGTCGAGTGAAGACAAACAGCACAAAAATATATAAGGCACCATAGTAGACTTGGGAATCATCATCATGAACTACTGCAATAGAAACTGTCATGTAAGGCACATCGAAGGTCTCCATTTCTTTCCATCATACAGTACAGTTTTTCTTCATGAACACTTTATTTAGTGTATGGGTAAAAATACATTATTCCAACCAACATTCCCTAACAGCCGAACACTCCTTTATTCACCAGACCTTCCTGTTGAATAATGCCAAAAAAATCAGTTGTTCCTCTGATCTTATCCCTACCCCTTTAACATACAGATTACAGTAATGCTATTACTGTTCATATCTGGGCATGTCAGAAAAAATAGTAAAACGTCTAAAGAAATATAATATTTTCACTGCTTTTAAATCACATTTGAGACTGACTGTCCTAATCTGCTTTCCTAAGGATTCCCTCTCTGTTCCAGGTGTTTACAGAGTTCTATGTTTTTGCAATTTATCATATTAAAGTGTCAGGCCTTGCTGACTATGCTTTGGATAATTTACACTGAATCGGATGAGGAGTAAAAATACTATGCTTCGCTGCAGCAAATACAAACTTGAAAGATTTTTTTAGAATTAGCAGATTTAAAAAATCAGTCTAATCTAAATAAATGCAGTTGTTTTAAATTTCCCAAGATTTAGAAAACATTCATTCTTAGTCCTTCCAACCAACAGCACCCATAGAAGACACCCTCAAAGAACTTCAGTCTTTTAGTCTAACTTCTCCACTTATTGTTTTGTGTGTTATTACAATTTTAATATTATATCCTGGATGAGGACAAAATATAAAAATGATTGAACTAATTACAATTATTTTTCAGTGCTATATTCATCCATTAAACCTAACACAAGGTTTTAGTGGTTTCATATGATTGACATGAAGATTTTTTTTTCATTATTTATTTATTTAGCATATGGCTCACACATTAAAAGTTACATTAAATAATCTTCTTCTTCTCCCTTCTACATGGATGAGCTGTCTTAAGCTTCTAAGCCATACCCGTCCCAAGGATAAGATGACTAGCCCTATTATATACCGTTGAGTAAACTGCAACGGTATATAATATATATCCTGTGACTGTAGCTCGTGTGTTCACGCGACCCATTTGCCTGCTTGTGGGAGAAAAGCCCTGCTGTCCATGACCAAGACCGGCTAACTTGGCTATGTCTGAGAAAGATCCTTAAACTCCTCATGTCGGTGATGGGAATCGAACCAAGGGCAATCCTTTCCCAGGTATATGGTTGCGAGGCACATAACCACTAGGCTAACCGCATGGACATATATAAATAATCATTTATATATATAAACATAGTACTTAATAGACATATGTACTATAATAATACATATTACAGTAATAAAAGAGACATTCAAGAATAGACTACAACTGTATGTCTAGGTTCATTATCCAGTCATCTGCACTTGGTGTAGCGTGGATGAAGTCTGACAGGTTTCCATTGTATGCACGTTGGGGGCATTCTGCTGTAATATGATTAATTGCCTGGCAGGGTGATCCAAATTTGCATCTGGGTGAGGCACTCATGCCCCATTTGTAAAGGTGGTGTGCACATATGCCATGATTGGTGCAGATTCTGTTAAGGGTAGATAAAGTTTCTGAGGTAGGTCAAAATCCGAAGTTATCTGTGTTGGGTCCACTAATTCATGAAAGTCCCCAGTTGAAGTGTTACACCAGGACTCTTTCCACTTCTCCTTCATGTTAAAACTTGTCTCCGCAAGATTTTTTGCTGTTAAGATTGGAGGGCACCTTGACTTGAGTCTATTTTTTTCTGGGGTGGGATATCTTTGTGGATTGGGAGATCTTGGGTTTCCATGATTTTGTTGTATTCGTGTAGAAGAAAGTTGGATTTGCAGAGTTGTGGAGGTGGGATATTGCTTAGCACTGGGAGCCAGTCGTTTGGAGTTGATTTCACTGTTCCAGAAATAAGGCACATAGCGGTGTTAAACTGCACATCAACCAAGTACACATGGGCGCTGTTCAGCCAGGGTCAGCAGTATTCAGCTGCAGAGTAAACGAGACCAAGAGCAGTGCAGAGAAGTGTTACTGCTGAGGCACCCCCAATGTAGTATATTATTTCACGTTTTTAGCTTGACTGCTGTGTTAATGAGATATGGTTTAAAAGATAGAGTTCTATCCAAAGTGATGCCCAGATATTTCAGGAATCTGTTGTAGCGTAGCAGTTTGTGGTTGAAGTAGACCATCGGCTCTTTGTCAGTATGGTTATTGTTCAGGTGGAAATATGAAACTTCTGTTTTGCTAGGATTTGGGCATAATCTCTATTTGCAGAAGTATTCATCTAGGACTGCAAAGTCATTTGTTAGTATATCTTCCATTGTAGTAAAGCTGGTATGTCTGATGGCCAGTGCAATGTCATCAGCATAACAAAACTTCTTGAAGGCTGTATTAGGCAAATCTGCGATGTATAAATTAATAAGGATGGGAGCCAGAACTGATCCTTGTGGTAATCCATTATCCAGTGTTCTTTGTTTGCTTTTGTTCTCATCCATATACGAGGGTGGTCTGAAAAGGTTTTGGCCTAACAACGAAAAAACGAATTTATACTTCCAAAATTATTTTTCAACATAATCTCCCTTAAGACTAATACATTTATTCCAGCGATGCTCCAGCACCATTATCCCATCCCTGTAGTGGTTCTCAGTAAGATCTGAAAAATACTCCTCTATAGCTGCAATCACCTCTTGATTTGAAGAAAAACACTGACCAGTGAGGAAGAGTTTTGGTTTTTGGAAGAGATAGAAGTCAGAGGGAGCCAAATCTGGGGAATAGGGTGGATGTTCCAACAATTCATAGTGCAGATCCCTTAATCCTTTCTGCCCTGAATTTTTTTTTCCAAGTGAAAAAAATTTTTCTTTCTATTTATTTTGTCTTTAGGTCTAAAAAAGCAAGAGTATCGAGTATTTTGATGAAAAATACATTTCAGGAGAGGAATTCTGACCAACTGATTCCAGATGGAATCATTATATTCTGGTAGCAACTTCTGAGCTTATACTCTATAATCCATATGCATATTATTCTACTAAGTCATAAAAACCGATATTGGTAAGATTTATAAGTATAATACATACCTGTTATTATATTAAAGAAATGGAACTACAATGTACGATACCAATTGGAATCATTCGCTACGTAATATGGGCTACGAAAGCCAAGACAGTGATTCCAATTGGAATTACTAGGGCAGAAAGGATTAATTTTCCCATTGCCAAAAACACCTTTGTGGGCAGGTGCATTTTTTAATCGTCAAACTGGGTCTTTTCTCATGAATTTTTTCGTCTGGTCTGGTTAAAAGATCAGATTAATATTCCCCGATTATTCTTTTACCATTTTCGAGATAATTAATAAACAAAATGCCTTTAGCATCCCAAAACACCGATGCCATGACCTTTTCTGCTGATTTATTTATTTATTCTTATGGCTACATGAAACTGGTAAGTGAAAAATACAGTCACAATTTCCAGAAACAAATGATGAAAATCTTAACATATAAAAGTTCATTACATAAAAGGCACAACCTGCTTACTAAGTCTTTTTTTTTTAAAATATAAAGCAAAAGTAACTTGTCATAATTAAGTCAGGGACAATTATCGTCCTGCTGCACCAAGTATGACAAGACTGCATGTTCTCACAACACTTCACAATATAAAAGTGGCTGTATCTGACGTTTAAGTAGAGAGCAGTTGTGTCTTGTGTGAGAAAACTTGATCCATTAGAGGAAGCCCATTTCACACTGTATCATCATCTTCTAACATGAAGAGTTCTGCTGATACTATGACGAGGACTATGAGAGTGACTACTAGAATAACGTCTTTGTGGTGAGATGGGACTGTGATCTTCTGTTTCCTCCATAACCACCGCCACCACCATACCAACTACAGGTCAAGGTTCAGGCTGAAAAGCCAATTCAAGGCCTCATCCATCACCTTGTGGATGTCCTGTAGGCCACCACTGTGAAATTGGCGCCTTGGGAAGTTGTACACAATATGAGTAATCGTCTGAGCCACGGGAAAACAATCACAATAAGGGTGATGTGACAGCCCCCATTTATGGAGAAGATAGCCACATCTGCCCTGACTAGTTCTGATCCTGTTTATGGATGACCAAATCTTCCTAGGAAGACCAAAACCAGGCTGCGAAGCACAGGGATCTTCTACCAGGAAGCCGTTTGTTGGGAGATTGTTGGATCAGTATTCTCTCCGTATGTCAGATATTGATGGCAGCGCAGCTGAATAGAGTTTGTCCATGGACCAGAAAGGCCTTCTAGATTTGAGACGAAGACTAGGTAGATTTATGAGAGTCTGGTAGGAGTGGGTTGCACATTGCTTATTAAATTCCTTAATCGAGGCTTGTCTCCGTATGTGTGGTGGAGCAGTGTTAGATAGAACAAGCAGCCAGGAGAGAGGTGTGCTTCTCACTGTCCCACTAATTGTGCACATAGTAGAGGTCAGCTGGGTGTCGATAATGTTAGTGTGTGTACTTCTTTCTCAGACAGGGGCACAATATTCTGCTGCAGAGAATGCGAGGGCTAGTGCACGCAACCTTAGGACTTCTGCACCACAACCCCAGGTTGTTCCAACAAGTCTTGAAATGATGTTATTTCTGGTTTTAATTTTATTGGAGAGGTTGATGATGTGCCTTTTATAGATTAGGCTTCTGTCCAGGCTCACTCCAAGGTATTTTGGGTGAGGCTCGTGTTCTACCATTTTTCCACAGAAAGAAAGGTTGAGTTGTTGATTTGCCTCTGCATTGTACAGGTGAAATACTGAGGACACTGTTTTCATTTGATTTGACTTCAAGTACCACTGCTTAAAGTACTCTTCCAGAGTGTTCAGGTCTGTATTCAAGGTTGATTCTAAGTTGGTAAAGGAGGTGGATTGATGTAAGATCGCTAGGCCATCAGCATACATAAACTTGCTTGATCTGGTATGAGGTAGATCATACACATACATTTTAAAAAGTATAGGGGATAGCACAGAGCCCTGAGGAAGACCATTGTGAAGGAATCTGAGCCTGCTCTTTTTTCCGCCAATATGGACCCGGATCTTTCTGTTGGAGAGAATAGATACAAAAAGTTGTAGAGTTTTTTTACATTTTATAATATTTCCTAGTTTTAGGAGGAGGCCCCTGATCCATACAGTGTCATAAGCAGATGTTAGGTCAATGAAAATGGCTTCAGATTTAAGTTTCTTCTGGAAGCCTGCTTCAATTTGAGTTGTCAGGGCCAGAACCTGGTTACAGCAACTTCTTCTTGGCCTGAAGCCAGCTTGTTCAGTCGGGAGTGCTCTTTCAATGAGTGGTGAAATTCTTTTAAGGAGAATTCTTTCAAAGAGCTTAAAGATGGTGCAAAGCAAAGAGATAGGTCGTAGGTTTTTCACTTCATTTGGCACTTCAATTATTTTGGCTTCCCGCCACAGCTTTGGTAATTTACCAGTCATGATGATTTCTGAGAAAAGGGCAGCCAGCCATGTTTGGCCATGTTGACCAAGATGTTTTAGGAACTCAGGGATTATACCATCCACTCCTGCAGCTTTGCCATTCTTGGTAAGTTTTAAGGCTATTTGTACCTCTTCCCGAGATTTTGGGTGTATGAGTTCAGGAAGCTCGGGTTCCGTCTTCAGGTTTTGTCTGATGGAAACTTGTACAGCAATTTTCCTGGTAGAGCTGGGATGAATCTTGGAGGTTTTCTGCTGATGGAAACGACTTTGTCTTTTTTGGCACTGAACAACTGGCTTCTGTCCACTGTTTTGACTGCTGTTTGGATTCTGGTGAATCTAAGTCTCATCCATAGTAAGAAATCGATGCACAAAATCAGTTTTATTCTTGTTAAAACGCTCCAAGCACTGTTCAGAGATTTTCATGCAAGTGCTTTTTTGATCTGCATAGCACAAGGTGAGCAAGCGCAGCACCCATCTTGCACAAAGCTTTTTCATTTGCAATTCTTCATTTAAAATATATCCTACACATTCTTTTGAAATGCCTATAGTCTCAGCAGTTTCATGTATTTTGACTCATCGGTCATTCACTACCATATCGTGCACTTGATCGATGATTTCTGGTGTTGTTACACTTTTTGGACATCCTTCACATGGATGATCTTCAAGGCTGGTACTGCCACATTTAAACTCGGCATCCCATTGCTTAATTGTGAAAAATGAAGATGAGTACCCATAAATTTTTATGAACTTCGAATGAATTTCTTTTAGCGTTAAACCTTCTTTTACAAAGAATTTTATAACCGTGCTATACTCAATTTTATCATTTCAAGGAATACAGACAACACTTTTGCTTCAGACAGCTGTATAAAACAAACTACTCAATAGAATGAATTGCAATTTCGCATGGATGCTTATGACAGATGTACCAACTTAATAGAAAAAAAAAATCTTGTTGTAGTGTTGCCATCTATGGTCGAGGTTGAGAACTTTTCAGACCACCCTTGTATACTTGGAACAAGTGGTTACTTAACATGTTTTCAATTAATTTAGCTATTGTTCTGTATGGGACTGCACAGAGTAACTTGCAGATATCACCTTGCCTCCAGACTGTATCATAAGCTGCAGTAAGGTCTACAAAGCTACAGCTGTTTTCAGGCATTGTTGGTAGCCTGCCTTTATATGTGTATAGTGAGTGACAGAACCTGATCACAGCAGCTTCGTTTATGTCTGAATCCAGCCTATTCTACTTGGACCTGTTCTATTATCTTAGGGACAATTCTATTGAGGATAAGCCTTTCTAGAAGCTTATAACATAACAGACACTAAACAGGGCGATTGTCGGTAATTTTCTGGTTTGTTGTTGGTTTTCCTGGTTTTAAGATGGGGATAATTTTTGTCCTCTTAAACTCTTCTTCAGAGAAGATGCAAGCCAACCACTGTCGAGCTTTTTGGCCTGGCTTAAACAAGAAATCAGGATGAATTCCATCAAAACCTGGAGCCTTGCCTGGTTTCATATCCATTAGAGCAGTGTTAATATCTTCAAGAGTGAAAGGTCACAAATATAAAGGGTCTGATTGTCTGTTATTTTTCAAATATGTAAGTTCTCTTTTTATTTGAAGAGTGTGCTCTTTGTCCTTGGCAGTATATCTTGATGTGTTGACAATATATGACACATGTTGGTTAGGAGAAATAGCTGATTGTTCTCGGACAGTCAGGGTGCCACCACCTAGTTTTCTTAGAGGGCTCCATGCTTTTCCACTGGAGTGCCTAAAATTGAGTCTTTCTACTGTCGCAGTCTATTTCTTCTGTTGGTTGGTGTCAAGGCTGTGAATGAGTTCATCTGCAATGTCAGGGTCACGCACACTATGTATTCTTGATACATGCTATTACTATCATCATCCCATCCAGGGATATACTCCTTGAAGAAGCCTCTTGGTATGATCTTCTTACCTACAGCTAAAACAGCTCCCATGAATCTTTTGTAATTATTGCTAGTTGGAAGAATCCAACGGACATATTTTTGAAGATAGGCAGCAAATGTATCCCAGTCAGCTTTCTGGAAGTTCCAGTGGGGATATTGGATGGATCTGACAAGGGGTATCTGCAGACCTACCTCTAATATAACTGGTCTATGTTAGCTTCACAGGAAGTTGCAGAGAACTCTTCTCGATGTAGGTAATGGTTGTCCATTATTGTCTTGAGTGATGAAGCAGAGGTCAGGGTTGTACTCCCTGTTCCATGCTACTGACCTGAAGGAAGATCTGTCTTTTGCACCGAAAATTAGGTACATGTTGTGAATTTTTGCCTATTCAGTCAAAGTCTCTCCACATTCATTGTTGGAAGCATATTTCTGAAACATTTGGCGATTGTTGAGGTCACCAACATGCAACGCTGGGTAGTTGTGCACTGATAGAACTTGTGGAGGCCACAAGAGGATTGGGGGGGGGGGGTAATACACATTGGTAATGGTTATATTCCCTATCTTGGTTGTTATCAGATGCACACTGCTGACAGTGTTGGTTGTAATGAGGTGGTAATCTTCTAGAGTACTACGTACATAGGTGGACATATTGTTGACATATAAAATATTGACATATAAAATATTTGAGATGTATTCACATTTTGTTCTACATATACCCTCAACATTAATTTGGAAAATTTCTACAACAGGTCCAATATTTCTAGTCATCTTGCCCTTAAGAGAGCTAATTCGTGTGTTTGAGTTCATGTGTGCCGTAACCAGGAGATCGAGAAGATAGTCTGGTTGCCAAGTCACTCTAGCTCTTTAGCATTATCCAGAGTGCACCATGAGGAGGTGAGCTAGAATTGCACCTCACTTTTTTTATTACATGGCAGTGAGAGAACGAGGGGGTCATCCCTGGAAATTATATGAGGTGTGGTTAGTAAAGGTTTTAGGACTTTTTTTTTTTTCCTGGAAAGTTGTGAATGGATGGAATTGGCTGCCAGAGGTAGTTGTGAGTGTTTCTTCAGTGAACAAGTTCAAGGAGAGGTATGATAGTTATTGGGCATGCAATGATTGGAGTGAATCTTTGGCTCCCTGGAGATGCCTGAGAAATAATAATAATATTTATTATTTTATTTTTTTTTTGTACATTATTTTAATTTTGCACAAATTTTCTTCTGTGGAACCTGTGTAGCTCAAGGAAGTGGCATGTGCTTCCTCAACACTAATCCTCTTGAAGAATGGTGACCTAAGTTCAATTGTAGTCTGGATGAATTTTGCTGCCGATGTTTGGACTCTAATTGCACAAAGTTTGAAGAATCAGTGGCAAAACTCCTAATCAACCTCAGCCAGCCATTCTTTTGTCTGTTGTGCCTCCCTTCCATTAAACAGTTTCTAAATTTCAGAGAGTGCATTAACAGCCTAGAACAGTGACTTATTATGCTTAACAATAGTGTTTGATGTATCCGTAGCACAATTGGAAGAACAACGTAACATTGCGCCCTTTCAATTAGAAAAGACCTGGGTTCGATTCTTGTCATGATGAGGGGAATCCTTATATGAATTTTTTCGATTGAAGGTGAGTTAGATAATCTCATATGCAGGTGGTACGGTTTTTTCTACTGGAAACTTGGGTTTTTCATCCTATGTACAGACAAATCGGCCTTCAGAATACATGCAATTTACAGACAAAAAATACTGTTGTTGGTGATGATGGGCAGTAGATGGTGTTGATGGTAGTAGTGTCGTAGTAGGAGAATTAGAATTAGTGGAGAGGGTGAGATGTATTTAGCAAAGTAGAGTAGAGTGCCCTCCTGCAATGAGTCCGTGGAGGAGTCATGTAATAATAATAATAATAATACTTTCTCGTTTAAAATCAACTCACCAGAATAAAGGCTGGAAGAGATTCACAGTTAACAACTTGATGTTAATGTATCCACCACTGAAAATGCCAACAAACTTCACAGTCTCATTGCCATGTCAGTCCAAGAATAAAAAATTACAACACCATTGTAGTGAATTTTCATTCTAAAACAGATGCAACACTAACCGATGACATCTGTGAACTCTCTGAACGATGCAAATTTAAATTCCTGACATGAACATGTCAGAACACACCACCAGTGTGTCACTATATGAGCCTTGCCGGATTTCACCTATGCACAGCAGGAACAGATTAGAAAATTACAGCACCAACTGGAAGAAAAGTGACTGAGTGGAGACAACACATGGACAATTAACTATAAAAAAAGGAGTACTAATGCAAAAATCCAGTCCTACTACCATCCAGCTTGAAAATTCAAACTGTATCACTGGATATGGAACATGTGTGACTGATGCAGTCAACAGCAAACCTTGCAGAACCTTCCTAGTACACTACACCAATATATGTGGCCTCCTTTCAAACCTCAGTGGAAGTCTTTTTCCATTTCCAGTCTACAAAAACCTACTTATTTTTCCACAGAAACCCAAATTTCACTCCCCAAACACTACTCACCTCGACTTTCCCAGTTACACACTCTTTGACTCCTTTTGCCCCAAAGGTGGGGTTTGTGAATATGTTTGCTCTGACATATCATGTCAAAGAGTACTCAACCTGGAATCTTCCAATTTTGACTTACTCTGTTTGAAAATCTGTCTGTAACCCATTCCATCAAATTCGTTTGCTGTCTCTGCCGTTCCCCTAATGCTACAAACCATTCTGAACTTTTTGATTTCCTTTCCTTAAAAGTCTATATATTCCTGAATCCAACTTTTCTAATAGTGAGGTTATTTTCCTTTGAGACTTTAATATTCACAACGCCATCTGGCTCACCTACTCCATTTATATAGACCAAGCATGTAGAGAGAAATCATTTGCCAACCATTATCCTTACACAAATAATGCACATGCCTACCACAATAGCAGACAATCCTAACCTCTCTCCAAATACCTTGGACCTCTTCCTCACGTGACCCTTCCAAGTATGCCATTAATGTATTCTGTCCCCTAGATAGCTGAGACCACAATCTCATGCTGATCTCTTCTCTGTATGAAACAACACAAACACAATCATTTGCATCTGCACATCATTTGGCATTACAAGAAAGTCAAGTGGGATGATCTATGCAACTACTATGCCACATTTCCTTGAATGGATTTGCTTCTAGCCATCTGACCCCAAACCTATGTGCTGAACGTATCACTGAAATAATTCATATCGGCATGGAAACATATATTCCTCATTCTTCCCTAAGTTCCTGTCTCCTATCTAAGCCTTAATTCTCCCAGAGGTGTGCCAAAGCTGTACAAGAGAAGAATTGAGCATACTGTAACTGGTTTGCATCCAAAAGTCCATCCATCTATACTGTGTATACCACAGCCCAGAATAGTTGCAAGAAAACTATTCACAAGTCAAAAAATGACTTTGAAATAACTAAAAGCAGGAAACTTGTATCCTGTCCACATTGCAGTCATGCATTCTGGTCTCTAGCCAAAGCCATTGGTTGCAACTTCTGCCCAACACTACTCTCACTGCTGTTGCTTTCTGATGACTCTGTTGCATCATCACCCACAGAAAAAGCTGATCTCCTGGCTTCTTACTTCTCTTCCAATTCTTGTACTGCTTATTTTGGTAAATATCCTCCAACTATCCCATGAACTCTACACTCAATGCCCAGTGTGTCCTTTCACCAAAAAGAGATTTGTGTTCTTTCATAGGAGAAGAGATCAGCATGAGATTGCAGTTTCACCTACCTAGGGGACAGTACATTAATAGTGTACTTGGATGGGTCACTAGTGAGGAAGAGGTCCAAGGTATTTGGAGAGGAGTTAGAATTGTCTGCTATTGTGGTAGGCACGTGCATTATTTGTGTAAGGTCTTTTTACACTCTCTTATTCTACTGGTATCTACCCTAAAGTATGGAAATTAGCTAATATTCAGCCTATCCATAAAAAGAGAGACAAATCAATACCCTCAAACTACTGTCCAATTTCTCTTACTCCAGTTCTTTCCAAAGTAATGGAAAGAGATATCAGCACCAACTGCTATTCTATCATAAAGTTTCTTAGCTAATAAATGCCCACCAATATGGGTTCCATCACTATCAGTCAACAGGTAATTTACTCACTTATGTCACCCACATCTGAACAAATACCATAGAAAAGTTTGGCTAGTCAAATGGTTGCCCTTGATATCTCCAAGGCCTTTAACTGGGCACTATGGCCTATTAAGGAAACTCGCATCATTTGATCTACTTCTGACTTCTGCACTTGAACTGCCAGATTTCTGACTGCATGCTCACTTCGGGTGATATCAAAGTTATTTATCTTCTAAGTATACAACCAATGCAGGGGTTCCACAATGCTCTGTTCTCTCACCTACTCTATTCCTTCTATATATAAATTTATATATTACTACAACAGACTACTATCCCAGTACATAGTTTCTGATGACAGCATTGCATTCCTCCCTTTCATTTGACAAACTCACAATGCACAAATCACCACAGTCTCCATAGCCCTAACTACTACTACCTTAAATACAGATCTCCAAAACATTCATCAGTGAGGTTTGGATAATCTTCTCAATTTCAATGCAAGAAAAACACAGCTTTGTCTTATATCACACAAAAAAAAAGAACCCTTCTCTTCCAGCCTTACTTTTGATAACACCTAAATCCCATGCATGATGAGATTTATCTTCTTGGGATAACACTAACCTCACATCTCTCTTGGCACAAACATATTAAAAATACTGCCTTCTCTGCCTCCAAAAATTTAGGTTTCCTTTTTCACTCAAGGCATTACTTCAATTCCAAACAACTTCTAACTTTATGCAAATCACAAATCCATCAAACCATTGAATATTGCTCCCATATCTGGGGTGGTGCTCCCCCAAGATCTCCTAAAGATACTGGACCCTATGCAGATAAGGGCAGTCAGACTAATCAATCATCTCACACTGGCTGATATACTTCACTCACTTTCACACAGATGCTCAATTTCTGCTGCTTGCATTTTACAAATACTTGTAATGACCATTATTCATGAGAAATAGCATCAATAATACCAGCACTTTCTGTCAAATCAGTTCAAATCCACAGTAACTAACCAACACTCTCCCACAGTGCTTCTCCAAACTCATAGAACAAATTTTTCCTCCTTTTTGTTCATCCCTTCCACTGCTGCCCTTTGGAAGAGTCTGCCTTCTTGCCCATCCACGATACTAGCATACTATAGGTTGACTAACCTCTCATGGATGGGTTCCCCATAAAAAATATAAAAAAAAATTAGTTGCCAACTAGAGGGACTTTTTCTAACCTTTTTTTTTTGGCCACTTTCCAAATTAGTCAATCTCTGGCATGCACAAACAGGGTTTTTTCTTCCCAGAAACTCAGGTTTTTATCCTGTAAACTCAAGAAAATCACCCTTAGAATCCACTCTATATCAGACAATAAATATAGTGCTAGGATTAGGAACCACAAGATGGCAGCACTTGTCAGCTACCTCTCTTCACCAGATGGCATGTATAATTATTATTATTATTATTCAGGCCTCCTTGGGTCAAGAGACTCATCATGGGAGATCCTTCTTAGGAAACACAAAGTCTTTCATACCACTCCTTGAATTCATTGACTGTTCTTGCTCTAACCACTCTATCAGGCAATGCATTCCATGGTTCAACTACCCTCCATGCAAAGAAACCATTCCTTACTCTCTCGCTCACAGCTTCCTTCCGTAACTTCTAGGGATGGCCCCTTGTCATTGCTCCTTTCAACTGTTCCACCAAGTGAAAGAACCACCCAGTGTCCACCTTGTAACTGCCACTCAACAGTTTAAAAGTCTCGATCATATCACCTCTCCTTCTTCTATTCACCAAACTCTGCTGTCCATTCCCTCAGCCGATCCTCATAACTAACATTGTACAGTTCTGAAACCATCTTTGTTATCTGCCTCAGTACCCTTTCCACAATTAATTTATCCCCTTCAAATCCTGGGGACCAAATTTGAGAACAATAGTCTAAGTGTGGTCTGATTAGGACAACATTTATCAATCTGTTATCATGCAACAGAATGATAACTCTTTTATCTCTGCAGGTCAGAGTACTTCTTAGTATTGCAGCAATCCTCTAGGTTACCTTCACCACCTTTGCAGTATGCTTCCTAAATTTCAATTTTGTATCAATCATCAACCCCAGATCTCTTCTCTCCCCTATTTCCTCTAGTATATCTCCTCCTATTGAGTATTCAGCCTCCAATCGATATATCCCAAACTTCAAGACTACATTTTTACATGCATTAAACTGATACCCCCATTCATTTGCACATCTGTCCAGTTTATTCAAATCCTCTTGCAGGGCTGCCACATCTGCACTATTACTGATAACCCTTCCCAGCTTCACATCATCTGCAAACAAATGAATATCCCCTTGCAATCCATTGACAATGTCATTGATATAAAGGTTAAACAATACAGGTCCTAATACTGAGTCCCATGGAACCCCACTGTAACCTTCTGCTTCCTTGATATTGCCCAGCCATACACAACTCTCTGTTACCTATCAGACAGCCAATCCTGAATCCAGTTGACTAACCCGACATTTAAACCCATGTGCTGCAACTTAATTATCAGCTTATCATATGGCTCCTTGTCAAATGCCATTGCAAAATCCAAAAAAATGGCAGTATATGCCTTTCCCTCATCAACTGCCCTTGTCACTTTATTATAAAAGGCAATCATATTACTAAAACAAATGCCCCTTAACAAATCCATGTTGACTCTCATAGATAACATTACCCTCATCTGCCCAATGCTGTATATAGTCCCTCACTAATTTCTCCAAGACCTTAACAACTACTGATGACACGCAAACTGGCCTGTAATTAGACACTTCCAGTCTGCTACTGCCCTTAAGCAATGGCACTATCTTACCTTCCTTCCATTTCCTTGGGTACCTTTCCCAGCTAGACTTTTATTGAAGAGCCAGGTCAACGGAGCTGTCAGTTCTTTAGCACATTCTCTCAAAACCCACGGTAAAATACCTTCCAGTCCCACAGCTTTACTGACATCCAGAATGTTCAGTATTTGGAACACACTCTCCTCTTGCACCTCTAAACCTTGAACTGTCCTATCTCTCTAGTTTTAAAACCTTCTTCTCCAGGATGAAATACTCCAGTAACGTGCTCATCAAAACTCCACTATGTCTTTTGCATCAGTCACTCTATTCCCATTTTTATCCCGCAATGTTATTCTTCCACAATCATTTCTCCTTCCACTGGAAGGAGAAATTCCCTAGGATTTTCTTTGGATTTTAGTGCCAACCTCCTTGTTCCAGTTTTGCCTTCCTCACCATACTAGTCACTCTCCATGCCTGTGTCTTATATTTTTTGTGCATCAGCTTTCCACCCCTCTCCTTATATCTCTTCCATAATCTCTTTTTCACCTGCAGTTCCTGTTTGATATTGTTTGTCATCCACCCTACACCAAATTGTGTCCACTTCTTCACTCATGGAATATAGCTTTCTATTGCTGCTAACAAATTTTCCTTTACAATTTCCCAAGCACTTATCCTGACCAATAATTACTGATAGTATTGCCAGCTATATCTGATTGGCTACTGATAAAGATTGAGCTGCCCCCTCGATTGAGCAGGTCAGACTAAAACAGCCTCACCTGCTCCCTGTAGGGGAATAAAAGACATTAGCAGATTTAGTTTTATTTATTCCTCTATAGTCCCTGAATTTTCCAGCCTTCCGTAATGATTGGACAAATTCAGAGAACATCTATGATATTCTGAATACAGTATTTAAAGAAGTGAAATCACCCAGTGAAATACCACCACTTGCTTATTAGAGACCTGAAGGTCGCTAGAACAAGAGTTCTGGTTTCTTTCCCCCCCCCCCCCACTCTTCCCACATGCAGTGAAAGTGGTACTCTCAAAGACATTATTCTCACTGTGGGGGGGGGGGGGCTCGGACCCTCCCCCCATTCGAGGGTAGAGGAGTGAAATGGTTCTGCAGGCCATCTGCTGGTTAGTACATGGGACCGAACCAGGTAGTAATAAACCTGGAGACTTCCCGATCAGCCCATCCCAGGAAGTTAAGAAAAGAAGTTGTGAGCAAGAGAGTGAGGAGTGGTTTCTTTGCATGGAAAGGTGGTTTAACCGTGGAATGCATTTCCTGATAGAAGTGTGAGAGTATAAACAGTCAATGAGTTCAAGAAGTGGTATGATAAGTTTAGTGTTTTCTAGGATGGGCCTTCTGATGAGTCTTCTGACTCCATGGAGGCCTGAATCATAATCATCATCATCATAATAATAATAAAATGTCTGTTCTGGAATGATGGAGGGTTCTCAAAGTTAAGCACTAACACATCTCAGATAATAATAATCTAAGCAAATTGGCCATTGTAATCATTTATTGAAAATAGCAACAGATGATACCCTACACAGTACTAGAGAAAGTCTGCACATGTTTGATTGTTCTGTAATATTTTATGGATATTTGAGGCTGTATTGCTTAAATAGTAGAATTTTAATGCTGAAAGCTTGAAGCCTCAATGTTTCTTTGATAGTCGAAAAAATTCATTTTTAATTTCTTTGTACTGGCTGAACCAAACAAATTCCACAGGTTTACTATATAACTTTTTTTTTTTTTTGTAAGTGCTATATTTGTGTTATTTGTAACATTATGTATAGTTATGAGATAGCAGGTTATGGTTTAAATACTGTGGATTTTGAAGAAAAAGAAAGTGTCAAAATTTTCCAGTGTTTTAAGGTTTTGGTGCCTTTTGATATGTATAAGTTCTTGAACTGGTAGAGTATTGGAGAGGTGGAAAAGGGAATTATAAGTATGGTGCGAGGTTCTCTTTTAGGAATAAGTTCAGAGGGAATGCCTCTGATATCCCATTTAATTTTTAATTTCATCTTGTTAGCACTGGTAATTAGTTTGTTGACTATGCTGAATTTTTCTAAAATACTAAAAAAAAATATGTATATTGAATCATTATCCCTCAGAGTGGCTATTATTTCATCTGCCTATCATAATACTTTATTTTCCTTTATGGAAAATAAAGTATTAGGCAGGGCTTGTTTTCTAAATATAAGTTTACTGGAACTCTACCATCTCATCTCATAACACAAGAAAATCAAAACATACCAGGCCTTTGAAGCTCTCGTGCTTTTAGTTTTGACAAATGGATATTATATATATCAAATGGAAATAAAACATTAAAGCAAAGGTGAAAAAAAGTTTTAAAAAATACCTTAATTTTTACAATAGCTTCCAAATTGTGCTCATCACACTGGTGTTGCCATCTTCATGAGTTTGTTCCTTACTCGTTGTGTCTGTTGCTAGATTCCTGTCTTTCAGGAACCAGGAATTGACGCATGGTAAAGGTTGAAAAACATGCAGAGGAGGCCCAACCAGCTTGATGAACATCAGTGTACTCATGGTCTCCATTTGTAGAGAAGCTCTTGTCGGCTTGATAATCAGGTTCATCTGGGAAAAGCCATGCTTACATTCACCAGTAGAAATGGGGATGCTGTTGATAATGTTTATTAACTGCAATAGTGCAGCAGGCATTTTCTTCTCTGTCAGGAATTCACGAAAACCTCTAACAACCTGTCGTTCTGGAATTCTTAGCCTCTTACACAAACTCTCCACTTCAGCCTCACCGAAAGTAACATTTCTCTCAGTACCATCTGGCCAACATTCTGGATACAACAATTTTGTCCATTCTGGAATTTGCATCTCTTCTGCAGATAGAAGGCGATTTTCCATTCATTGTTTCAAGCAGTCGTAAAATTTTGTGTGATCAAGAGAACGATTCACATTTGTTGATCAACTGGTTGCCCTTTTCTCCAAATTCACTCCTTTAAAGTTCAGATTTTCAACTGCTTGTACAGCTTCATGATAAAAAGGCATGCAATTGACTTTCCTGTCTTCAAACAACCGAATCTGCCTTGATATACTGCTATGAGCTTTGTAGAGTGTAATATCCCTTGCTTGCAGTTCAACACTAAGCTCTGACAATTCTTGGAGAGCATCATACATCAATCCAAGATCCAAAACAAAATCAACACTTATTTTCTTCAAAAGGCCTTCATACATTACTCTTTCAGCCTTGTCTCTATTTTCATCTTGTTTTGCTGCTGTAAAATGAGCCACAAGTGTTTCATAATCTTTCCACACCGTGGAACTAGAAACCACCCAACATGTACTTAAAACTCTTCCAACTTTGAAGATCTTCAGCTACTTCCTTGTCAAGATCTTCAGCTACTTTGCCTAGTTCTCTGACAATTTTGGGTGACTGGTGATAGAGATAGTCAAGTTTGTTAAGAAATGACTTGAAATGATTGATTTCTTCTGGGAAGTCTTTTTTTACAACATCACCAACAGAGAGCTTGAGTCTATGGTTGGCACAATACCAAATCAAAATGTGAGGATAACTTCCCTTAATCAAAGCCACTACTCCTTTTTTCATACCCAACATCACGGCTACTCCATCATAGGCAATGGCAACAAGAATTTTCTTCAAATGATCATCATGAAATCCCAATTCATTAAGAGTATTCATCAAGCTATGGAAAATACCTTGTGCAGATACATTTTCTAACTCTACAATGTCAATAAAAATATTTGTGTGTTGCTCATCGTGTGTACATATATTATTAATGATGACAACTGACTAATTGTGGTGCTTTTGTTAATCCAAAGGGAAATCTCACAGTTTGACTCTATTATTTTTTTAAAAAGGATTTTTGTCATTTCGGTTCCAATATGATTTGTTATATTGATACAAGCATTTGTAGAATGTAAAATTCAACCCATGTCACTGCCATTCAATTCTTGGAGGTCAATTTCTGATTCAAAGTCATTGAAAACCTGGGTTTTCTTTGCAACTTTGTGTGCTGTTCTGAAGATTCTACAAGTGACTTCTTTCTCATGTTCAAATACTTTTTGAATAAGCTATCTCCAGTTTTTGTTTTTTTGCAGGTTCTATAATTTTAGTTGCAACAATGTGAGCTGAACTGTTCTTATGATCGTGAATTTTTTTATGTAGTGAAGTCATTTGCTGTTTTTTATTCCTACAATAATGAGAAATTTGAATATTTGCCCATGGCTTTGAAATATTCATACCTTGATTATTCCTAATCATGTTGAAAGGCTTATGTGTTTGTCACACATGTTGATTGGATTTTAACGGTATAGATGCAAACACAGGTTAATAAGAAAATAACTATTTATTAACTTAAATGCTAATATTTCACTGGTATTATATCCAACATCTTCAGCGCATACAAACAAAGTTTGTTACAGTAGCGAGACAACCGCGATCCAGTGTAACAGTGGGACTAGTATGAGTAATTGTAGTGTGCAACACAAAGACTAAAGTCCTAATTAGGCACCATCTAAGTTAAAATATATATATATATATATATATATATCCAGCACTTTCGCTATGGCAAATCGGGTCTGGCAGACAATGCTTTGGATACTCCTGCACACAGGATCAATTGGAAAAAAACAAAAGTACTGCACAGAAGCTTTTACAAGTCAGAGAGGTTGTTCCTGGAATCAACAGAAGTCCTGAAACATACTCCAAACCTCAACAAGTATGGCTGTATAAATCTACTAAAGATTTGGGAGACAGTCATCCTAAGACCAAATTAATATCTTTTTTTTTTTTATAACTTAGATGCTGCCTAATTAGGACTTTAGTCTTAGTGTTAAACGCTACAATTAACTCATACTAGTCCCACTGTCACACCGGATTGCAGTTGTCTCACTACTGTAACAAACTTTGTATGCTCTGAAGATGCTGGATATAATACCAGCGAAGTATTAGCATTTAAGTTAATAAATAGTTATTTTCTTATCAATCTGTGTTTGCATCTATACCGTTAAAATCCAATCAACACGTGTGACAAACACATAAGCCTTTCCACATGATTAAGTATTCTTCACGGAGACGATATCGTATGCAAGGCATGACAATATGGTAAGGGAAAGTAAAATTGGTGCGGCAACTGAACAGGTTAGCCTTCTTAAAAAGGTGCCGAAATACCAATTTAATACAGATCCCAAACTGTATAAAAATTAAGAGCAAGTTTCACTCTGCCAAAGCCCAATGTATTTATAAAAGAACGAGTTTAGCACTATTACAGGAACTGTTATACGCTACTCGCTGAGAACTATCAAAAATAAATTCTTCCATCAGTGCACTACGTGATATGCTATCTAACATTTTGGACCCGTAACTAAGGGATATCCTGGATAGCATTTCGGACTCTACAGCCAACAAAGAATTTGCCAAAGTTAAAAACCGGCACCAGAAGAAATTTAATATCCTCCAACAATGCATTTCTACACAACCGCTGCAATTACATCCAAATGACGTCGTTGTGAACTTATTATCGGTAACCTTAACCAAAGAAGCCACGAGTGCATTAAGTCGGGGACACAATTTTGCCATAACTCCTCAAGAACTTCCAAAAGCCCAAATGATGGCTTCTGTTGAACGTGGAATATACAACCTGCCTCCAACAATAGCCAATAATATTCGATTAGACATGGCCAACATCCTAATCCATTCTAAGCCTCCCAAAAATAATATCCCATGTAAAGAAATCATGGCTCTAAAAGAGCTACACAATAATAACCACATTACCAAACCAAATCAGACAAAGGAAATGCAATTGTGGTGATGGATGCAATAGAATATGAGAGCGAAATGCATGCACTTCTTCAAGATCAGTCAACATATCAAATTACAGATAGAGATCCCATCAACTCACAAAAAGAATAAGGTGTACAAGTTATTGAACAAAGTCACTTCCTGGCCAAAAGAAACAGTCAACAAACTCAAACCCCCCTCCACATTAAAACACCTAGGATATATGGAGCTCCAAAAATTCACACACAAGGTACACCTTTATGCCCTATTGTAGATAGTATAAACAGTCCCACATATAAACTTGCTAAACATTTAGCCAAACTACTTGCCACTTGCACAAACAGTTTTCCCTCTTTTGTTAAAAATTCTACCCACCTAAAAAGTATTATAGGAAACCACACCTTAAAAAGTTCAGACTTAATGGTGAGTTTTGATATCACCTCATTATTCACGAATATACCATTAACTGAAACGCATAACTTATTAAATTCACAATTTCCCCCTGATATATTTCAGCTATTTAAATTCACAGTACAGGCAGGTTATTTTACATAGAAAGGGAAAATAAAAAAACAATTAAATGGGACAGTTATGGGATTCCCCTTAGCCAACTTCTACATAGAACATCTGGAAAAGCTAGCTATCAACACAGCCATTCTCAAACCTAGTCTCTGGCTATGGTATGTTGATGATGTGTTTGCTATTTGGCCACATGGCCCAGACACATTGAATACATTTTTAGTGTATCCAAATAGCCAAAACCCAAAAATCCACTTTACAATGGAACTAGAAGCCAATGACTGCCTGCCCTTCCTGGACATACTGATCACACGTCTTCCAGAAGGTTCCTTATCATTTTCGATTTATAGAAAACCCACATATACTGGGAGATATTTGCACAAACAATCACACCATCACCCTTCTCAACAATATGGTATCTTAAAAACACCAACCCATAGAGCTAGAGCAATTTGTTCCAATGACATTGCTCTCACTGCTGAACTTTCTCACCTGCTTGTTGTTTTAGTTGTTTTAAGGATACTTGCGACATAAGACTGACCTGCGTCACACCTTCCTGATCAATGGCTATAACCCATAAGATAGATAAAATACTAAATGTTCCCCAAAAATCCCCCCCACCACCATTATCTATCACAGAAGACTACAACATAACTATCACCATCCCATACATTAAAGGCACATCTGAAAAGATATCTAGGGTGCTTAACAGACACCACCTATGCACTGTATTTAAACCTTATGTGAAATTGGCAACTCTCATCCATTCACCTAAGGACAGATTCTCTCCTTTATCACATCCAGGAGTCTATGAAGTGCCCTGTTCATGTCATCGAGCCTACTATGGACAGACAGGAAGAACTGTGGACATCCACCTCGGCGAACACAAAAAATATATCCGGCACTTTTGCTATGGCAGGTCGGGTCTGGCAGACCATGCTTTAGATATGCCTGCACACAAGATCAATAGGAAAAAATCTGCTTCTGTGCAGTACAAAAGTACTGCACAGAAGCAGATTTTTTAAATATTTTTTAAGAATTTGTTCCTGGAATCAACAGAAGCCCTGAAATATACTCCAAACCTCAACAAGTATGGCTGTATAAATCTACCAAAGATTTGGGAGACAGTCATCCTAAGACCAAATTAATATCTGTTTTTTTTTTTTTTTTTTTTAACTTAGATGGTGCCTAATTAGGACTTCGATCTTTGTGTTGCATGCTACAATTACTCATACTAATCCCACTGTTACACCGGATTGCGGTTGTCTCGCTACAACAAACTTTATTTGTATGCTCTGAAGATGCTGGATATGATACCAGCGAAATATTAGCGTTTAAGGTAATAAATAGCTATTTTCTTATCATTCTGTGTTCGCATCTATATAATTCAATCAACTTATTCTTTTCTACTCTCAAACTTGCAACTACTTCCTTACATATTTTACAGCCAATGCTTTTATTCTCCACCAACAGCCATTCATTTTTGTTGCAAAAACCAGCTTTTTGGTCTAGTGTCCAACAGTTGGGCAGATCTTCTTGTGTGATTTACTCATCATAGTCAGCATTGTAGTCGTTGTAGCAACCATAGCAGCCACATGTTTTATTCCTCCAGTTTTTGTATGGGTCTGTTTTTGCCCCATCACTACATTTACTGTTCTCGAGTCTAACCTTTTAGTTGCAGAAGCTGAAGAGAAAAATTGTGTTATTTTACTATTCATCACGCGAAACTTCCATGAAACATGTTAACCTCACTCACCCACATTGTAAAAGTGCGAGTCTACTTGTATGCTTGTTGACATAGAAGTTCCGCTTCTGGTAACTACTGTAACTTCTGGCTGACTATAGATTCTAATCGAAAACTTCGATCTTCGAGGTTCAGTGTCAACAACACAAGATGGCAGCACTAGATTGGATGAACCAAAGATGACCTTTGCTTTACGTTGTCAATGACCATAACTGAGAATTTAAAATGGAGGCAGCCCTAGTTTTGAAATACTTATAAAATATGTGTTTAGGGACCATTAAAGTCCTAAAAGTTTACCAGAACGCATTCTGGCTGAAAAAAAAAAAAAAAAAGACTGGTATTAGGATATATTGAATATATTAGGAATATATTGAAACAACTGATATTCCTTGCACATTATATGAATTGTCAACTTGATATTGGCACGTCAGAAAGGAGCCCATTGACTAGGATGTAGGCATTTGTATTAGCATAGTCATCTTTAATTATGGATAGCAGCCTCTTGCCCACCCCAGTGTGCTGATATGGAACAGAAAAGGATTTTATTAATATGAAAAAAGATCTTGCAGTTAGTATTAGATAGAGAAATAGGTCTTTGTTTCAGCTTACTACCACATTTAGGAATGTCTGAAGTGGCTTTTTGTTTTCCATTTTATAACCGTTCGTGTGAAAAGTATGAAGCATACTTTATGCCTTTCATGAATTGCAAACCTCTAGTGCACTAGTTGAATTTTGCCCTTACGGTTATTATAGATTTCTGTAATGAATAAAAATATTAGCAAATAATTCAGTTTTTATTACTTACTTTCTTAACAATAATTTGATTCTTTGTATAATATGTTTATTCTATATTTCTAGATACATCTGATCACATGCTTACACTAGACAGTAGGAAAGATCTTACACTCATTAAGAAAAATGAGTGTGAAGTAGTAAGTATAAATAATTTCAGCTGCATATGATTTAGAGAGCACTAGCATAGTGTAACACAGCTTGTGATATATCCTACAGATGTCTTTTGTTTTAGTGAATATTAGTAATTATTTTTGGTTATATCTTACTTATTTTAGACTGTAATATTGAAGGTGTGTGTTTGTGAAATTTAATATGCCTGCCTGGTTGGCCGAGTGGTGAGTGGTTAGTGTATCTGCTCTCCGGCCAAAAGGCTGCAGGTTCGAATCCCGCCATGGGCATGGATGTTTGTGATTGTCTGTGAAAAATACTGGTAATGGTGGTGGGAGGTAGATGGCATTGGTGTAGTTGGTGGATTGAGTGGTGGAGACAGAGAGTTGTAGAATAGATGACCTCCCTCGATGAGTCTTTGGACTCCCTGGAGGTGCCAGTAATAATAATAATAATATGTGATATCATTTAGAATGAGTTTTATTCATGGCACCAGTGCATACAAGGAAAATAGTGACCAAGGCATCCTTGTTCACCGATGCATGAGCTGATTAGCACAATGAGTGCAAGCCAAGCAATTCTTATGGGAGATTTCAACTACGGGGATATAGACTGGATGGAGGAAATGGGGCATGGCAAGTTGAAAGCAGAATTTATATAGTCAGTAAGGGATAATTACCTGAAACAGCATGTTATAGAGGTGACCAGGGGTGTGAGAGTGTTGAATCTGGTAATAGCATCAGAAGATATATCCATAACCAAGATAGAAACTCAGCCTCCAGTTGGGAAGAGTGACGATGTGGTCTTGTTCTGGGAAGTTGCTGAATATGTGGAATTCTCTGTCAAAGAAAGGTTTATTTTGA
Organism: Typopeltis vanoorti; assembly: GCF_054136105.1. NCBI lineage: Eukaryota > Metazoa > Arthropoda > Arachnida > Uropygi > Thelyphonidae > Typopeltis > Typopeltis vanoorti. Next base: position 42,547,727 of record NC_143566.1, on the reverse strand, counting down.
ATTATAAAGCTTCTAATTATGACAGACTTAGAAGGCATCTTGGAGCAATGCAATGACTTGAAAAACTATATACAGGGTGTTCGGGATAAATTTGACAGTTTCGTAAGGAAAAAGAAAATCTTCTTTGTATCTATTAAATTTAATGAATTGACAAAAAAACATTACAGGCAGAGTTAATTACAATACTATCAACAAGATTTACTCAAAATAACCACCATTAGCATCGATCACAGCTTCAATTCTGCTTCGGAACCTCGAACAAGCTGATGCTACAGTCTCCCTGGGAAGGGCCGCAAAAACTGTTTTAATTTTATCCATTATCTGGGCTTTTGTATTACTGGAAGTGCGATTGGTGTCTTTTTCAACTGCGCCCCATACAAAATAATCCATGGGGTTAAGGTCTGGGGAGTTTGGAGGCCAAACATTTGGACTGGTGAAGTCGTAGAAATTTTCAGACAACCATTTTTGACTTTTCCCAGAGGTGTGGCAAGGGGCCGAATCCTGCTGCCATACATACGGCCTACCATTGGCTACCCTTGTTATCCAGGGCTTGACTACAGTTAGCAACTCCACGAACAAAGCCCGAATTCCAATGCCAGGGTTCTTCAACACCTGTTCCTGCAGATTTGCGAGGAATTCTGCTGTACGAACGCAATCAGATCGTCTGCTAGGGATCTTTCTTCTTGCTACATCCTCGTAGTCACCATTGCAAGTCTCTAGTTCATGCCTGATTGTTTTTACTGTATTCAGGGAGCATTGGGCAGCAGTCGTAATATCCTTATTTTGATGGCGGGCACGAATCATCATGATACAAGTTATTCTCTTCCATGATTCAGGTGGGTTCCAGCTATCCATCCTTTCTGACATCTTGTATATGAATGAAGAAGGGTCCAAACTTTTAAATGAAGAGAAGTGTGTGTTAATACATGTAACTTACGGAAAAATATAATTAATTATAAATATGTCAAATTTATCCCGAACACCCTGTATAAGGAAAGAATGTCAGTAGTGCATGATAAGTCGTCAGAGACTGTTTGAGAGACGTAGGTATCCCACTGTATACCCATGGTCAGGAGTATACACCAACTGGGGATTAAGTGGATGATTAGAAATATAAAGCAAGAGCTGCAAACAACAACAAAACACTGTGGAAGGAATATAAAGAAAAAGTTGATCAGTATACTTGTGAGCAGTACATAGTGCAAGCAAGAAGAATGAGTTGTAGTATAGTAAGAAAGGCCAAATCAGATTATGAGAGAAAATTAACTAAGCAGGCCAAAGTAAACCCAAAAGTGTTTTTTCATGATGTAGTAAGAAAGAGGAAAAATGACTATGGTATGGTTACTTGAAACAATGCTGATGGCAGGAAGGTGACAGAGGCAAAAGAAATAATAGAGTTGCTAAGCGATCATTTTGAAAAGGTATATTATCCGGGTGGAGATTTTGCAGTTGCTGATGAGACAGAGATGCATATCGAAATTAAGGTAGCTGAACAGGAGGTGTTCTGCATATTGAAAAATATCAATGTGAATACAGCAGTAGGTTTGGATGGCACGTCAGCCCACACAATACGTGAAAGTGCAAGAGTGTTCAGCAATTGCTTAATCCTGATCAGGGTGCATGAGAAACATATGCCTTGAAGTTTCTTCCTGGATTGAACTGAACAATGACTGGCTATAAAACATTTTCTGGACCGATGAATTCCATCTGGAGGGTGCTGTGAATACATATAACTGCAGAATTTGGGCAATTACAAAAACCCACACATTGTGCAACAAATTCTGCTTCATTCCCTGAAAAGTCAGTCAACATTTGGTGTGGTTTTGCAGCGGAATTCATTATTGGACCTCTCTTTTTTGAGGAGCTTGTTCCTGCTGGTCTTGTTACCTACACTGTTATGGCTAGCGATATGCATCTATCTTAGCCAATCAGATGATTCCAACACTTCAAGAGTATTATTGCCTGGATTCAGCAGTTTTTATGCAGGATAGTGCCCATCACATCACCACCTACCTGTCAAGCAATTGCTTCAGACACATTTTACTGGGGACAGAATCATCAGATCTGGTGCTCGTCAGATCTGAATACCTGCAACTTTTGGCTGTGGGGACATCTCAAAGACATTGTCTGTCATGGCCACATAGTCAATTTAGTGAACCTCAAGACCAGGATTACCTGCCATATCCACAACATTTTGAGTGAAACTCTATGTTCTGCCTTTGAGTATGTGATTTTGCGATTTCAGCATATTGCTGACAATGGAGGACAGCATATCAAACATGTTGTTGTAACCACACAACGTTGCTTGCATTCCCTAGGTTTTGTGACATTTTGAATTACCCACTACGGTGTTGCATCGGCATGTATTTCCCTAGTGGCAGTTTTGAGAGCTAATGTTAGTTTTTGTGCAAAATAAAATTCCATTGCTGCACACATCATTGTGTTAAGTATTAACCACGCTACTGGCCAAGATGCCTATAGACATCAAGGTTATCATGCATGCGAAGTGCGTATTAAAATCGTAATATCATTGATATTACATTGAAATATATGATGGATACGAAGCTTATGAGGATTCGTATTTGATCCACAATGGCCGGTAAGGTGGTTAAATCATTCCTCTAAGTAGTTATCCAGTTACTACTCTTTGAAATGTAAACTTTAATTATAATCATCCTGTATACAAATAAATTTATAACAGTCTGGAATCAGCATAACCCGTTTGGTATACAAATAAAGATAGACATTTGTAGATGATTAAATTGTATTATAGTTACATCAGAAGAAGATCTACAGAGATCAGTAAAATCATTAAATGCAATTTCAGAACAATATATAATATGAGAATATCAAAAGTAAAGACAAAAATAATGGCTTTCAAAGGAGAAAACCAATTAGCAGTAAAATAGTGATAGAGAATTATATGTTAGAACAAGTAAATACCTTCAAATATCTGGGATATGACTTATCATATGAAGATGAAAAAGATATAGACATTAAATTATCAAATTTTGTTAAAGTAAACAGCATAATAAATAATATATTTAAGCCATCCCTGGTACAAAAACACACCAGAATCTGACTATATAATGTTCTGTCTAAACCATTCTTATATATGGAAGTGAAACATGGACCATGAAAAAGAAAAATTAAAAATAGATTTAAACAGCGGAAATGAAATTTCTCAGAAAAACAGCTGGATATACCAAGTAGGACCATAAAACAAAATGATGAAATTTTACAATCCCTGAATATAAAACCAGTTAACCACTATATAAGTAAATATAAACAAAAATGGTTAGAACATCTAAATCAAATGGACAATAGCAGACTGCCAAAAATACTATATGGATATAAAATAAATTGAAAAAAGAAGAATCAGAAGACCAAGAAAGTGACGGCATGAGATTAGAACATGCCATTTTGCTTAAAATCCATGATAGGAGAAAGAAGAAGAAGAGTTGAAGTTCAGAGGGCATATTACAAAAGTTGGTAAAAATCTCAAAAGATTACTTCGATGTTGAAAAATACTCTAACAAGTAAAAATAGAATAATTACTAAAGAGAGAGCCAAAAGGCTTCATTTCAGTGATGCAAAATTTCATTCAGAAACATTTGGCTTTGAAATAATGTTGGATTTAATATCCACTTTGTGTATAATAAATTTACTTTAATCCTTTACCCAAGTGTAGGCAAACGAAGTTTGAGCCTGAAATAGTTCAGGACTGAGGCAGCTCGTAGCAAAGGTGGACCAAGTTCTCATCACTCCTTGTCTCAATATCTCCCATAATGCAAAGCACATCTCCTTGCGGACATGTATAATACTATGCATTAAGGGAAGGGCCACTACCCAGACCGGTTTTGACCTTTATTGAGGTCTCGTCAGTAGGAGGCAGACCTAGAAGTGGTGATACTAAGGCAGAAGCAATGGAAAGGTCATATTTACTTACATGAGTTGCCAAAAGGTGTACCACCTTATTATTAATTTACTCTGGATTTAGAGAAAGATGTTGGACGTTTATTTTCCACTTGGTTAGACTATAATAAATTTAGTTTAATCCTTAACCCAAGTGTAGGCAAACAAAGTTTGCACCTGAAGTAGTTCAGGACTGAGGCAACTCATAGCAAAGGTGGACCAAGCTCTCATCACTCCTTGTCTCAGTATTTCCCATAATGCAAAGCATAATAGCATAGATGGGCTAAGCATATATATTTCAAAACATCTTTGGCACTTTTACGTGAGTGGATACAAAACACCAGATTTGAACTAAAATGAATAGACATTCAATGTTATCAGATTTACGAGGATATCTCCAGTACTTTAGACCAAAACCTATGGTCACTCTTAGATAGAATGTTTAATAATAGCAATGAGAAGAACCGTTTCAATCAGTAAACAAAGCCAAATCAAGAAATTCAATTTTCTTTACGATAAACATTTTCAGTTAAAACCTGCTTTACCAGACAATATGGTGATATGTAATTTCTCTGATCGCGTTCTATTTAAACTGGAAATGAGAATTCTCAAAAAAAGGCTTCAATTTTTCTATTACCCCCGATCTAATTCCTAAAGTGGACATATTATGCAGTGTAGAAAAGGCCGTTTCGTCACTACCAGAGCCCATAGTTAATGATATCAGACTTAAAAGCAGTATCATTCTCTCTTCTTCAAGAGCTCCCCATCAAAACATCACTCTTCCAGAGAAAAAAGCCATGTTTAGGTTAAAGAAAGATAAAGGTAACTGTATGGTTATCTTAAACACCAGTGATTACAAAGATAAGATTGCCAACTTACTTACTGATGCATCTACTTATCGTGTTCTAGATTCAGACCCCACTTTAAAGAATCATAATGATACCAACGATTTATTACGTAATATGGATAGCTGGCCAACAGAATTAAAACGAAGATTGAAATCTATGCATCCACTGACACCAAGACTATATGGCTCTCCAAAGGTCCACAAAAATGGTATACCATTGCGCCCAATTGTTGATGGTATTAATTCGCCTACCTATTTATTATCAAAATACCTTGCAGGTCTCCTCAAAGCGCACATCTGCAATTCTGATACTTATATACGAAATTCACAACATTTTGTGGAAAAATTAAAAAACATCTCGATCTCCAATACAGATCTTGTGGCAAGCCTGGATGTTACATCTTTATTCACCAACATTCCAGTAGAAGTGACATTTTAGGAAGCTTATTCCCTCAAGACATCACTTCTTTGTTCCATCATTGTTTAACATCTAACTTTTTCATATGGAACAAAACTATTTATCAGCAATTAACAGGTCTTGCAATGGCAAGCCCTCTTTCACCACTTTGTGCGGATCTCTTTATGGAGAAATTTGAAGGTATAATTTTATCTCAACTAGACCCTAAACCCACAATTTAGTGGAGATACGTTGATGATATTTTTATTGTTTGGAAAAATACGGAAAAGGACTTGCTCGATTTTCTAAGCAGGATTAATTCTTTTCATCAAAAAATTAAATTCACTCTAGAGCTTGAGAAAGATAACCAATTACCATTTTTTGAACATTTTATCAAGAAATCAATAGATGGATATATCAACCTTACAGTTTATTGCAAACCCACCAATACAGGTAGATACTTACACTTCACTTCTTCACATCTCAGAAACTCAGCATTGTACACATGCTAAAAAATAGAACCTCTCTCATTATGACAGATGATAAAGACTTCCAAGCTGAACTTTCCCGGATATCAAATGACCTTACAAAGAATGGTTATCCTAAGAAATTGATCCATAAGATACTTTTCTGTGACCCCACCACAAAGACAACCTGAAGATATAGATTATATGGGATTCCGTTTGTAGGGACAATTTCTAATAAGATTGCCAGACTCCTCAAGCTACATGGTATACGAGTAGCTTTTAAACCTGCACAGACCATTCACTAATTTTTACGATCTCCAAAAGACAGTCATCCATTTTTTAAAAATGCCAGAGTTTACAACATACCTTGCTCGTGTGGCTTGAACTATATTGGCCAGACTTTAAGAAGTTTTGAAATCAGGAAGAAGGAGCACATAGGAGACATCAATAATAATAGAGAAGACAAATTGGGGTTAGCCTTTCATTTTGCTAGAACTAATCACATTATAGAATGGGATAAAAGCTCAATGCCCTACTTAGAGGAGGACTTCCGCTCCCGAATTATAAAAGAAGCCACAACTTATCTCCGCTCAGAACAAAACCTTAATAGAAAACAAAGGACTGATACTGCCCGAGATCTGGAAGACCCTTATTAGATCTTTCAACATGCCAGAACTGAATTTTGCCACCAACTACAAATCGTTCCTACACAAAAACAAGCAGATCATACATGCGCTATGCATGTGATGTACACGTTCTTCTGCTTTTATAAAAAATACAATTGTATTTGGTTTATTTTATGGTTTTAGTGTTAACAGTTTTTAGCATTTAAGTGTTCTTACTATTTTTATACATCTTTTACCCTGATGAATCCAGCAGCCACAGTTGGTGAAACTAGTTGGTATAACTTTGTTTTAAAATAAATTTGACCAAAAAAAACCCAAATGGTAGTCATTTATTCTCTTTGTTGTCTGTTTTCCATATTTAATTTACCATCTTCACTAAAAATCGTGCCAAAGTAGTTGAAATGTTTTACTTGTTCCACAGGTTCTCCATTCACAATGCAGTTGACATTTTGAATGCTTCTGCCTATTTTCATTGTCTTTGTCTTGTTATTGCTGACCTTCATACCATATCTATTACAACAGCTACTCAATTTAGTCAGGGAATCTTGCAGACTTGTAGTGGATTTATTTAGAAGTATAACATCATCTGCATAAAGAAAAGATCTGACATTCACATATCCAATTTTGATATCAGGTTTAATACCACTTTCCTTCACAATGTGATCCATATAGATAATGAATAACAGAGGGTATAATATACATCCTTGTCTGACACCAGATTTAACATTAAACCCCTTCCTGTACTTCCTTCAATTCTAACTGTTGACTTACAACTCAAATAAAGACTAAGTACTGCTTGATATAATGCCCCATTGACACCATATAACTGTAGCATACTGAATAGCTTCTCTCTTCGCACCTTGTCATATGGCTTTTCCAGATCTACAAAACTTAAATACAGATCGTTGTTATATTCCCATGATTTCTCAACAATAGTCATAAAGTGATGATCTGATCCTGACAGCCTCTGTTTGGCCTGAATCCAACTTGTTCTTCACCAAGCTTCTCTTCCACAATCCTGTCAACCGTTTCTCAAGTATACTTGCATATATCTTATCAGGACCACTCAGTAGAGAAATACCTCTGTAATTCTCACATTCAGTTTTATTTCCCTTTTTATATATTATGTTTGACAATCAAATTTTTCAGTATGTGACAAATAGTCAGAAAACTAGGGTCATACATGGAAGTTGAATAAGAATGTGTTAGTATGGATATGTGAACTAGATTTTTTGTGTGGAGAGTGGTGAATGAATGGAATGGATTGCAGAATTAGTTGTGAGTTTCCTTACAGTTATGAGTTTAAGGAGATGTATGATAGGATTTATGTGTATAAAAGTTAATGTGGGTCTCCCATGATGAGTCTCCAAACTCCATGTAGATACTGTATAATAATAATAATTGAAACATTATGATATTTAGATAATACCAAGAATTAATTTACTTCTTGTTTAATTCCAATACTGCAATGCTAAGTATTTGGTGGATAAAAACCTTTGATCAGTTATCAGAATTTCTTCTGATATATAATTTTGTTGATATTATGCACTTTCTGTTAATTGATATATCTCATAACCATAATTATTAAATGCTAGTTATGAGTACTTTATTGTTTAATTCATAGAAGCATGATATTTTTATATTTATTAATTTTTCTTTCTTTTTTTTAGAGTTATAGAATTATAAAATAATTTTTTTCAGTTATAAGTTTAAAAGAAGTACTTCATTCACAACTTTGTGTACTCTTGGATTGCATCCAAGAGTAAACAAAGTTCACTTGCAACCTGTTTTATATAGATGAAACTGGATGCACAGTTATTATTTAGAAAAAGTACATAAATGGCACATTAAATTTAATTATTATTATTATTATTATTTGACACCTCCAGGGAGTCCAAAGACTCATCAAGGGAGAGTGTGCCAACAGCATTGAACGATTGTCCCCTTCTCTGCCCTTTCTGATTATGCCCTGGATACTCTACATAGAAATTGTAAATGTTCATTTTTTTCATTTTCCTTCCATCAAAGCCACTCGAGGAATCTCTCTGCTGTTTATTCACACTTAAACTTCGTATGAGTGCAAATTTAAGGAGACCTGTGAAATTTTAATCACAACAACAACGATGGCTTAAAAATCCCAAGAATATGGATGGCATATATTCTACCCGCATAACCTTTTGTTCTAAGCGTTCATTATAAATTATGACTATACTACTCTAGGATCTTAGCCCTACATTAAATTATTGATTAGGCCACCACTTTTGCTTTATTAAAAGTATAAAAGATAATATGAATTTTTTTACTGGCCATGTGAAACTAGGATGCAGCTTTAATGTTACTTACTCACATAATACATGAGGCTGAGATTCATTTTTTCCAGATATCTGTCTTCTGAGCTACCAGTTCAGTTTCTCTCCTGCTCTGCCAGCCATGAGAACTTTTTTTTTTTCATTTTCCTTCTGTCAAAGCCACTCAAGGAATCTCTCTGCTGTCCATTCTCAATATGTGTCCAATCCATTTCCATCTGCATTTTTTTTCATTGGTGATGCTCTTTAGCTCAGTCAGGTTATATACACCTGATTGTTATACATTAGGGCCAAAATGTTTTTAATTGTGGCCCTAATTTTGTTTGAAAACTATTTAATTTAGCTTCTGTCTTTTGCTCAGCTTCCATGTGTCTCTGATCCATATCAGAGACATGGAATAATACAGCCTTAACATTGCTGTTGAAGATTTTTATTTTGGTTTTATCATGATATTTTGATGATTTCTATATATTATGTAATTTTCTGAAAGGAGTATTAGCTTTTGTCAATTATATCCCTTTGCATTATATCCCTGTCATTTTGTGGGAGTATGTAGATACTGAAGGTTTATCTACATTTGCTCCCAAGTATGAATTTTTAATGTCTTCTATAGCATGTTGATTGTTTTTAATTTCTTTATGGCATTTGCTGTTTAGTTTAAGAACTTTTATTCTTACACTAAACAGCAAACCTGAGAGGATTTGGCTTGTATAGTATTGTATTTTGATATCAAAACTATGTCATCAGCATAATCTAAATCTTCTGACTGTGACACAGGATTCCATTTAATTCCTCTTCTTGCACCTGTAACTTTTCTCATAATCAATTAACTATGTGACTATGTAAAACAATAAAACAGACATTACGCAATTTGCCTAACACCATGTCTTATCTTAGACCATTCTGCTGATCAAAGTAGTGTCACTTTGGCATACTGTTTGAATTGTAATGTAGCTGTGTGTGTATTTATGTGTGTGTGTATATGGAGTATGCATGCATGTGTATATACACATGCATGCATACTCCAGAGGATGACCTTAAAATGAAGGTTGAAATGTTGGGAAAATTAAAGTAATTAATCTTAACATGGTAGTAGCCTCTATAATTTTATCAAAATTAATATACAATTAGTAAATTATTTGCATGAAGTGAACATAAAATGTATCTAAAAAATCATGAATGGATAAATCAACTTATGAATACAAGTTTATATAAAGTATAAATATTCCTATTTATATATGTGTATATATATATATTATTATTAATAATAATAAAACATTTGTGTCAGAATTGCAATTATATTTCAAATAAACATTAGATTATCAGCAAGAGTTCAAAGTCACCATTTCCCAAAATTTTTGAAATTTTTAGTCTTTCATTTTGATTAAGATTAGGTTGATTATGAAGAACTTTATAACATTCTTGGAAGAGTCTTATATTTGAAAGGACTTCTGTAAAGAATTTTGCTGTCCTGTGGAATCCTTTGGTTAGTAGAAACTCAATTTTCTGCAGGACCAGATTTCTTTGCTTGGAGAAAAACTGATGTAATTCATATCTTCTGATCATTGGATGTCTACAGTATGATCCCTTCTGGCCAAAACAGGAGAGACTACAACAAGAAGTCTGGATACTCTTAGGTGATTTAAGAGAGAAATTTGTCTCTAGTAGAAGGCAGGATGGAAGAAATCTTGTTTACTGGCTTGAGAGTTGTTTAAAAATCAATTCCAAAGGTGCCTCGGATGTAGGGAATGGTGATGGATTTAGAGTAATCTTTTTTTGTGAAAGGGGGGGGGATAACTGGTTTTAGTATTTTTTGGATTTTTTTAGGGTGGTAGCCATTGGCTGAGAAAGTGTTAAGGATGTGATTTAGTTCAGTAGTTAGGGCTTGGTCATTTGAACAGATTAGTTTTGCCCTGTTGAATAATGTCTTAATAACTCCATATTGTTGTGGGGGGGGGGGATTGTTGGATTGTTGGTGAATGTATACATCCGAGGCACCTCAGAAAAAATCAACAAAATCCTAAAAAACATGACTTGACCTCTTGTTACAGACCATATAGAAAATTGGCATCCCTTATCCACTCCACTAAAGACCAACCACTTCACCACTTCCCCTAGACCTACCTGGTGTATACTAGGTCCCTTGCAGCTGTAAATTGTCCTACTTTAGCCAAATGGGCAGGACAGCAAATATCAGAATCTCAGAACACAAGGGCTACATCCGATTTCACCAGTACAGCCACTCTGGGCTTGCAGACCATGCTCTGGATACTTGCCACAGAATAAGGTGGAAGAAAGCCACAGTAAGACACAGCAAGTTCAAATATGAAAGACTATTCATGGAATCAGCCTCAGCCCTTAGGAACATGCTAAACCTCAACAAATTTGGATGCATGAGACTGCCCTAAATTTGGGAAACATATATAAGAAGAACTTCAGCCCAAAGGCCAAGAACACCTAATATAGCCCACCAGGGAGCACCATCAGACTTTAGGAAAACGGTATCTTCCTCGCTTCGTTTCTCATTTGCTGTTATGTAGTACTTGCATGTATGTGTCTTTATTTTAAGTTCCCATGAAGATGGCAACGTGACATTGCCGAAATATCAGAAAGTATATATTAAAGTTGATTTAATTTATATTTCTAGTATACCCTGTCAATTCCTTAAGTATTTAGCGATCTGTTAGTAGGAGAGTAATTATCCAAGATGTGTTGTAATTTGGACAGAAAATAACTAGTGAGTATCATGTCATCCTTGATACATTGTATTTCTTGTCTGAGAGTCTCCTCAGAAGATCTGATGATGTGATGACTCATTGCAAAATGTGTTTCATATTAAATGCTTTACATAATTTACATATATAGTAAATTCATCTAACAGTGTCAAGTTCTCTCCTAATATCTTTATTTTTAACATGATTCTGCAATGATGCCTTCTATTCACTCCTCTAGTTTTTTATAGAATTCTTATATCTGGTCTGCAGTCTTTGAGCAACTGTTTATTTCTCAGATCCATATGTTAAAATTGGTTTGACCATTGTCTTGTATCTGATGCTAGTTGGGAGTTTGGACTGATTTCTTTCTTATTCTGTACAAACATCATGCTGCTTTGCTTATTTTGTCTATTTGCATATTTAATTTGCCATCTTCACTAAAAATTGTGTCCACATAACTGAAATATGTGGACACAATTTTCCTACTTGTGTGCATTCTTCATTGAGAATGCAGTTTTTGATGTTTCTGCCTCTTTTCATAGTTTGGTCTTTTTTATGACTGACTGATTTTCATCCAAAATTTGTTACAGCTGTTATTCAGTTTAGTTAAAGAATCCTAAAGACTTACACTGGATTTCTTTAGGAGCACATCATTATTTGCATAAAACAAGATTAGGTTGCATTACTTGGAAGAGAGAGATACTGAGAGAAGAAGCAGAACATAATGAGACAAAGCAAGATAGTGCATTAGCTGGATATGGAGAGATGACAGGAAAGCAAGTAAGTGGGAGTGTAAGGAGAAATGAAGTCAGGGAGAGAAAGTGATGGATGCAGGTGAGCAGTGAGAAGTGTGATGCATGGAGATTCAGCGATTCATGTAGTGCTAGAAATGACAGGAAAGCAAGTAAGTGGGAGTGTAAGGAGAAAGAAAGTCGGGGAGAGAAAGTGAGGGATGCAGGTGAGCAAGAAATGAATGGAGCAGTGAGAAGTGTGATGCATGGAGATTCAGTGATTCATGTAGTGCTAAACAGAATGTTAGAGGAGTGCTTGCCTGGAGGAATGACACAGAGGGAGACTATGCCAATTGAGCAAGGTGAAAGATAGATGACATGATTGTGATGGTGGGTACAAAAGATGTTAGAGGTAGAGTGAATTGGGTAGCGAGAGATTTGAGGTTTATGCTTCAGCTGTACAGCAAGTGTGTGAGAGGGAAGTTACTAAGCATTTTACCTAGATATGATAATGCGGAGCTGAGGAGAAGAGCATCAATAATGAATAGCACAATAGAAAGAATTGTGTTGAAAAAGAGGCTTAGATTTTATGTATGCTTAAGAGATCCTTATTCAAACTGCCTTTGAATGAGGAAGGATATAGGCATCTGGAGAGATTGCTGTTCTCAGGGCAGGTGAGAGTATTAGTGTGCAAGAAAACTAGAGTTGTCATGGGGGATGGAAGCAAGGATGGCATCTTTGTGGGAATAGGCACTGAGGAAAATCAAGGAACACATGGTGTTTTGCAGAGTCAAATGGGGTCCATAGGGAATAATAATAGGTATAGAAATACTTAAGAGTTCACTGACATTTCTTTATACAAATGTCAGGACTATCAGGAATAAAGGAGATGAATTAGAGGCATTGATAGCCTTAGCAGGTCCAGAGATTACTGGGATCAGTGAAACATGGCTGATGGAAGATGATATACTGACATGAATAGAAGGGTATAATGTACTTCGTCAGGATAGAAAGGACAAATATAGTGGTGGAGTATTGCTCATAAGTGATGAATTATGTCCTCTCAGAGTGGTGGATCAGAAGAAAATGGCACTAATGGTTTTGAAAGTGTGAGGTGGGGGTAGGCAAGGCAGGATATTTAGTGGGGTATTGCTATAGGCCAGGGAATACAGATTTTGAAGAAAACAGGAAATGTTAAGGCAGTTGAGTTTAGAAAGTGCAAAACAAGTGATCATTATGGGAGATTTTAACTACAGCAGTATAAATTGGGAAGAGGAATCAGAATGTAGTACTAAGGGAATGGAATTTCTGAAATTCTTGAGGGACAAATGCGTCAGGCAACATGCAGTAGAAAAAACATGGGGCTCAACAGTTTTGGATTTGATCCTAACATCAGAGGACCTGATTGTAACATCCTTTCCCTCAATTAGAGAGGGTGACCGCATAGTCCTGACTTGGGGGGGATGAATAGACATGCAGAAGTATCAAGAAAAAAGGAATTTATGTGGAATTATGAGGCAGGCTATTATAATCTTAGAAATCAGCTTGCAGAAGTTCAATGGCTGGAAGAATTGGAACGGTGAGATATCACCAGTGTATGGGAACTAGTGAAGAAATATTTATTAGCAACAGTGACAAAAAAAAAAAAAAAAATGTCATTATGTGTAAAGTGGATAAGTAATATCAAATGAGAACAGCAGATGAAAAGGAGGGTATAGAAAAAGTATACAGAAACAGGTGGAGAGGAGTTGTATGAGGAATATAAAACTCAGGCTACAGATATGACTAGCATGGTAAAGAAGGCAAAACTCGAATATGAGAAGACATTAGTCCTGAGATCCAAAAAATATCCAAAGGAATTCTCTCTCTCACCCCCTTGTTATGTGACCAATAGAAGCAGAAATTTTGGTGGGAGACAGATTAGTTAAAAATGAGAATAGAGTGACTAATGCAGAAGACATAGCAGAGTTGTTTAATAATCACTTTATTGGGGTATTTCATTCTGGAAAATAAGGTTGTATTACTAGAGGGATGGGGAGAGTTCATGGTTTGGAAAGAGCAAGAGGAGAGAGTGTTACAAATAGTGAGTATTCTTGATGTCAGTAAGACAATGGTACTGGATGGGGTTTTGCCATTTATTTTAAAAGAAAGTACTAAGGCACTGATGGTTCCATTGACTTGACTTTTCAGTTAGACTCTAGCTATGAAAAAGGTGTCCATGGAGTGGAAGGGGGGATAAGATAGTGCCAATGCATAAGCATGGTTGTAGAACAGAAGTTCCAAACTATAGACCAGTTTGCATTTCTTTTGTAGTCATTAAGATTTTGGAGAAATTAATGAGAGATCATATATGAAGCATTGGGAGATGAAGGGTACTTTGGGGTACTCCTAAAGAATAATAGGCAAAATAGCCATAAAAATTAATATTTATTTAGAGGATTAACATGAAATTTTTTACAGAAATAATATCTATATTGATAAGTACTCCTGATTACACAGGTACATTCTCAGATATACCCATGTAATCAGGAATATTCAAAGAATATCGAATATTCCTGATTGTGAATTTAAAGAATATTCAGGAATACCCTCTTGAATATTTTCTACTACCATTTTTTTCACCTCTTGTTTCATTTAATGATCTTTCAGAGTAATTATTCCAAACATTTAGAATATCTTTATCTTCTGTTTTTATATCACATTTATCATCTCTGATTTTTTTACAGTAGTGTATTTTTCATTACTGAGCTTTTTTCCATTAGGCTCCAGAACATTTTACCACTTTTACTGATATTTATCTGCTGTGTATAGGTACATACAAGGACAAGTGACTAGTATACTAAGTAAGGCAAAAGCCTTACTTAGTATCAGAGGAGGCTAGCTCACAGACTAAAGAAAATCAGAAGAGGCTAGCTCACAGACTAAAGAAAATTCTAAAGAGCTCTTTTGCTAAATGGGGAGTAAAAGGAAGAACAATTATGGTAGGATGACTTTAACAAGTGCTAATAGTAGAGCAGTAACAGAACCAAGTAAAATAGTTGAATCATTGAGGGATCATTTTGCAAGGATATGTCATCCAGTGGAGAGATTACAAATGCCTGGTGTGACACTGACTAAAAGGAAAATAGAGGCAGATTAGTTAGAGATGCTTAGGTTATTATAGGACCTTAATGCAGATATGGCCATGGGATTACCAATGGATATCAGCCCATTGTATTACATGAATGTGTAAGGGAATTGTCAATTCCTCTGACCAAGATGTTTGAGTGTCAACTCTGGAACGAAACCATGGGATTGAAAAGAGAGGAATGGTTCCATTGAATAAAAGGAGACTCCAAGAGAGGGATAACAAATTAAAGATAAGCAGTATCTCAAATGTAATGGTTAAAGAAGTTGATAAAAGCAAAATTCAAGACTGGGTGGACAGGAGAATGATACTCTATAGGAGGACAGCATGGTTTTTGTGAAAGGTAAGTCTTGCCTAATTAATTTCCTCACTTTTTATAATAAGATGATAAGTGAGTTGAATAAACAAAATGTCTACTCACTGATAATGCTGGATTCTACAAAGGCATTTTGCAGGAGACCACATGGAACTTTGTTGCACAGATTAGAGCAAATGGTACTGAATATGAAGCTGGTGATATGAGTACAAGGATAGCTGATGAGCAGATATCGAGTAAAACATGAGAGAATTGAATCCAGAAAATGAGTGATTAGTGGTGTGCTGTGCAGGGCTATGTACTTGGACCACTGCTGTTTAATTTGTATATCAATGTTATAGGAAATGATTTTAAGGGGAATAAATCAGCATATAATGCAAGAGTTAGACTATATTTGAATACAGAAGATGCAGGCATTTGGAGAAGTTGTTGTTTTCTGGACAAGTGAGTGTGTTTGGGCTGGGAAACTAGAGTTGTCAGGGTTGAAAGTAGCAGAGATATCCTCATATAGGAATAGTTGCTTTGAAGAGGAGTGGGTGTGAAGTATATTGCAGCACCAAGTGGAGGCTATGGAGAGTAATTATAATTATGGGTATACTGACAGTGCATTGGGTTTTCTATATACTAATGGTAGAAGTATTAGGAATAAAGGGAATTAATTAATGCATTAATTGACTCAGTCTGTCTGAATATTATTGACATAATTGAAAAATTGTTGACAAAGTGGATCTGAGGAGGATAGAAATTGAAAGATCTAACATATTTTGACAGGATAAGGAATGGGAATGATAGAGTGGAGTAGTACTTTTGGTGAGAGATGAGTTGTTCTCTCTTAGAGTAGAGAATCATGAGAGAAATGGCACTGATGGCTTTGAGAGTATATAGAAACGGAAAGGACAGGATATTTAGTGGGATATTACTACAGGCTGGAAATATAGAGGGTGATGAGCAGTGTAGCAAGTGCAAAACAATTGATCATTATGGGAGACTAACTATAGCAATATAATATGGGAAGAGGAAAATGCATTCAGTAATAAGGCAAGCAAATTCCTGTATTTCTGGAATTCTTGAGGAATAGATGTTTTAAGCAGCATGTGATGGAGAGAACAAAAGGATCACAAGAGGTTTAGATTTGGTCATAGCATCAGAGTATTTGATCATGACTGAGATATATTTATCTCACCTTGGTGAGAGTGATCAGCAGTTGTGACTCAGAGAATGAATTTATTTTGTATGGAGTTCTTCCCCATCCCTTATAATGGGAGATTAAGTATATATTTTATGACTAGATCTGTGTGTGTGTGTGTGTGTGTGTGTGTGTGTGTGTGTGTGTGTGTGTGTGTGTGTGTGTGTGTGTGTGTGTGTGTGTGTGTGTGTGTGTTCATGGGGCGCATTTGCCTGTTCTGGGGGAAGTAATACCCGAGTTTCCAGGTGACCCCCCCCCATCTCTGTATGTGACTGGCTAACTCACCTTTAGTAGAAAGAGACCAGATAAAGGTTCCTTATGTCTTGGACAGGAATCAAACCCAGATCTTTCTACAAAGGGCTTCGTCTATACTAACTGAGCTATGGAGGCTCTGGAGAATGAATAGGCATGCAGAAGTATCAAGGAGAAGAGAATTTACATGGAATGAAAAGGCAGGTGGTTAGTAACAGACTTATTATTAATAAATAAATAATAAATAAATAAATTAGCTAATGCCTTTATTCTTCTTTTTCCTCTTCTTCTAATTACATATCACCTCCAAGGATTCATAGAGGGAGTGCACTCTACTCTACAATTCTGTCTCCACCATTTGATCCTCCAACTACACAGAATCGCTACTACCATCATCATAAGCTACACACAATGCCATCTACTGCCCACCGCCACTAGTATTTTTTGTTTGTAAATTGCATGTGTTCTCAAGGCCGATTTGCTTGTATGCAGAATTAACAACCTGCGTTTCTGGGAGAAAAAGCCCTGCTAACTCACC
This sequence comes from Typopeltis vanoorti, assembly GCF_054136105.1. NCBI lineage: Eukaryota > Metazoa > Arthropoda > Arachnida > Uropygi > Thelyphonidae > Typopeltis > Typopeltis vanoorti. The sequence goes on along the minus strand of NC_143566.1, from coordinate 42,530,305 downwards.
TCTAATTGAAAATTGAAAACAATCCATATAAAGATTCCTCACATCATAATAAGGATCGAACTTGTGCCTTTTTAACATGTTCATTGCCAATCACACGATATCGCGTTATGCGAGTTCTCACCGGTCGGCTAATCACGTGTTATCGCGTGGACGTTGCTAACTAAATAAAAAAGTAAAAAAAGTTGGCCACCACATGAAATTCCAATTTTCAGCTTGGCAATGAACAATATCGCGCGATCACGCAATGCAAGTTCTCATCAAACGGCCGATCACGCGTTATCACGTGGACGTCGCTAACTAAATAAAAAAAATTAAAAAAATTTGGCCACCACACGAAATTCCAATTTTCAGCTTGGCAATGAAAGTGTTAACCAAAGGGCACAACATACCGTAATTCTTCCAATTACACTGTTGAGGCACTGTGGGAGTTATTGAGACAGTATAATGGATGGAAGAATTTGAAGGAAGAAAGGTCAGTTGTGTGTGGAAGCTAGTTAAGAAACATTTGTTAGCAGCAATGGTAAATTGCATACTTCTAGTGCAGAAGAGTGATTTGAAGTAAAATGGAAGGGATGATAAAGAAATTAAACAGGAAATACTACAAATGAAAAAAGTAGTTGTGGAAAACATATAAAGAGGGAGAGAGTTTCAGAAAAACTGCATGAAGAATATAAAATTCAAGCTAGAAAGTGACTAGTAGTAAGGAGAGGAAATTTAGAACATAAGAGGAGACTAACATTGCTATCCAGGGAGAATCTCAAGGAGGTCTTTTGCCATGTGGCTAGCAGAAGCAGAAATGACTGTGAATAAATGATCCTGCTGGATGGAGATAGTAGTTGGGTGATCAATGTGCTGTTGATGTACTAAAGCTATTTAATGATCACTTTATTATGATGTTTCATCTTGGTAAAGCTGTTTTTAAGGCAGTAGGATTAGATGGAACTGACCATGCTATTGATGTGGCTGTTTAATGAAAGTTGCAAAGGACATGTTCCTAAGGAGTAGAAAGAAGGTAAGAGTGTCATTGCCTAAATGTGGTACTCCTCGTAGAATGTAAGTATCAAACGATAGAATAGTATTTCTCCTGTGGTTGTTATGAGCTCAAACAGAACTGAGCAGATTAGGGTAAATCAAGTAACTAAAGCAGTGGATGTGAGCAGTGGCATAGCTGGGGTGGGGGGGATCTGCCCCAGCACTTTGAACCTTTTTGAACTTTTGCAGTTAATTCTAAAATACAGTTTCGAGAACTCAGTTCCAAATATTGTAATACTACTGCGAATTTTCCTCACAATTGCTTTAAGTGTTGCTAGTTGTGAGAGGAGTTTTTCTAAATAAAGTAGATTAAGAATTACCTACGTTACTATGAAATAGACTTCGCCAACATCGTCGACGATTTTGCTAACAGAAAAGCAAGAAAAATAACATTTTAGAATGTTGAAATTAAAGTTTTACTTCAAAATTAAACATAGTGTTTTAATTTATTTCCCTATACGTCGTTTTGACTTTTTGTATATTTTTGGTGTGTATTGAGAGGGGCAGCAAACTCAGGGACTGTCCTGGGCGGCAGTAGCAACTTTAGCTAAGCCACTGGATGTGAGGAAAGGCATCCACTATCATTTTTTTGGATTTGGCAGATACTGCATGACAAGTTGATATTTAAGTTGCAATGTATGAGCTTAGAAGATATCAGGCTAGTGTATTGGATTGGAAATTGACTTTTTGATAGATATCAGAGGATTGTGTTTTGGTGAACTGTATTAAGGAGTATAAAGGTTACAACTGGGGTTTTTTTACAGGGCATATGATGTGAAGCTTGAGATGATCATTAGTGTTGATGTTATAGTTATTTGGGAGGATCTGAACAAGCTGGAAAGGTGTACAAATGAATTGGATGTAAGTTTAATACAGTTAAATGTAAGGTTTTAAAATTTGGGAGCCACAGATGGAAGATTGCATATCCTTTTAGTGAAACTATACTGGAAGAAATGGAGGGAGAAAAGGATCTTGGGGTTATCATAGATAGAAATTTTAAGTTCACAGAACATATTGCAAAGGTTGTGAATACAACACAGATGACTGCTGCAGTATTGAGGAGGACATTGATCAGCGAAAGAGCTGTAATATATACAGCCTTGATCACACCATATTCGTGTTACTAGGATTTGGAAGAGATGAAATAACTGTACAGAGGATGCAGTGGCTGATAGCAAAAATAATATTCGGACCCTAGAATAGAATGAAGTATAAAAATAGAATGAAGGTATATAATCTGCAGTCTTGTGAAAAGGAGAAGATGCATTTGAGCTGTTGTGAGGTATTCACCAAATTAACACCAGGGAAATTCTCACATAGTAGAACAATGGGAAAGAAGGACAAAAGGCTGTCCCTGAAAGTTGCGAAAAGATGTAAGAGAATACGAAGTTTTGCATGAAGAGTGGTAGGAACATGGAATGCATTGCCTCAGAAGATGGTGAGAGTGCAGACAGTGAATGAGTTTAAAGAGTGGTATGATACCTTATCTAAGATGGATATTATTATTATTATCCTAAGATTCCCATGAAATCACAGACTCATCTAGGAGGTCCCTTTTGTCATGCACACAGCTCATCATACCTTGTCTTAAACACATTCAAATTCTCTTTAGACGCCGTGCTATATCAGACAATGCATTCCAATCATTCACAACTCTCTATGCAAATTTAATTAAATTAAATTTACTAAAATTTACTAAAATAAAATTATTAAAAATTGCTTTAATAAATTTAGTTTAATCCTTTATCCAAGTGTGAGCAAACAAAGTTTGCGCCTGAAAGTATCTTCAGGAATGGGGTAAGGTGGTACAACACCGGGAAACTCGTTGCAAAGGTGGAGCAAGCTAACATCATTCCTATCTCAGTATCTCCCATAATGCAAAACACATCTCCTTGCGGATATGTAATAAAATTGCTTTATTAAAAATATTTCATCCTCACCACGAACAAACACCAATAATAAAAGTTTTGTATCAATAGCAATGACAAGTGCGAACGAATATCGTCGCTAGATCGCAGTGCATTTGTTTTGTGTAACGATAATTGAAAAAATATAATTCTTTTCATATTTTCAACAGTGACACTCATCATAATTCAGCCTTGTATCTATAATAAATAAATAATTATGTTATTTTAACAAAATAAAATAAGATTTACAAAAAATAGTTCACCAAGCACACGCACCAATAATAAATGTTTCATATCTCACAGAAATAAGGCACGTAAGTTTACTAAAAATACACTGCCATTTGAGCAGTTACAGTTGGGAATGACGTAACGTGCAGTGACAAGAGCAAACGAATATCGGCGTTAGATCACAGTGCATTTGTTTCGTAATCTAAAGCATTAATCGAACAATTCCAATTATTAACTATTCAATCAATGTCAAAACATAAGCTGTAACCTTTAACATGTTGTATTGCATTTATATAATGTTGTAAGCATTTATTATTTATAAACACAAACAAAATTTAATTTTTTCATTTTTTCCTTGGGGGTGCTGCAGTGTCGCAGTGCTTATGCACGGGCCGCCAGTGGCAGAAACTGTAATGGGATCCCAAAGAATGATACATAGTTGTTATCATTTTAGGATTATTATTGAAGAAGATACTGTTTGGGAGGATTGAAAGTAATAAATTTGACTCCAAATGGGCCAGAAATAACTCAGTGATCTGATCAAAAATATGATTGACCTTCTTGGCAAATAATAATCTTTTTCTTTCTTACAGCATTATTTTTACATCCTTTGATGTCACCTCTCTTTATATCAGTGTCCCCAAAACACTGAACATCATCTCCAGTTTATTATAAACTGTCTTAAGTTTATAACTGTACACGGCAAAATAATTTTATAGAATGACGATGGTAAGGAGGTCACTGAATCAGTCGATATAGTGGAGTTACTGAGTGAGCACTTTGTAAAAGTATATCAGCTAGGTGGTGACTGAAAAAATGAATTAGTTTAGACCATTAGTTTATACAGGAATTGTGATGAATGAAGTGGAGGTGAATAGGTTATTACAGAACCTTAATATGAATACATCTGTGGGATTGGATGGTATACCGGCACGGGTCTTGTGTGAAGCAGCTAAGGAATTATCAGTGCCCTTGACCATGTTGTTTAATCTGAGTCTCGGGTCTGGTTTAGTCCCGAAGGTGTGGAAAGAGGTGAAAATAGTTTCACTGCATAAAGGAGGATCCAAGACTACAGTTGCAAATTACCGACCGATCAGCATATCAGGAGTCGTTGTCAAGGTCTTGGAGAAAGTAGTCAAGGGAAAAATACAGGAATGGATTGATGAAAATGAGGTACTGTACAGGGAACAGCATAGCTTTGTGAAGGGTAGATCATGCCTCAGTAACTTGCTCAAGTTTTATAACAAGGTGACGGCTGAGCTGGATAAGGGTAATGGGTTTACAGTGATACTGCTGGACCTGGCAAAACCGTTTGACAGGATACCACATGGAATTCGAATCCGTAAACTACAACATATGGGAATGGATATAGGGTTGGTGAGATGGATAGGTGGGTGGTTGATGGAGAGATATCAAAGAGTAGTTTATTCAGGAGTAGAGTCCAAAAGACAGCCTGTGACTAGTGGTGTGCCGCATGGTTCTGTTCTTGGACCACTGCTGTTTAATCTGTTCATTAATGATATAAGGAAGGATCTAAGAAGAACAGTTCATTTGTTCGCTGATGATGCAAAGTTGGGTAGGGCGATAGTGAATGCAGAATATGTCAAAATCTTGCAGGATGACTTGGATAGATTGGAGTTCTGGGCTAAGGAGAATGTATGTCAATTTAATGTGACAGAATGTAAGGTTATGCATTTTAGGGTGAAAAGATTAGCAGCAGTATACCACATTGGTGGAACTGTACTCCAGGAGATTGATGAGGCCAGGGACTTGGGAGTGTTGGTGGATAGGGAAACGAAGTTTAGGGGGCACATTGCAAAAGTAGCTAAATAAGCTCATCAACTATTGAAAAATACCTTGACGAGCAGAGACAAGCAAGTTATTGTACCTCTGTACCAAGCCTTGATAAGACCTCATCTCAACTACTGTGCCCAGATTTGGTCACCTAGGTTCCTTCTTGATGGGGAGGAGGTGGAGAGGATCCAGAGGCGATTGACTAAGATGATAGCAGGTCTATGGAATGAACCATATGATAACAGGTTGAAGATTTGTGGGTTGCAGAAATTGGTTGATAGGCGGAAGAGGGGAGATATGATTGGGACATTCAAATTGTTAAAGGGTTTCTATAGGATTAATTCAGAGGATATTTTTGAGATCAGGACTGGTGGTTGGAGAACTAGGGGATACCTATGGAAGCTGGGCAAGAATGTGGTTAGCAGGGGTGTTAGAGCTGGGTTCTTTACTTTTAGTGTGGTAAATGAGTGGAATAAGCTGCCAGAGTCTGTTGTGGGTGCTATGACGGTGAGTGAGTTCAAGGGTTCAAGGCAAGGTATGATAGATACTGTGAGAATGTCATATAGTTGTGTGGACATGATGTTTAGGGCCTCCCTCGATGAGTCTAAGGACTCCCTGGAGTCGCCCGTAATAATAATAATAATAAAAAAAAAAGTCGTACCCAAAACTATCTCCTCTAAATGTCCTTAACTTAATAAAATTAATTGTTTCTGCTAATTACTTTAAATTCAAAAACAACTTCTACATACTTTTTTCCACTCTCAATGGGCTAAAATATTAGTAATCAACTTGCTGAGTTATTTGTGGCCCATTTAGAGTCAAATTTATTTCCTTTTCAAAATTTATTTTGAAAAGGAAATAATTTCAAATTTTATCTCAAATAATTTGAAATTTTATTTCAAAATAAATCAAATTTATTTATTTCCTTTTATGGGCGTTATGCTGACAATGTCCTGTCTATTAGGGGAAAAACTAGGAACAATCAAGTCCTTTGTACACCTGGTGTCTTACACAAGGGAGAAAACATCACTATCGACAATAACATAGGCAGGTGTAGGATGTTAAGAGCATGATCCCTTATATTAAAGGGTTATCAGAAAAAATTAATAGAATCCTACACCATTATAATCTTAATACCACTTTTAAACTACCTTTAAAATTAAAAAACATATTCAACTCCTCTAAGGATCCTTTCCCTGCATCCTGGACCAGAGCTTCTGACCTAATGTCCAGTCCTCACCTTCTCATGGTGCCCTGTGTTAGGTATCTACCTGGATACTGAACGAACGAGGATGAGCTTTAGCTAACCAAACTATATTCTTATTGGCTTAAACCAAAATATAGAATGATGGTACAACATGACAGAATTTCATGCCGGCTGGGGCTTTCGCCTGGTTAAATAAGGGCCCCCGTTGTTTTTTCCAGGGAACCAGGGTGAACAGCGAAAAGTCAGCTACTGCAACAAATCCTAAAATACATCCCCAACTCAACATCACCAGAGTTCAGGATTAGTACTATCAACATAAGAAGCCTGAATGGCAAAGAAATGGAACTAGCTGAGGAATTGGATAAGTACCAGATCAACATAATAGGGGTGACTGAAACAAAAAAGACAAAAACTGGTAAGATTTTTCTGAGCAATAAATACAAAATGTTACATTCAGCCAATGGCAATCAAGAAAAAGAAGGAGTAGCCATAGTATTCAACACTAAATACAAGGCTCATCTTCTTGGCAGTCTCAAGTAGAGTGATGTGGACAAATATGAGAAGGGGAACTGGACAATGAGACTTATTTGTGTCTGTGGTTCCACAGAAGGTTCTATGAAGGTAGAAGTGGAGGAAATATTTGAGGCTTTAGAGAATGTGACTGATACAATGAAAAAGGAAAGTTGGTGCTTTTGGGGGATCTAAATAGCAGAGTAGGAAATGATTGTCAGACATAAAAATGTTTCGGGAAAATTTGGAGAAAAGAGCAAAGCTAATAATAATGGCAAATACCTGTTGGATTTCTGCTCAGGACATGGACTGGTTATTACTAACACAATGTTCCAACATAAAAATGTGCACAAATTCACATGGAGAGAAGAGGCAAGGAATAAGAAAAGTCTCATTGACTATTTTATTGTCAATAGTGATGTTTTCTCCCTTGTGCAAGACACCAGAGTGTACAAAGGATTTGAAATTGGAAGTGACCATGATTTAGTCTTGAGCAGAATAAAATTGAATTTCATATGGAAAAGAAGAACATATAAGAAAGTTTTAAAGTGAATAAAAGTTTAGCAGCTCTCAGATGTGAACTGTAGACTAAAAATGAAATGAAAGAGTTTGAGAACAGGAACCAAAAATTGGAGATTCAATGACAAGCCCTGAAGAAAACACTGATTGATTCAGCCAGAGAAGCATGTGGTGAGGTGTTGTCTGCAAGGATAGAAAAATCAAAACTCCATGGTAGACACAGGAAATAACAGGCAGTGAAGGAAAAGAAGAAAGCATATCAAAAGTTCGTGGCAAATAAGTCAGCTTGTGCTCTTAGAGAATACAGAGACAAATGTAAGAAAGCTAAACACCGTGTAAAACTAGCTAAACAAAAGTCATGGAAAGACTTTGGTAAGAATATAGAAAATAAATATCAAGAAGGTGGCAAGATATTCTGGAGGTTGTTGAAGAAGCTCAGAAATGGTGGAAAGAGTGCTGTAAAAGGAATTAGAGATGATAAAGGTGATATGAAAACTGGTCAAAAAGATATCTTTGAAGTATTGAGGAATTACTTCGAAAAATTGTTAAATGAAACAAGCAGTGATAGCACATTGGTAAAAAACACTCGATAGGCATACAGTTAGGAATACATATCCATACTTGAAGAGAAAAAGCCATCAAAGACTTGAAATGTGGAAAGGCAGCAGGAGTAGATGATATTCGACCAGAAATGCTGAAGTATGGAGGTATAAAAGTCTTACAGTGGTTGCACTGCATAGTTCAGAAAGTCTGGACAGAGGGATGAATTCCGGATGATTGGAGTAGAGCTCTCATAGTACCCATATATAAAAAGGGAAATAAAACTGAATGTCAGAATTACAGAGGTATTTCTCTACTGAGTGTTCCTGATAAGATATAAGTAAGTATACTTGAGAAACGGTTGACAGGATTGTGGAAGAGAAGCTTGGTGAAGAACAGGCTGGATTCAGGCCAAATAGAGAATGTCAGTATCAGATCTACACTTTACAACTAATTGTTGAGAAATCATGGGAATCTAACAAATATCTATATTTAAGTTTTGTAGATCTGGAAAAGCCATATGACAAGGTGCGAAGAGAGAAGCTATTCAGTATGCTACAGTTATATGGTGTCAAATGGGGCATTATATCAAGCAGTACTTAGTCTTTATTTGAGTTGTAAGTCAACAGTTAGAAAGAATTGAAGGAAGTACAGGAAGATAGTTTAATGTTAAATCTGGTGTCAGATAAGGATGTATATTATACCCTCTGTTATTCATTATCTATATGGATCACATTGTGAAGGAAAGTGGTATTAAACCTGATATCAAAATTGGAGATGTGAATGTCAGCTCTTTTCTTTATGCAGATGATGTTATACTTCTAAATAAATTCACTACAAGTCTGCAAGATTCCCTGACTAAATTGAGTAGCTGTTGTAATAGTTATGGTATGAAGTTCAGCAATAACAATACAAAGACAATGAAAATAGGCAGAAGCATTGGAAATGTTAACTGCATAATTGTGAATGGAGAACCTATAGAACAAGTAAAACATTTCAACTATTTACGCACAATTTTTAGTGAAGATGGTAAATTAATATGGAAATAGACAACAGAATCATCAAAGCTGGCATGGTAGGAAGTCAATTGAATAAATTTATATGGAATAAGAGAGAAATGAGTCAAAACATTGCATTAGCTGCATACAATACAATGTTCAAACCAATTTTAACTTATGGATCTGAGAGCTGGGTCAGAAGTAAAACACTTGACCAAAGACTAGATACTGCAGATATGAGAGTCCTGAGAAAGATTAGGGGCACAAATAGATGGCATCAATGGCAATATTATATTAAAAATGAGGATATTATGAAAGAACTTGACATTGACAGCATTCAGTAATGCATTAGCAGAGCTAATCTCAGGTGGTATGGTCACTTAAATAGAATGGGAGAGGATAGATTAGCAAAACAAGTGTTCTTTGTCAGGTTGGCAGGAAAAAGACCCAAAGGAAGACCAAGATATAGGTGGATTGATACAGTAAAAAAGTGCCTTAGAAGATAGAAATATAAGATCTGATAATATTGGAGTCCTGACAGGTAACAGACTGATTTGGAGGAAAATTGTAGATTGGAAGTTAGTAATGATGTAAATTTTCATCTAGTACTATCATATCCTGTACATCTCTTGAGGGTACATGGGAGAAATCTGATGATGATAATGGGTAAACTGGACATACAATCCCTATCTGTAAAAAAAAAAAAAAAAGCACAAATGACACATTAAATTTAACAATTTTGTAGAAACAGGCCTCTCAGGGCACGCTCTTAACACCCTACACCAAATTGATTTGAAAAGTACTTGCTCATTATATCACACTGTTTGTATTGTTTGTATCTGATTTGTTTGTATCTGATCTGACAGATACAAACAAATTGTTTAATATAAATATTCTTATATATATCCAGTGTATAGCTTGGAGGTAATGAGTAGCTGCTCATGCATATATTACGAGTGATATTCCACACTGTTTATGTGGTCAGTTTTAGTTTAACACGTATTATGTAAAGGTTTGTGATAATTGGTTGTAAATTGTATCTGAGAGATACCGTGACTTCCGAATTCAGTATAGTATTGGTTTAGTTTTTTTTTTTTTTTTTATTTACCATTGAAAATGGCTGGAAAAATGTATCGATTGGGTAATCCATCAGATGTTGAAGAGATTCAGCGATTTCGTTACCCGAGTCCAATGATGAGAATGGCGGAGTCAGATGCGAAAGTGATATTGGATAGTAAATTGTATCTGTGAGATACTACTCATTCTGATGTCAGTATAGTATTGGTTTAGTTGTTTTTTTCTTTCTTTGTTTCTTTGTTATTTCTACATTGTAACTGAAAATAAATAAACCATCATGCATTATATTTGCAGCGTTTTATTTAAAGTTCTATTGCATTTTAGTACATTCTAGTAATGAATGTATCTCTTAAATACACGTGACCTAAACTGCAATTTTTTTGACCATGACCTCTGCAGCATTAAAGAAGCCTGTGAAATTTTGATTAACCACCCTAATCTTAACAATAATGGTGCCATAAAAATTCCAAAATTTGGATGGCACACATTCAGCCCACTTAGTTTTCATCAAACCCTGACTTTAGGACTGTAAGCAATTTTTCAGCTTTTATTGGGCACTGTCCATACCATTTAGTTTTAATTTATATGTATACAGTACTTGTATAAATAATTTTTCAAATTTCATTTATTATTTATTAAATTTTTTCTTTTTAGTAAACATGTTACTCTCCAGCTGAATTTAATTTTGTAACCTAATAATAAGACTCTAGCTTTGATGTAGTAAGTTGTTTTTTTTTTCACCAGAGGTCAGGCCAATAGTTATAACAGTTTGTCAGTAACTTTAGCATGCCATGTAGATTGTAGTGCAGTTTGTTTCTTTTTATATATGTGTATACTCCAGATGATGACCTTAATGTGTAGGTCAAAACATCGAGTGTTTATTTTGGTTTACATTAAACTAAAGTTTTCCTTTAACACGGTAGTTGTTTCTATAATTTTCCTGATATACACTGTTTTTCAACCTGCTGAGATGGGAGCCACTGCTTCATATGCAGGAACAAGAGGTAGTCACCGGATGTGAGATCAGGGCCATAGATTGGGTAGTCAAAAAGTTCCCATCCAGACTTCTGAACCAAAAGACAGTGGCCTTAGTTTTTTTTTTTTGGACAACACTGCCTGATTATTATTATTATTATTTTTTTTTTTTTTTTGCTTTTGGGAATGATGAATGGTACTACTGCATTGATTGTTCTTTGACTTGACATTTATGTATGAAATCCATGTTTTGTCACCAATCACGATATTAGAAAAAAAAATTTATTTTCTTCATTTTCGTAATGCCCCAAACATTTTTGTGGTGATTCCACTTTTTGCTGTTTATGCACATCAGTAAGCATTTTTAGGACCCATCTGGCACACAATTTCTTATAACCCAGCTTTTCTATCACAATTTCATGAATGGCTGAGCATGAAACATCCAGGAATTCAAAAGAAAGTTATGTAATTGTGAAACAATGATTCTCATGAATTTTCATGTTCACTCTTTCCACCAAATTGTCTGTCACCACACTTGGCGAGCCACTGTGCTCTTCATCATGACCTCTGTTGCACCCTTCTTTAAACAAACGAGATCGTTTGTTGTAGGTCAACAAACGATAAGATGATGAAAGTAAAGTGGCTAGCTAGCTAATGATTCATTCTATGCTACCACACATGTGCAACCTCTCTCCTATGTCTTATTCAGTAGTAAATTCTGAACAGACCTTACTTTCAGGATGCATCTCATAAATATATTGTCAAGTGAATGGCTAGCTAGCTAATGATTCATTCTATGCTACCACACATGCGCAACCTCTCTCCTATGTCTTATTCAGTAGTAAATTCTGAACAGACCTTACTTTCAGGATGCATCTCATAAATATATTGTCAAGTGAATGAACCTCCCATGATGAGTCTGCTGACTCCATGGAGTGTGATATAATAATAATAAGTTAGCCATTTTATATTGATATTTTATTGCTACCTGGCATCTTCCAAAATTCCAGGTACTTGTATCTTATCCTATTGAACAAACAAGCTAGTCAGTTGTGAAACATATATATGTGTCTCCTTGGAGTTGCCTGTAATAATAATAATATCTCATAATACCAATTATATATTCAATTGATTAAACATCAAAGGTCTAGCCTTACTGCAGAAACATAGGATTAACAACACTAGATACAAGATTTTTGGAGTGATGCCAAGTTTCTGTATAGAAGTATCTATAAATTTGACTGCTTCTTCAAAGAGAATTCTGAGAATCTTCTACACCATTTCAACCTCAACTTTAACATTGGACTGTGTATGGGAAAAATCCACAAATTGTGTATCATAAATTTTTGTTTTTTTAAGGATCATATTAGTGTAATAATAATTTACAATGCAGCACCTTTACAACTGCACATAAGATTGCCATTATTTTGAGCATGTATTTTCTGTATGCTATATTTGAATATTGTATTGTATACTCTACAACAAAGATGGTTTATGATGCACAAGCCAAAATATCAATATGTTAACAATTTTATTTTATTAAAATCTTTACTGCAGCTATGTGTGTTTTCATTTTTAAATAGATTTTCTACAGTTGTCCCTCCATCAAAAAAAGAATTTGTCCTGTAACAATCTCTGAAAGATATTTGCAAAATCTTGTTATTGGTATATGCATCCCCTTGTTCAGTGCATCTGTCACCTTGTTGTAATATATAAATAAATTGCTAACATATGTCTCAACAAAATATACTGATTCTCATAGGGAATCCTGCTAGTATCAATCCATTTCTGGATTCTATCTTTCACCAACTTCTATTGCCTAAACTCTAAATCTAGATTTACACTGGTCTATAATTTTGAGGCTGGTCATCCCTTTTTAAGCAAAAATAATTTTATCCTCCTCCCTGTTCTTTTTTGAGCAAAACTCTTGTTAAATAAGCAGTTCAAGGCACCAAATTGCCATTAAGTCTTCCACATTCTTTTAAGTGTGATATGTCATGATGCCCTAGTGCCTTATTAACATCTACTTTACTTAATTCCTTAAATAATATCCCTGAGATCATGTACTATTAGCCCCTCATTCATCATTCCATACTCACAAAAATGTATATGATATCACACTCACCACCATTACTTGTTCACCATTTCTAACAAGTGCTATTAAACTCATTGGTAATTATTTTTGCTTCCACTGGCTACAAAGTGAAAGAAACTTCCTAACTTGATTTATTTGTGCCTAATTAGTGCTGCTTGTAACATAGTTTCATTTTTCTGAACCACTGTGTTGCCTACCTTCATATGTAACTGATTACTGCCTCCCAACATCTTCAAGATTGCCTGCTTAATCTCATCATTTATCTATTTCATAATAATTCTTCACAATATAAACAACACAAGACACATTTATTCAACTCACTAATATTTTTCTGGTTTTCTACCCAGCATCATCACAGCATAATTAGAACTATGACAGGCACAAATCACTAAACCAAGTAATTGTAGAAATAATTTCAATTGTAACTGAAAAACAGAACTGATGTCCTTATACTCTGTTCTCTGTGGATCAGATAATCATAAAGTTAATTGAGAGAAGTCAGACTATCATGTCTTAAAATGATAGTCTCCCAGATCTTTGGTAAATCAATATAATCAATACTTGTTGGGGTTGGGAGAATGCTTCATGGCTGATGCTGATTCTAAAAATAATCTCTCAGATTTATAATGACTTCTGAGTAATGTAGATATTTTCCTCTATCTGATCCTTTGTGAAAGAGTATCCAGAACATAATTTAAACTGAAATATATTGATTTTTAATTGACCAATGATTTATAAACATATAATACCAACAAGTTTTGCCAACGGAGCTGTTCAGCTTCTTCAGGGCTTATAACGGTAAGAGAAAACTCAAAGTGGCTAATAGAGAGAAAATGGAGTAACACTATCGTATAAATTAAAAAATTGAAACAGACATGTAATGTTACATGCATGGAGCATGTTGTATTAGTCACTGTTGTGTGAGCATGTTCTGTAGTTATGAGCAAAATGAAATTCTGGCAAGCTGAGCGATCTTATTAAGGTTTTCCACATGTCAGCTATTATCATTCCCTGGTTTCTGTTAAGGTTTTCTCCAGAATGGAAGACTACTATGGCTTCCTTGAAGTTTCTACAACAGAAGTCTTCTTCTAGATAAGGCATGAAGCTCCTATCCCACTCAATGGTGTGGTTTGTCATTGCAAAATTATGGGCTAGACCTGAATTGTCTATTCTGTTGTTATTAACATCACCTATATGTTCTTTTTTCAGATTTCAAAGCTTCTTGACGTCTGTCCTACATAGTTTAGGCCACAAGAGCATGGGATGTTGTACACTCCACTGTGTTTGAAGAAAGCATTGATGTCTTTTGGTGATCTTAAAACATGGCCGACAGTCTTTACAGGTTTGAATGCTATCTTCATTTCAAATCAACTCACCATATTTCTCAGAAGAAAAAGAACTCTACAATGAACTTACTCAAATATCAGCGACATTAATAAACAATGGCTATCCAAAGAATTTAATCAATAGGATTCTTCATAGCAATCCCCCACAACAACCTACCACCACTCCATACAGATCTTCAATAGTTATGCCTTATGTAGGTACATTGTTGAAAAAGATCGCAAATCTTCTTAGGCCTTTCAACATCAGAGTTGCATTCAAACCTGTAAAGACTGTCTGCCACATTTTAAGATCACCAAAAAACATCACTGCTTTCTTCAAACACGCTGGAGTGTACAACATCCCATGCTCTTGTGGCCTAAACTATGTAGGACAAGCATCGAGAAGGCCTTGAAATCCGAAAAAAATAACATATAGGTGATATTAATAACAACGGAACAGACAATTCAGGTCTAGCCCATCATTTTGTAATGACAAACCATACCATTGAGTGGGATAGGAGCTCAATGCCTTATCTAGAAGAAGACTTCCATTGTAGAAACTTCAAGGAAGCCATAGTAGTCCTCCGTTCTGGAGAAAATCTTAACAGAAACCAGGTGATGATAATAGCTGACATATGGAAAACCTTTATAAGATCACTCAGTTTGCCAGAATTTCATTTCGCTCATAACTACAGAATGTGCTCAACAGTGACTAATACAGCATGCTCCATGAGTGTAACATTACGCGTCTGTTTCAATTTTTTAATTTATATGATAGTGTTAATCCATTTTCTCTGTACTAGCCGCTTTGAGTCTTTGCTTATCGTTATAAGCCCTGAAGAAACCAAACAGCTCTGTTGGCGAAACTTGTTGACATTGATGTTTATAAATCACTGGTCAATTAAATATCAATATATTTCAGTTTAAATTATCTAATTGAGTGACCGAATATAGTTTAACAATATCCAGAGCATAGTCTGCTAATTCTGACTTGCCATACAGATGATTTTTGTATGTTAACTGATCTACCAGTCTGTCCAAAGTAAGCTAAACTGCAAACACAAGGAACTTTATACATTCCAGGATATTCAAGAGGATGTAGTTAATCTTTAGGAGAATGTATAAAAGTAGCTAGTTGAATGAAAGGTTTGAAAGTGACATGGAAATCATATTTGCAGAGAACTTGGGTTGTTTTTTCTGATGTACCCTTAACATATAGGATGGGAATTATTTTGCTGTGATCCTTTGTGGGTGTAAGAGACATGGGTGATGCATGCAGTGTTTTATCTATTTTTATATGGGCTGTAGCCATTTGGTAAAAAGGTGTTGGAAAGGTTTCAAGGGCTGTGTCATTTGAACAATTCCTGGCTTGGTGAGTTAAATGTTTTAAGGATACTATACTTTTGGGAAGGGTGGTGGTGGTGTGATTTTACACATAGATAAAATGCCACAGCCCATCTTAACTTTCCAAATTATACCCTATATGATTCTTTCTGTCACAAGGGAGGTGCTTGTGCCTTTATGCCGTTTGCATGAATATGATGTTCTCTGTATAAGGATGCCTAATCTAGAATCTCCACTTTTTGACTTTCTGTGGATTAAGATTTTATTGCTAAATGTTATGTCATTCATCTGTTTCTTTATCATTCTCCCAATTCAGAAAATCATTGTAGCCTTTTTGATTTCTTATCTATGAAGTTCAGTTTCATTTGATCCAAATTCCCAAACAGTGAAGTCATCTTTCTTGGTGACTCTAACTGGCTCTCTTTATCCAGTTTCACTGACCAAGCTGGAAGAGAGACAGGGATTTTTTTTCTGCAATCATTGACATACAACAGATCATCTCCCTACCAGAATTCCCACCAATCCTCTTTGCTCACAAAACACTCTGGATCTTTTGTTATCTAGTTCTCTTTCCATGTACACTGTTCAGGTGCCTTCTCCTCTTGGTAATTCAGATCACAATCCCATCCAAGTTTCTTCTCTGGTGGAATGTCATCCCCCCCCCCAACCATTCATGACTTCATATACTTTGGCACTACAACAAAGTAAGCGGTAGGACCTCGAATTGACTCCTCCTTGCCATTATCAGACTGCTGGTTTCATTCTTTAGATCCAGATACTTGTTGTGATCTTGTTACATTCTCCATTCCAATATTGAAATAATCAATATTGGAATGGAGGCTTTCATTCCTTACTGTATTCAAAATTTCCACCCTATTTCTAGGCCAGAGTTTTCCAAGAAAAGAAAGCAGCCTGTCATAAGTGACAAAAAAAATCCTAGCTTTGTTCAAAGCCTATGTGATTGTTTGAAAAACTTGTAAAATCATCATTAAAAGGATTGTTTGACTCTTTGACAAGGCTTAAAATAGAAAACTCACTGCCTATGCTATAATGGCAGGTGCCCTCTGGTCCCTCACCAAAGCTATTGGGTGTAACTTTTGTCCACCTGTACTTCTCATTTTTCAATCATCAGCTGATATAATGCTACCATCATAATGGTAGCATTGTATCATCACTTAAAGACAAGGCTCATATCCTGGCTTCATTCTTATCTTCCAATTCCTCCATAGATGACCAAGGAAAATTATCTCCTTCTTTGCCTTGAACATCATATCACATGTTACCTCCTGTAACCTTCTGCCAGAAAGACGTCAGAAGAATTTTCTAAAACCTAGATACCGGAAATGCAGCTGGTGTTGATAGAATCTCATCTATTGTGCTCAAAAGATATGCTCCTGAAGTAACATCTGTTCTTTATCATCCATATGCTATATTATACTCAGCCAGTATTTACCTTATAGCATGGAAGCAAGTCCATATACTGCCACTTCCTAAAAAAAAATTATCAATGTTAACCATTGCTCCTACTTCAGTTTTCTACAAAAGTAATGGAGAAGGTTATTAATGGTCAATAGTCGAGCTTTTTGACACCTGTAGAGTTGTCAGATAACTGATGACAGCCAGTATAGATTTCACCAATCTAGATCCACAGGTGGTCTCCTAGAATACATCACCCTTTCCACTTTACATTTCCAAGGCATTAGATAGGGTCTAGCATCGAGGGCTTCTCAACAAATTACTATCATTTTGACTACCTTCCTCCCTTTGTAAGTGAACTGCCAGTTTCTCTCATGTTGATCACTGCATGTAATGGTGGAAAGTATTCTCGCTTCAGATTTCCATGTTTATGCAGGTGTCCCTCAGGGCTCTGTGATTTCATCCACGATCTTCCTGATTTATATAAATGACTTGCTCTCATTGACTGCAAAACCCATTCATAGTTTTGCTGATGATAACACTCCACTCATCCAGTAAACCTTGCAGTGCTTAAACATCTCAAACTTCATCTGCAATAAGTGCTCTGAACATTGATTTCCACAGTATCCTTGAATGTGATGATAACATCCTAGTCATCTTCAATTCTTCCAAAACACAGTTTTGTTGGTTTTCTCACAAAAAAAAAAAAATCCTCATATCTTCTATATTTACTTTTGATAATGCTCAGCAACAGTCAAGGCCAGATGATCTTTCCTCTCAATAGGACTCTCCATAACTTTTTCAGGCATAATCACATCACTTTTGTGGCATCCTTACTCAAATCTGTTCAAACTTAAAATACTGCTCTCATGTTGGGTTGATGCATCTAAGACTTCCCTAAAAATTCTTGATTCTGTTCAGAAAAAAAGGCAGTGTATGGTTGATCAATGACTCTTCAGCCACTGTCTCATAGAAGATCAGTTTCTGCATTGTATATCTTCTACTGATATTTCCCTTGTCATAGTTCAATAAAACTAGCATCTGCTATGACTCCCATTTCTTCCAGATCTGCAGCAGCTGATGCCCACCATCCTTCAGTCAAACTGCATAATCACCAAATCTTCTACTCTCAGTCAACTTTTATTCCATCCACTTTAGTTCCATGGAATAGCCTCTCCCCTGAAGAATTTCCAAAGTACTACAACTTCTAAACTGTTTAAGAAGAATATCAGCAGATTAGTCTGTTTCTGGCCCCACCCCACACATAGCATTTATTTGCTATAGGACCTGCTGCCACTCATATGCAAGTAATATATCTACACACACACACACACACACACACACACACACACACACACACACACACACACACACACACACACACACACACACACACTCTCTCTCATGGGTGGTCTGAAATGTTCTCGGCCTTGACATTATCATGCCTATAGTGTTACTATCGGCAAGATTTTTTTTTAAGTTGGTAAATCTCTCATAAGCATCCATGTGAAATTGCAAGTCATTCTATCAAGTAGTTTGTTTTATACAGCTTGTCAGAAGCAAAAGTGTTGTCTGTATCCCTTGAAATAGATGAAATTAAGTATCATGTAGTTATACAGAGTTTCTTTGTAAAAGAAGTTTTTAACCAAAATAAATTTTTGAAGTTCATAAAAGTTTATGGGCACTCTTTTCCTTTGTTTTCAACAATTAAGAAATTGGCTATAAACGTGGCTGTACCAGCCTTGAAGATGATCCACGTGAAGGACGTCCAAAAATTGTAACAACACCAGAAATCATTTTTGATAAAGTGCACAATATGATATTGGATGACCGGTGAGTCAAAGGGCGTGAAATTGCTGAGACTATAGGCATTTCAAAAGAACGCGTAGGATATATTTTGCATGAAGAATTGCAAGTGAAAAAAAAAAGCTTTGCACAAGATGAGTACCATGCTTGCTCACAGCAGACCAAAATCGCACTCGCATGAAAATCTCTGAACAGCACTTAGAGCATTTTAACAAGAATAAAACTGATTTTGTGCATCGATTTATTACTATGAATGAGACTTGGATTTTCAGACCACCATTAACACACCAGAATCCAAACAAGCTGGTTTGTCAACACCAAAGAATACAAAGTCGGTTCCATCAGCAGGAAAGGTCATGGCATCGGTGTTTTGGGATGCTAAAGGCATTTTGTTTATTAATTATCTTGAAAAGCGTAAGACAATAACTAGGGAATATTATTCTGATCTTTTAACCAGACTAGACAAAAAAAATTCATCAGAAAACATCCAGTTTGCAGAAGAAAAAAAAAATCATCTTTCATCAGGACCATGCACTTGCCCACAAAGCTGTTTTGGCAATTGAAAATTAAGAGATCTGCACTATGAATTGTTGGAACATCCACCCTATTCCCCAGATTTGGCTCCCTCTGACTTCTGTCTCTTGGTCACTGGTCAGCATTTTTCAAATTAAGAGGTGATTGCAGCTGTAGAGGGTGTATTTTGTAGATCTTACCGAGAACAACTACAGGGACGGAATAATGGTGCTGAAGCCTTGCTGGAATAAATGTATTAGTCTTAAGGGAGATTATGTTGAAAAATAAAAATAATTTTGAAATTATAAATTCATTTTTTCATTGTTAGGCCGAGAACTTTTCAGACTACCCTCGTATATATTTGATGCAATGGATTTACTCAGCTAT
Organism: Typopeltis vanoorti; assembly: GCF_054136105.1. Taxonomy (NCBI): domain Eukaryota; kingdom Metazoa; phylum Arthropoda; class Arachnida; order Uropygi; family Thelyphonidae; genus Typopeltis; species Typopeltis vanoorti. The sequence goes on along the minus strand of NC_143566.1, from coordinate 42,510,632 downwards.
ATGGCATGATTAAATAAATTTAATGACTAGAAGCCAAGAGATACCAAAATAGAAAAAATATATATATATTTATTATTTGGAGCACAACTAGCTTCGTCTTCTTAGAAACCTTCATTGGGTGCATAACATGAAAAGAAAAATACAAAAATATATTAAAAGAGAAACAACAGCTATAAATCAACTTACAAACTTAATGCCACAGTATTTTTTGGCACATTCACATGAGCATGGTCTTGTGACAACCAAAGCTGGATAGCTGAAGAGTGAAAATCAGATAAGTTATACCTAAGGTTAGTATTAAGATGGACTAGATTGAGGACAATTTCTGTTGATTCCACAATTCTTCTCTTCAGTTCATCGTAGCATCTAAAAATTTTTTCTAATTTGTTTCAGATAACTGGATGAATGGAAGAATCTTCATCACTAGGGGGGACAAGCAGAATTAAGAACTTGATTAGATAGTGCACTGACTCTAGTTTTGCTATACATAATGTCTTTCATTTCTTTTACTCCTCCTCTTTCCAAACTCCTTTCTTAATTGGTACACCTTAACTGAAACGCAACATCCTAAACTATCCAGGAGTTTTTGTCTTTGGTGTAACTGCAGTGTGTCCTATTTTGGTCAGACAACATATAGAAATTTGTTGAGTTGCTTATGGAAGAACATGTGAGAGGCATTATAGAGTGGCAGTGCTGTGTACCTGGTAAACCCCATAAATAGGGAGAAGATGAATTCACATTGTTTCCCTTTGTAGTTCATAATGTATAGTATATTACCTTCACATGGCATGTATAATGCCATATGTTATAGTGAGAATCATTTTCAAGATCAATTGTGATATTGGAGTTCTTTCAATGGAACTAGACCTATGGAAGCCTAGTTGAGAACTAACTCAGTGACAGAAGTCATATTTCTCATCTATGAGGGAAGGTAGCTGAAAAGTTCTGATAAACACCTAGAACAAAAATGATATTAAAGCAACTGATATAAAAGGTTGGTTGATTGGTAGAGCCTCTGCTATTGCTTTTTTTGTGATGGCTCACAAAAAAAGTTAAGCAAGTTTGAGCGTGGTTAGTAGTTGGAAGGAATAATCGTTCGAGGCTGTTAGCACACTCTCCCTCGATGAGTCTTTGGACTCCCTGGAGATGTCTCATAATAATAATAATAATCACAAGAAAGAACATACAAGATATAAGAATATAAGAACGTAAGTTACCTTCATAACTCTTCTACTGGTATGTTACCGCTTGTGGTTATATCAGTTGCTTTAATATCATTTTCATTCTAGATGTTTATCAGAACTTTTCAGTCCCCCCCTCATATAACCTTTTCCAGAGGAAAAGTTCAGCAAGAAATACATCAGGATCTTGGAATATTAGTAATGAGCTCCTAGTTGTGGGAATGTTAATTACAGAGCATTTGGAAAAACAGAGGAGAAGTAATATGGTAAAGACATTTATACTGGTGAGCAGATTTACTTTGCTACATTAATATGGAATCTTCTTCTTCTTCTTCTGCAGCTTCTCCCACTTAAGTGGGGTCACTGTTTATTATGAGTCTCCTCCACACCTTCCTGTCTTGGGCTGTCACCACATCCAAATTCTTCATCTTCAAGTCCTCTTCTACCAGCTCCCTCCATCTCTTCTTTGGCCGCCCACGCTTCCGCCTTCCTTGCACATCCATCTGCATGACCCTTCTTCCCACATATTCGTCCTCCCTCCTCATCACATGACCAAACCATCTCAACCTTGCCTCCTGTATTTTCGCTCCTAAGTTCGTAACTTTCACTGTTCCCCTGACATAGTAATTTCTCAGATGATCCTTTCTGGTCACACCGCACATCCACCTAAGCATTCTCATCTCTGCTACTTCCATCCTGCTAATGTTATTTTTCCTCAGGGCCACAGTTTCTATAGCATATGTCATAGCTGGCCTCACTACTGTCCTATAAATTTTGCCTTTCAGATTGATCGGCACCCTCTTATCACATAACACTCCAGCCATCTCCCTCCAGTTCCTCCAACCTGCTTGTATCCTGCATCCCACTTCCTTCTCACCTCCTCCATCTTCTTCCACTGTCGAACCTAAGTATCTAAAGTCTCTCACCTTCCTGATGACGTTTCCTTCCAGCTCCAGGTCTGTCTCCTGGCTACCGCCCACTGCGCAACACATATACTCTGTCTTACTTCTGCTCAGTCTCATACCTCTCTCTTCCAGTACTTTTCTCCATCTTTCCAGTTTAGTTTCCGCTTCTTCTCTTGAATCTACACACAGCAAGATGTCATCTGCATACAGCATTGTCCAAGGTGCATCTTCTCTCACCTCCTCTGTTACCACCTCCATCACAATATTAAACAGAATATGGAATAATAATATTAATAATCAGTACTGATCAATTAATAATTTTGATTAATAGTTTAATTAATAATTCTTTATAAAAATGAACGTTAATATGGCATTTAAAGGCCGAGACCCAATTAGAAGCAAAATTTGCATCAACGATGATATAGAACAGGTTAATATATTCAAATATCTAGGCTGCCCTTATCTTATGAAAGAGAGAAAGACATGCAACATAAAATAACTGTTATATAGGAATAACAAAAACTATTAATCAGTATTCAATCCAAATTTAATTGCAAGGAAACAAGAATAAGAATACATAACTCAATAGCAAGACCTATTGCTATTTCTATCTGCTTGAGTTATGGTCCAGGCTTCTGAACTTAACATATGGTTCAGAAGCCTGGACCATAACTCAAGCAGATAGAAAGAGACTGATAAGCTCTGAAATGAGATTCATGCCAAAACAGCTATATATAATAGACTAGACTTCAAAAGAAATAGCAATATCATAATGGAACTTAAGGTGATATCTGTTTTAGACTATGTCAATTTTTATAGAGAGAGAGAGAGAGATGGAGACAACATACAGAAAGAATGAGTGAAGGAAGACCCCAGAGAGAGATACAGAGATATCAAATCAACCTCATGAGAGAAGAAATAGAGGATGGCCTTTGAGGAGATGGGAAGAGACTGTAACAGACCATTAGGCCTATTACTAGAAATGAAGAAGATTCCATTAATATTCTTGCAGTTTATTTTATTATTATTATTATTATTATTATTAAACAAGACCTCATGGAGTCAAAGACTCATCTAGGAGGTCCTTTTATCTCACACACATCTCATCATACCGGGTCTTAAACACATTCAAACTCCTTGCAGACACCACACTCTCAGGCAAGGCATTCCAATCATTCACAACTCTGCACGAAAAAAACCTGCCTCTCACTCCCCTACTCACACCCTCTTTATACAGTTTCCAGGCATGACCTCTGGTTCTCCCCTGATCTCCCACTATTCTCTGTAGAACTTCTCCACCATTGATCTTATAACAACCCCTTACCAACTTGTAGGTCTCTATTATATCTCCCCTCTTCCTTCTCTCCACTAGACTCTGCAAATTACATCTTTTCAATCTTTCCTCATACTCGACATTCCAGAGGTCAGAAACTACCTTAGTCAGTCGCCTTTGGACCCTTTCCAACATCTCTTCATCCTTCTGAAAACCAGGTGACCAAATCTGGGCACAATAGTCCATTTATTTAATTATTTTTATTTTCAGTTATTTGCTGTTATTGCATTTGCAGAATTTACAGTTTATTTATTTATTTTTTATTATTATTATTTATTTATTATATTTTTTTTGATGTAATACTTACAGCAGAATTGTAATGTAAAAAAAAAATGTCTGATTTCCTCATGTAGTGTTAGATGAATTATTATTATTACATGACACCTTCAGGGAGTTCAAAGACTCATTGAGGGAGGACATCTACTCTTCATCTCTTTGTCTCCACTACTCAATCCACCAATTACAGCTAACCATAACTACATCAATGCCATCTGCTGCCTGCCACCACCACCACTAATATTTCCACAGGCAGTCACAAATATCCATGCCCATGGTGGGATTCAAACCCGCAGCCCTTTGGCTGGAGAGCAAATATGCTAACTGCTTGGTCAACCAGGCCGGCAATTATTATTTTCTTTTTTTTTTTGTGCCATACTCACATGCACACACACCAAGTAAGGTACATTTTTTTCTTAAGTTTAGCCTCTGCATCTAAAAAAAAAACCTCATCAAATTATAACAACAAAATGAATCTCTCTTGCTCTCTATGTATTTTTATGCTTGTATATTTAATGTTTCTTTTGTCTTGCTTCATATGATTATGATGGAAAATTGAAAAGCTGTAACAATACCCTTATCATTTTAATGGAATGAATACACAGTATCAAAGAATACAATTTTTTAATTAGTTATTCACTTATTGCAGTATTTCATCTTTGTCATCACTAATGTAACAACTAATGCATGTGTAAGCAACACAGAGGAAATAGAAACTGTTAACTTAGAACCTGAAGTAGAGAGGATACCCTCACTAGTGTATCTGGTAGTGGTTGTTGGACAAGAGGCAAAAAAACTGTTTTCCATGTCTCTTTGACAGAAATGAAATATTAAATAATTGTACATGTTTAATTTTCTTCCTTGATGCTATTTTTTTTTTTTTTTGTGTAGCTTCCACAAAAGGCTATACAAACCTTTAGTATATGGGTGCGTTAAGGTTTTTTTTTTTTTAAATCTATTATTGATCTGATCAAGAAACTCTGCTCTAGAGACCAAATTTGGAACTTCTTTAAGCCACTTTAGGCCTCCACTTAGCAGGAAAGTGGTCTCACACCAGGCGATGAAATTCATCTTCCACCTAAAGACTATCATAAAATCTATGACCATGTCAGTATTTTATTTGAACTTACAGCACGTTGGTTGGAGAGTGGCTATGCTAATCACTTGGCCAACCAGGCCAACAATGTGTGGATTCCATTATAACTACAAAATGTCTTCTTAATTCTGCATTTAGGGCTGTATATACTCTCTATAAATAAGCCTTAGTTAATATTTGACTGAGTAATTTATCATGTTTAGCAGTCTTTTCAGTTCACTTTTTTATATTCCCCAATTTTTCCCCCAAATTAGGAGGATGTTATTAACAAAGAAGCAATGCAAAATTATCAGATGCTAATTGAAATTGACAACCAAGATTTGATACCAAATTCAGAATCCTTTGAGTGTCCTATTTGTTTCCTGAAAGTTCAAGAGAAAGCGGGTGTTACATTAAGAGAATGCTTGCATTTGTTTTGTAGGTATGTAACTATAGCATCTGAAAAATGACTATCAAAAAAAAAGTAATGTCCAAAATTACCAAGAAACAATTAACTATATATATATATATATATATATATATGCTCTCTTTTTTTTTTTTCCCCTGTCTTTTAGAGACTGTTTAGCAAATGCCATTCTTTATGCAGAGGAAGCAATTGTTAAGTGTCCTTTCCAAAATGAAGAGTATTCTTGTGAGAGTCACTTACAGGAAAGGGAAATAAAAGCAGTATGTTCCTTATTTCACATTTCCTTATAAATACAGTGATCTTTCAATTATCAAAACTTCAAGTGAATGAACTTTCCCTTCACTGTGTACCATTTAAATTAGTGATAGTCTTAGGCTAGCTATCTCTGATTGGCTACCAGTGGAGATTGATTTGCCCACTTAGTCTTCAAAAGTTAGATAGGGCTAAAATGGCCTCGCATACTTCCTATAAGGGAATAAGGCATTAGCTGATAGCTGAGTTATCCAAGCCTTCAATTATCAAATTAGAAAACTTCCCTCCCACTGTGGTTGAATAATTGAAGGATTACTGTATACACACATATATATATATATATCCTGCTAGAGGGCTACACGGTGTGTAGTGTTTGCAGAGAGCTCCTGAAAAGATAAGTATTATTTTGAGTAAAAATTGGCAATATTGATTTAATCTTAACTTGGTATTGTTTGTTTTTGGTATCTTGGTGTGTCTGTGTGATTTTCGCTTTATTTAAACTAGTATTTCAAAGATACGATTGATAGTGTAGCACATGGTGCCAATGCGACGAAAAACACTGGCGTCCAAAACTTTGCTGTCTTTGTTCAAAAACTTTAATGTAAGGGAGTTTGTTGAGTGTAACATGTGCAGGATGTATGCTTTCCCAAGAGAGGCTGGAGTTTGGATAGATAATGATGTTGTAAATGTGGAGGGGGGTCTATTACTTATCTTTTAGTACTTTTTTATTAATATCTATATTCCCCCTTCTTTATATTATCTTATATATATTTTCCTTGTGTCTCCATCTTATCTCTTCAATATCTCTGTATCCACTCTCTATATATATTTTAATGCAATAACTATTATGTACTTCTAACTATACTTCCTTATCACTCTTTGGTATCTATTTAAGCTATACTGCCTTCTGCACTTCCTTTCTTATTCCTCGACCCCACCAGAAAATTTATTTGATAATGCTGCGCCACTGGCGTCTGTTTTTTTGCAACAAGAAGTGATAAGTGCGTCCAGTAGTCCTCCCCTTATTTTTTATATAACCCCCTGATTAATTAATATCAGCAATCGTGGTTTACTATCTTCCTTCTATCCCCTTTCCTAGGTTCAAGCTAATAGATTCTAGTGTTTTTTTTTTTTTCGGAACAGTGCATCAAAAAATTAAGTATCAGGCGACACTCTGTTAACATTTAAACAACACATTTATTTTACATAAAATAATTTACATTATTATTGCAATAAAGAAAAATTTGCTTACTTCAGCTCTACATAAAACAATTAGCTTAAAATGTCCTTTCAATTCATGAAAATTATGTCACATCAATAACCACTCTCTTCTAAATACAAGTTACTACCCTAAGCAATGGTACCTATTAATAAACTGTTACTTCTTAACTGCTATGCACATAAAAAATTATCATTACACACAAAAACTCTTTTCTTCTGATACTAAAATAATTCTATAGGCAAAATGCACCATTGACAAACAGTTACTCTCTGACTGTTACACATATAAATTTCCATTAATTATTAAATATCTAATTTTCAACCATTAACTCTGCTCCATTTCATCAGCCTCAAGTTAACAGTCCACTAATAAAGTTCTATAATTCAAGAAAATTGAACAAACAGATCAACTCACTTTATGGCTGCTACCCACTGTGTACTTGGCTTCAAACTGGAGTCCTGACCCTTTTCTCCTGTGTCAGGTTTTTCTCTCCCTGCTTATGCCGGCATTAGACTTGTTGACGACTTTCTGAGACGGTGTCCTCCCGGGCACGGGCGAAGATTCTTGGCTTGAGGAGTATTTGCATGCAGGTTGAACGTAACGGAGTAATTCTTTCCCGGTCAAAAATTCCTTCTCCTCAGACAATAGCTCCAGGCGAAGAGTTGTCATCAGGTCTATGCGTTGCCTGGCAGGTCGGCTCCTATCATCTTTTCTTTCAGGCCTCTGGCATGACTTCTCCTGAAGTCGCATCCTCGATGGCTTACATCTGACGGACAACCGCTGGCGACTTCTCGATAACGATCTCTGTACAACTGATGAGGAACTCCTGGAACTGATCCTTGATCTTCCAGCCAACACCTTTTATTCACCTTCTTTCTTATCCCTGCACGAAGATATGGGACCCCGAACATTTTGGTGCGGTCCCTTGTTTTCTTCAACTGACGCTGACCCTTTCTTGGTTCTTCTCGTGTACCCCTTTAATCCTATTTGTTTCGGGCAGCGGACATTCTTTTGAAGTATGTCAGTCCGTTTAACACTGACCTTGAGTATTTACAGGTGGACTTCACAAACAAATTTTATGTCCTTATAAGGAGCTAACATATACAGTTTTCAGGTGGCAAGGTATTGCCTTAGAATTCTTCTAGAATTTTCGTTTCAGGGCATCAAGTACGGACAATTCCCATAGGGATTATTTACATTAACAAACTGTTTTAAATATACATAGACATACAGGTATTTTTATAACATCCTTACAGGGCTTGACTTCTGTAAAAATTGATGTAAGGCTTTCTGGCATTATTAAGCTACATCAAATTTTTACAGTGGGAGACTGTGCCGAAAGTTTAAGGAAAGTGAGGAATTGAAGTGTATGTCAGGTTGTGAGATTGTTGTTGTAGAAGGAAGCCAGAATATGAGAGAAAATAGTGATTTAATAGGAAATTGCGATGTCGTATACAAGATAGCAATGAGAGCAGTGATGAAAGAGAGAGTGAAAGTAATTATACAGAGAGAGAAAATGGTTTGATTGATGAAAAAAATGAGGAATTAGTTGTAATGAGTGAGATCGCATGGTTACGTGGAGTAATACATAGTGCGAAGCGACAGTTGAAGTGACTGCAAAATGCTTTCCCGAGCGCCTCGGCTAACGGAAATAAGCAAGTGTGTGAAAAGAGAAATAAGCATATGATTGGGAGTGTTTCAGAAATGAAGGAAAGAGTGTTGTACGGTGACTCGTTAGTAAGAGGTGTGATAGATGAGAGTTTGACTAAATTGTACTTATCGGGTGCGAAAATTAAGGATGTAAGTGAGAGTATTAGAGCGCAAAAGCAGAAGGTGAAAGAAGTGATAGCCGTGGCGGGAACAAATGATTTAAAAGGAGATAAATTTGATATGAGAGAGGACTTGAAGGAATTATTAGAGGTAGCGAAAGAAAAGAGTGACAGAGTTAGGATAGTGAGTCTGTTGCCGCCGTATGACAGAGAAGAGTTTAGAAGGAGGGCCATAATTGCAATTGACTTTATGCGCAGGTTATGCAGACAGTGTGGTGTGGAGTTTGTGGACGTGTGGAGCGAGTTTGATGGGCGAAAGGATTTGTACAAGATGGATGACTTTGGTGTGCGACGACTGGAAAAAGTGTTTTTGCTGAATGAAGTGAAAGTGGATGTGCAAAATCAGGGAAACTAGAACTATTAAGGAGGGGGGAGGGAAGTGGATATGCAGACATCAGTGAGGCAGTTGAGTGTAAGAATGTATATAATATGCCCAAGCCAGTAAGAAGGACAAGTAATCAGAATGAGATAGTTAGTATAACGCATCAAGATAGGAGTGGGACAAATGGACCTCTGCATTTCATGTATACTAATGCCAGGAGTATTAGGAACAAGAAAGAAGAATTTTTGGCCTTGGTCGGCTCTTCCTGGCCACAGGTTATTGACATTTACATGGCTGACAGAAGATGATATAGTTAGTGGGATAGGATGTGTAGGGTATAGTGTGTTTAGGAGGGACAGAGAGAATAAAATGGGGGGAGGAGTGTCATTGATGATAGCTGATGAACTGCAGCCAAGAAGAATTGAAGTTGTATTGCAGGATAGTGAAAAGAGCTCATTTGAGGCTATTTGGTGTGAGATCGACACTAGCATAACAAAATATACAGTTGGGTGCTACTATAGACCAGGTGATGGAATAGATGGTGGAGATAGTATGCATAAACAAATTCATGAAATGAGTGGAAAGAGGATAATTATTATGGGGGGATTTCAACTATGGTAACATTGATTGCAAGGAGGAGAGGACACATGTGAGGAAGGAACTGGATTTTATTCAGTTATTAAGGGATAACTATCTGAGACATCATGTAATGTAAAATACTAGGGGTTCGAAAGTGCTTGACCTAGTAATAGCATCTGAGAATTTGACTGTAATGAATATGACCATGTTGCCACCTATTGGTGAGAGTGATCATAAGGTCTTGACCTGGGAGGTGGCTAATTGTGTGAAATTTTCGATTAAGACAGGGTACATGTGGAATTACCGTGCTGGCAAGTATGACAAGCTAAGGAGTTTGCTTGGTTCGGTGTCATGGCATGTAAAACTGCAAAGGCTGGATGTTGATAGTGCATGGGAAGTGGTCAAGAGCATTTGCAGGAGGTTATGGCTGACTGTATAACTTGAGTCCGAATAGTAAATCAAGTAGGGGTTAAATGGATGAATAACACCGTTAAGCTTGAGTTACAAAAAAAAGAAACAACTGTGGAGGGAATTTAAGGAGAAAGGTGACCTGCAGGCACACGAACGGTATAAAGCACAGGCCAGAAGGGTAACGAGTGTGGTAAGAAAAGCAAAAGTGGATTATGAAAGGAAATTAGCCATGCAAGCTAACAGTTCTTTGAATATGCTGCAAGTAAAAGAGTGATTTTAACACTGCAGAATGATTTTAAGGAATGCCGATGGTAGGGAGGTTACTGAATCAGTCGATATAGTGGAATTACTGAGTGAGCACTTTGCAAGAGTATATCACCCAGGTGGCAACATTGAAGTAATGAAGGAACCATTAGTTTATACAGGAATTGTGGTGAATGAAGTGGAGGTTAATAGTCTTACAGAACCTTAATGTGAATACATCTGTGGGATTAGATGGTATACCAGCACTGGTCTTACGTGAAGCGGCTAAAGAATTGTCAGTGCCCTTGATCCATATTGTTTAATCTGAGTCTCGGGTCTGGTTTAGTCCCGAAGGGGTTGAAAGAGGGGAAAATAGTTCCACTGCATAAAGGAGGATCCAAGACTACTGTTGCAAATTACCGACCAATCAGCATATCAGGAATTGCTGTCAAGGTCTTGGAGAAAGTAATCAAGGGAAAAATACAGGAATGGATTGATGAAAATGAGATACTGTATGGGGGACAGCATGGTTTTGTGAAGGGTAGATTATGCCTCAGTGACTTGCTCAGGTTTTATAACACAGTGACGGCTGACCACATGGAATTCTAATCCATAAACTGCAACATATGGGAATGGATATAGGGTTAGTGAGATGGATAGGAGGGTGGTTGATGGAGAGATATCAGAGAATAGTTTACTCAGGAGTGGAGTCCAAAAGACGGCCTGTGACTAGTGGCGTGTCGCAGGGTTCTGTTCTTGGATCACTACTGTTTAATTTGTTCATTAACAATATAGGAAAGGATCTGAGAGGAAGAGTTCATTTGTTCACTGATGATGCAAAGTTGGGTAGGGCAATAGTGAATGCAGAAGATGTCAGAATTTTGCAGGATGATTTGGATAGATTGGAGGTCTGGGATAAGGAGAATGGATGTCAATTTAATGTCGCAAAATGTAAGGTTATGCATTTTGGGGTGAAAAGATTAGCAGCAGTATATCACATTGGTGGAACTGTACTCCAGGAGATTGATGAGGCCAGGAACTTGGGAGTGTTGGTGGATAGGGAGATGAAGTTTAGGGGGCACATTGCAAAAGTGGCTAAATCAGCTCATCAAATCACTTGGATGCTGAAGAATACTTTGACGAGTAGAAACAAGCAAGTTATTGTTTCTCTGTATCGAGCCTTGATAAGACCCCATCTTGACTACTCTGCCCATATTTGGTCACCTAGGTTTCTTCTTGATGGAGAAGAGGTTGAGAGGATCCAGAGGTGAGTAACCAAGATGATAGCAGGTCTATGGAATGAACCTTATGAGAACAGGTTGAAGATTTGTGGGTTGCAAATATTGGTTGATAGGTGGAAAAGGGGAGATATGATTGAGACATTCAAATTGCTGAAGGGTTTCTATAGGATTAATTCAGAGGATATTTTTGAGAATAGGACTGGTGGTGGGAGGACCAGGGGACATCCATGGAAGCTGGGCAAGAGTGTGGTTAGTAAGGGTGTTAGAGCTATGTTTTTTACTTTTAGAGTAGTGAATGAGTGGAATAAGCTGCCAGAGTCTGTTGTGGGTGCTATGACAGTGAATGAGTTCAGCTCAAAGTATGATAGATACTGTGTGAATGTCGAATAGTTGTGATGGATATGATGTTTAGGGCTTCTCTCGATGGGTCTAAGGACTCCTTGGAGTCGCCCATAATAATAAATAATAATAATACACATACACTCAGGGTGATCATAAAGTTGTGCAACTGAAAGTTTGAATTTGTACTAATTGTTTCCAAATCATTATAATCATTCCTTACACCACTAGGTGTCATCACTATCATATTATTACAAACTACTGGAGATATCAAGTTCACTGTGACATGTGCAGGTTGTTCTCAGTGTATCTTTGTTCAATGTGGAAATGAAATGTCTTTTTCCCAGATCCAGTGAGTTTTCATTTTGGAAAGTTATTTTGTTAATCATTCTTACACATGTGAGGAGTTGCTAAGGAATTTCATGAGAAATATCTGGATACAGCAGTCCCTCAGAAGTCGATGATAATGAGATTAGTGCAGCATTTCCTGGAACCTGGATCTGTTGCAGATAGTAATCACTCTGGAAGATCCTTCATTTTGACTCAGGATAAAATGTATGAGGTAAAGAGAAGCATTGCAGTGGTCCCAAACAAAAAGCCTCAGTAAGCTTGCCATGCAATCATCAATGTCATACGGTAGTGCTCAGAAAGCTGCAAGATCGTTATACCTTCATCCATATCATGTGCACTCATGAAAGGAAAACGAATAATCATCTGCAGATGGTTACACTTATTCATTGAAGAATGTGGTATAGAGATGTTTGATACAGTTTTCTTTAGTGTTGAGGCCTGGTTTCACTTCAGCGGGTATGCGAATAGTCAAAACACTAGGATTTGGTCATGTTTTCGATATCAAGACATCATATAGTGGGACCCAATTTCTTTGAAACGACTGTGAATAGTTCCGTCTACCAAGACATCATAAATAAACTCACACTATAAAGTCACACACACATGCCATAGTAATTAACTTTTTAATAACCTATTTCCACTAGATAGGTCCTAATTTAGAAACACACCGATGAATTTATTATTTCATAATCATGTAAATATGTAAATCATTACACAGTTTGTGGCACTCCTTGATGTCTGCAAATGCCATTGTTGGTTTCAGCAAGACAGTGCCTTATGCCACACGTCGTATAGTACAGTACATTTTTTGCAAGAGTTTTTTGGTGACCGACTCATCTTGAAAGAATTGTGGCCTCCAAGATCACCACAATTTTTTTTCTTCTGGATACCTCAAAGGTGTTGTTTATCAGAATAATCCTCACACACTGAATGAACTAAAAATGAATGTTTCAACAGTGATTGAAAACATCAGTGTCTAAATGCTTCACAAGGTGGCATCAAACCTGTTAAAAAGAGTGCAAGTTTGCATTCATGAAGAAGGTGGCCACTTTTAACATATGTTATAATGAGGTTCCTATTCTTCTTTTGTTATAAAGGTCCGATTATATCCTGTATTTATAGCTGTTTCATTTTTTATATACTTGTAATTAACCTCAAAACAGATATGTGTTATTTCTGGGTTGCGTGACTTTACGATTACCCTATATTTAGAAGCAGTTATTTATAAAGTTATGGTTCTTCTTTATAAAGGGATGCTGAGCTTCTGCATTTTCCACTAGATAGGCCCTAATTTAGAAACACACTGATGAATTTATTATGAATTCATTATTTCATAATCACCATTTATAATGTAAATTTTTCAGAAATATTTCAAATGCAGTAAAGACGATACTTAAAGACAGAGCCATAACTAGCTTATCATGTGCCTGTGCAAGCTTTTCTTATGGAAATTAATATTGAAAATAAATGCAGTATAGCGGTAAAGTTTAGTAATATATGATATATTTTTAATGTTTTTATGTATTCATTAATACTGCAAATATGTAATATATTTTTTTAAATAAAACTAATTATTTTAACTGCAGTTTTCTTGCTTTCATTTCAGAAAATTCAAAGAAGATATCATCATAATTAATAGGTTTTGTGATTTCATAATCTATTGAAATTATGGAAAGATTGCCTAATCATTCTTATCCAATAGTCGATCTTAAATCATTTTTAATTAATTTTAATTGACTAAGCTTCTTTCACATGAAGCAGTATTGACCAGAAGAGCGGAGAATCTTTGTAGAGCGATTTGGATATGATTCAATTAGTCCAAAGTCATGAAGGCTTGCAGTATATTAAGTATAGTTGCACTTTTAATGTTCAATGTTAGTTTTGAGGCTTAAAGCTTTGAATTCCACATGTTTATTGTTTGTTTATACGTGTTTAAATCTTCACACTGCAAGACCTGCAGCCAATTTTTTGAAATCTATAATGTTTATTGATTCTGAGGATCATTAGAGAAAGCAAATATCTTGACACACACACACACACACAGTTCTTTGTTGCTCATAATGTTAATCATTTATGTAAATAAAGCTGCCAGAGTGACTTTATTTAACTAATGTCAGAGCATAAACATTTGCTCCATCATGGCAATCAGAACATAGTAGCGAATTTGTAATTTTGAAAATATTATTATAACATAATTTTGAACTATTTGCTATTCTACATTTGAATAAATAAGTGATAAAAAAGCAAAAGAAATAATGTTATTTACACATATATTCTACTGTAGCATATTTTGGGGTAGTTCGGTAGATCAGTCTACAATTTTAAGATGGCAGTTAATCCCCCCCCTCAGTTTTGTGGTTCAGTGCCCCCCCATCCCCCACAGACATTATCCTTGGCTGTGTGCCTATACATCTGTTGCACATATCTAGTAACTTAAAGATTCCATTTTAATTTTTGGAATTTAATTTTAAAAATAGAGAAAAATAGAAGAATTTAGAAAATCTGATATTCATTCAACCAGGGAAATGTGTGATCCATAGAGACAGAAAAATAATTCTATGGTAGATATAAAAAGTTGAAGATCTGGAGAAACCACTTCAAATTGTTCAATGAAGCAGCCAGTAATAGAACCACTTTTATAGCTGCATATAGACTTTTTTTTTTTTTCAAATCTAATCCACAAGAAACTGTTAGCTATTATACATTAATGTTAGTACCGTGGGATAAGGATTAGATAATATGAAAGTTCTGCTCTAGAAACCAAACATAGAACTTTTCAAATCACTTCAGGTCTCTAATAAGCAAGGGGGAGGGCGGCTTCATACAGGAAGTGAAATTCATCTACCACCTCAAAATATTCACACAAACATTGCCTACAATGACATTCAAACCATTTCATAACCTATTGGTCAGAGAGAGAGCAGGAACTCAGCCAACCAGGCCAACAAATCTTAGCATAGCATAGTTACATATGTAGCTCATTGTTGTCAACTTGAACATATTATCTCTCATAACCCTTTTAATGTATATTCAGTTATAATAAATTTAGTTTAATCCTTTATCCAAGTATGAGCAAACAAAGTTTGCACCTGAAAGTATCTTCAGGACTGGAGTAAGGTGGTACAACACCGGGCAGCTCGTTGCAAAGGTGGAGCAAGCTAACATCACTCCTATCTCAGTATCTCCCATAATGCAAAACACATCTCCTTGCGGATATGTATAATGTTATGCATTAAGGAAAGGACCACTACCCAGACTCATTTTGACCTTTATTGAGGTCTCTTCAGTGGGAGCCAGGCCCATTGCAACGAGTTGCCCGGTGTTGTGCCACCTTACCCCAATCCTGAAGATACTTTCAGGTGCAAACTTTGTTTGCTCACACTTGGATAAGGGATTAAACTAAATTTATTATAGTCTAACCAAGTGAAAAATAAACTTTCAACATCTTTCTCTAAATCCAGAGTAATTTAATAAAAAAAAAGGTTGCACACCGTTTGGCAACTCCTATAGGTAGAGATGACCTTGCTAATGCTTCTGCCTGGTATCTTCACTTGGGCCTGGCTCCCACTAAAGAGACCTCAATAAAGGCTGGTCTGGGTAGTTCCCTTCCCTTAATGCATAATATTATACATATCCGCAAGGAGATGTGTTTTGCATTATGGGAGATACTGAGATAGGAGTGATGTTAGCTTGCTCCACCTTTGCAACAAGTTGTCTGGTGTTATACCACCTTACCCCAGTCCTGAAGATACTTTCAGGAGCAAACTTTGTTTGCTCACACTTGGATAAAGGATTAAACTAAATTTATTATAGTCTAACCAAACCAAGTGAAAAATAAACTTTCAACGTATATTCAGTTACTTCATAATTGTAGACCTTTAAAAAAAAAAGTGTACTCAATCGATTCATGTTGCATTTGTGTCAGTGAGGAAATGTGAAGAATGGATGCCATTCATAATGACATGTGGACAATTAAAGAGGAAATTACAATCTAATTACAATACCAAAAAAAAAGTGATAGCTTGAGTCTTGTATAATAACCTAATTAATTACCATTCTAATGCTCTCCAAATATCAGGAGCAACCATAAGGTTCTCTAAATCTTTCCATCACTTCTGTCAAGACAGGTGATGTTGTTGACAAGGAGATTTACTGTGAATCTAGAATTGTAGAATCCATATTCATGGTCACTGATTGTTTGATTAGTATCCAAGTAGTGGAGAAGTTGATTAGTGATACTTAATGATTTTTTCCATTTTTCTGTTAAGAACTGAGGTGAGGGCAAGGAATAATAATTTGGTAGTTGACTTTTTTCTCTTTCTCTTTCTCCTTTTTTTAGGGGGGAGGGGGAGCTGCATATAGACTTGTTTCCTTGATTCCAAGTAGATATCCAAGGTTTGTGTGAAGATGATATAGGATGAATGGATGTTAATTCTAGAACACAAGTTTTGAGTACAGCTAGGGAGATAACATCAGTATCAGAAAATTTGTAGGTATCCAAGCTGTTCAGAAATTTCCTGATGAAAATTCAGATGAGAAATGCAGTGATCTGGCTTTGGAAAAAACAGCTCACTGCATGTCTTTTCCAAATTTTCTTATTTTGTGTAAAATAAGAATGAAAAAAATAATATTAGCAAGGAGGCCATTGTTTAGGACATTAATTATGAAAAATCTTGAAGTATGGAAAGTGGTACTCAGGTCCACCGCTATAAGGCAGCCTGCTTCCATGCCTGTTAAATTTTTTAGGCCAATGGGCATGCAGCCAAGACATTAAACTTGAGGGACCAAAAAAAGTTGTTTGTAAAAAGTTCCATGTTGGGTCTCTATAATAGGGCAAATTAAATTATCTAACCCTTACCCCACCATTGTTTCTGCATGTGCACTAGGTTTCAACCATTCATGGGTTATATTCATATCAAAAAAAGAAAAGTAAAAGTAAGCCTGTGTATATAACAGCCAATCAAATTATTATTATTGTATGGGTACCTCCATGGAGTCCAAAGACCCATCATGGGAGACCTAAACTATGCACACAATCGATCATGTCTTTCATTGAACCCATTAACAGACAAAGCACTTACAACTAACTGGCGACTCATTCCTCTCATTCACAACTCTCTAAGCAAAAATCTAGTCCTCACATCCCTACTAACCACACCTTTATTCAAATTCCAGGGATGAACACTTGTTCTGCCCCCCCCCCCCCCCACTTAAATGTTCTGCAACTTCTGTAATCCACACACCCTCAATCCATCCTCATAGGCAACATTCCACTCACCATATTTGTCGCTGACCTCTGAATCTTCTTAACTCCTTCCTTGATCCCCAACAGACCCAAGAGACCAGACCAGACCTGAGATGTGGACTTATTAAGGCCTTATAAAGAGGAATAACAACTTCCTTATCTCTACTTGTTAGTATGTCCTTCAGTAGCCAAGTAATCTTATGGGCAACCTTAGCAATTTGTCTTTTAACTCTCTGTCTACAACCACCCCTAAATCTCTAGCTTCATCTATTTCTTGGAGTACAGTTTCACCAATGTATGACACAGCTTGTAATCTATTTATCCCAAAATGCATAACTTTACATTTCTCCACATTAAACTGATACCCATTATCTTTTGCCCAAATTGACAGCTTATTTAAATTGTCCTGCAAGCTCTCTGCATCACCTTGATTAACTATTACTTCACTTAATTTTGCATCATCAGAAAAAAAAACAACTGAATATTCCTTTCAGGATATTTCCTATATCCTTTATGTATAAATTAAACAGTAGTGGTCCCAGCACCGAACCTTGCGGCAACCAGTAATCACCCTTGTGATTACTGGTGTGCCTTGTGATTACCAGTGGCCACCCTCTTATTCACATAACCAGTGTCATATCCATCCCCATTTATACTAATTAGTGTAACAGAGTTTCATGTGGTATTCTGTCAAATGCCTTTGCAAAATCCAGCAGAATCATCACGTAGCCATTTCATTTATCCAACTCATCTTTTATTCTATTATAAAATATTAGTTAATTACTAAATTACCGACTCTTCAGTATCATATTCTTATCCACCCATTCTTGAATTCTCTTTTTGATGAATTTTTCCAATATTTTTACCACCATGCCTGAGATTTTGATTGGTCTATAATTTGCTGCTGCAGTCTTAGAACTTTCCCTATACACAGGGGATTATTTTGCCCTCTTTCCACTCACTTGGAACTCTACCAGAGCTGAGACTTAAACCAAAGAGCCTAATCAGAGGCATTGCCAGTTCCCTTGCATATTCTCAGAAAACCCATACTGATATCCTATCTTAATCCCACAGCTGTATTTTCATTGAGATTCTGCAATATCATATAAACCTTCAATTCATCCATCTCTGTTCCCACATAAATGTCTGTCACATATGTTACAGCAGTAACCTCACTTGGATGATATATCCTACCAAAGTGGTCACTCAGTAACTCAACTATTGTATTTGTTTCTGTCACCTGGTGACTAGTAGTACTCATTAAGGTTAATCTTCCATAGTCATTCTTCCTCTTACTTGCCACATAAGGAAAGATCTCTTTGGGATTTCCTTTGGTCTGTTCAGCTAGATTCTTCTCATAGTCTGATTATTTTGCCTTACTTGCCATGCTGGTTACTTTTCTTGCCTGAGCCTTTTACTGTTCATGAGTTTGCTGGTCACCTTTCTCCTTATACATACCCTCCACATCATTTTCTTCTTCTGCAGCTCGTGCTTAATGATATTACTCATCCATCTAACTCCTCCCTGATTAATCCTAGTTGCCTTAGGTGTAGAATTTAATATTGCTTCCTCTAGATGTTCCTTAACTATCTCCCATGTGCTACTAACATCCTTCCCTTGCAATGTTTTATGCCATGACACAAATTTAAGCTCCCTCCTAAGTTTGTTATAACAGCTTCTTGACAGAATATTCCTCATGTTTTGCAATCTCCCAAATCAAGATCGCATGCTCACTTTCACCAATCAGAGGCAATGTGGTTATTTTGGTTATGGATAGTTCTTCTGGTCCTATGACCAGGTCCAATACTCTCACAACCTGAGTCCCCTCCATCTCATGCTGACTCAATTAATTATCTTTCAGTAGGTGCACAAATTCCATTTCTTCCTGCAATGTGATCTTTCTTCCTTCCAGTCTATATCTTCATAGATGAAGTCCCCCCATAATAATCACTCAGTGCATATTTGAGTGATTTGGCAATGCATATCTTCCAGATCATTGATGGAATCCCTGAGAATCAACTGCATATTTTGTCTTACTAGCCTTGATCTCACACCAGACTGCTTCAAATGAACAGGCACTCTCCCATCTACCTCCTATTATTTATGGCTGCAATTCATCTGTTTCATCAGTAGTTTCCCTCCCCCATCCTATCGTCTCTATCTTCCCTGAAAATACTAAACTCTTCACATTCTATTCATGTTACTACATCATCTGCTGTTAGCCACAATGTGTATAACTTTTGGCGAGGTTGCACTAACCAATGCCAAAAACTCCTCCCTCTTGTTCCTGATACTTCTAGCATTAGTATATAGAGACTGCAGCATCCCTTTAGGCCTCCACCCACACAGCCTGTAAAACTTGTGTTTGAGCAGATGTGCTGTGGATTGAGACTGGCCACTGATAGTATGATAGTTGACATTTATGTATTTTTTAAATTGGGCTGAAGGTATGCTTTTATTGGGTAGTTGCTATATGAATATGAAAGGTTGCAAATGTAATATAGAATATGTGGTCCTTTTGCGGTTAATTTGATATATGGATATCAAATTTTTATCATCAGAACCCAAATATTTGTTATGATCCAAATGTTTAGGATTCTTCTGATATATTCTGATGTAGATAGGTGATGTGTAGTGAACTGTTCTTGGTATAGTAGGTGAATATTTGCTTTGGTCATCTCGTTGGGAGGAGAATAGGGTCTGGATGACAGCCAGCATTACTGCAGTGTAGGCTGAGAGCAAAGCCAGTGTTTGAGCCATTTGTTTTTCTCTCATCTCCTTAACTTGTTAGGCTGAATGATTTGTCACACTCGATTAATTTGGTTATATGGAAAAAAAAATTAATGCTATGATAAGGCAGTTAGTCCTAACCTACACAGTCTACTATGTTTGCCAGTTGTATATTCTTAGTTTTTCTATTCTTGTGAAATGAAAATCCTAATTTTCTAGAAAAGGAAATCTTTCCATCTCTGTATATGGTAGGGACAACACACTATCAGCTGAAAAGCCCTTATGAAGAAAGTTCTTTTCAACCAATGGGAAGCCCTTACCACTTGAGTTACAGAGCTGCTTATGTTGTGATGACATTTTCCTTGGACTGTTTTGGAACCGAGGCTTTGATAGTAATTAGGAATTTGGAGCAGAATGGAGTGATAAGAATTCCTTTTAAGCAATAACTAGTTCACTTATTCATTCAGAGCATGTGTGTGTGTGTGTGTGTGTGTGTTGATTAGGTGAGTAGAAATAGTAATCAGAGAATGAAAAGGAGTAGTGGAGAGCTGATATCTGCACTATATTTGGCATGAGAACTGGTTAAGAAAAGGTTCAGGTGTTGGGCTTGGATGTTTATTTGGTATTATGGATGATTATATGGTATTCCACTGTGAAGAGGAAATTTTGTTTTAGATCACTACTAACAGCAAATACATTTCATCCAGCTTGATTATTGTAACTGTTAAGGGAAGCCAGTTTGAATTCAGAACATAAAGTCCTCAAGAAATATCCAATTATTTGGGTAAGTGGACTACAAAAGATTAAGCTTTAGAGATAAATAATCAAATACAGTAATCTACCATTTATTTGACCACATGAGAAGGCAATTTGTCATTCCGATAATTGAAAGGTGGGATACATGAAGTACAATACTTACTTGTCCATTAAGGATATGTGTATTGCATTATGGGGTACTAAGGCAGTTGATGTGAAGTCATTAGTCTCTACATACAAGTAGCCCAGTTGTGAAGTTACTTCACACACAGACTTCTTCACATGCAATCTTCAAAAATTAAGATCTTGGAAAAATTAGTTAAGGACCATATTCAACATTGGGCAGGTGAGGGTGATGTTATCTGTGAGGGTCAGCATGGATTTGTGAGGGGGCGCTGTTGTTTTAGTAATATGCTAGCCTTTTATAATAAAGTTAAAAGAACAATAGATGAGGGAAAGGCATATACTGCCATTTTCTTGGATTTAGGGAAGGCATTTGACAAGTTGCCACATGATAAGCTGATATTTAAGTTGCAGCACATGGGTTTGGATGTCAGGTTGGTCAACTGGATTCAGGATTGGCTGTCCGATGGATATCGGAGAGTTGTGTATGGTGCAGCAGTTTCAAGGAGGCAGAGGGTTACAAGTGGGGTCCAACAGGGCTCAGTACTGGGACCTATATTGTTTAACTTTTATGTCAATGACATTGTCAGTGGTTTGTAGGGAGATATTCAGTTGTTTGCGGATGATGTGAAGCTGGGAAGGGCTATTGGTAGGGGTGCAGATGTGGTAGTCATGCAAGAGGATTTGAATAAGCTAGACAGATGGACAAATGAATGGGGGGGTATCAGTTTAATGTAGCAAAACGTAAGGTCTTGAGGTTTGGGACACATCGATGGGCGGCTGCATATTCCATTGGAGGAGCTATACTGGAGGAAGTAGGGGAGCAAGAGCTCTGCAGGTGATGATTGATAGAAAACTGAAATTCTGGGAACATATTGCAAAGGTAGTGAAGGTAACCCAGAGGATTGCTGCAATACCGAGAAGGACACTGACCTGCAGAGATAAAAGAGTTATCATTCCATTCTATAAGACCCTGATCAGACCTCACTTAGAGACTGTTGTTCTCAGATTTGGTCCCCAGGATTTGAAGAGGATAAATTAACGGTGGAAAGGGTACAGAGGCGGATAACAAAGACAGTTTCTGGACTGTCCACTGTTAGTTATGAGAATCGGCTGAGGGAGTGTGGACTGCAGAGTTTGGTGGATAGAAGAAGGAGAGGTGATATGATTGAGACTTTTAAGCTGTTGAGAGGTGTTTACAGGGTTGACACTGGGGAGTTCTCTCGCTTGGTTGAACACCATGAAGGAGTGATGACAAGGG
Organism: Typopeltis vanoorti; assembly: GCF_054136105.1. Taxonomy (NCBI): domain Eukaryota; kingdom Metazoa; phylum Arthropoda; class Arachnida; order Uropygi; family Thelyphonidae; genus Typopeltis; species Typopeltis vanoorti. The sequence goes on along the minus strand of NC_143566.1, from coordinate 42,488,531 downwards.
GCCATCCCTGGAAGTTATGAAAGTAAACTGTGAGCAAGAGGGTGAGGAGTGGTTTCTTTGCATGGAGGGTGGGTGAGCCATGGAATGCATTGCCTGATAGAATTGTGAGAGCGGTCAATGAGTTTAAGGTGTGGTATGATAGACTTTGTATTTCCTAGGAGGGACCTCCCACGTTGAGTTTTGATAGACTTATGTTTCCTAGGAAACACAAGTCTAAGATTCCTTGGAGGCTTAAATTGTGAAGTCATTAAGTCTTCACATTAAGACTTCTTGGAGGCTTGATGTGAAGTCATTAGTTTCTATATACATGTAGCCCAGTTGTGAAGCTACTTCACACACAAACTTCGTTTGCTTACACTTGGATAAAGGATGAAACCAAGAATATAATTTCTTGGCATCTTTAATTTAAAGAGAGAGAGGATGTTAAAGCTGACCTGAATAGCAAAAGCCATAAAGAAATATCTTTGATCTTTACTAAAAAAAAAAAAAAAAAAAAATGTGTGGAATTCTTGATAAATGATCTAGAGTGTCAGGTACATGCACTTAGTATAGACAAGTAGCCATTCTGCATTAGGTAAGTGAATAAGCTCCTTGAAGTTTTAAGTGAGATAATAATATAGTAAAGAAATGACACACTGATTTTTAGAGGTCCCTCTTGTTTATATGATATCAATATAAAAAATATAAAAAGTGTTTTGAAATAGGTATGTAAGCTGTCATGTTTGTAAAAATTAAAGATGGAAACTCACACTTACATGGAAGTAAATTTAATCAATGTAAAACCTCTGTCTATAAGATGAAAATAATCCACAGCAGATAACCTACTCAGAGAGACTGCATATTTGTGACATTTGGCTTATAAGAGAATGTCATGATAAATTTCCTACCAAATTATCTTGGTTGTTTGTAATATTACTAGATGAAATCATAGAGTGGTTGACTAGTAAATGAAATTTTGTATAAGAGATATATGTGTACAGCTGAAAACTTACTTGTAGGAATCCAAGGAGATACTATGTTTAAAAACTTGGTGAATAACACTATTGAGATGAAGTCCTTAGGTGAATTAATTTTTATATTTAACAAGGCCAAAGATGTTCTGGCATCATCATCATCATGTTATAACACTAGCAGAGATTTACTACCCTAACATGAATATGTGCTCTCAATGACCAAACAAGCTTCTTTTATTCTGCAACAGGTAGGAATCAACTGCACTATCCTACACGGATTAATGCATTTAGGTTTTTTGACTTAAAGGCTTTTCAGTTTGTACTACATTGCTTAAATACAGGCTCTCCATAAAGCCATGATAACTGTTTCAAAATAGTTACATAATTGTATAAAATCTATTGCTAATTTCTCCAAAATCTTAACAACGAAAGAAATACAAACTAGTCTTTGATTTGATGCTTACATTCTTTTGCTACTCTTATGCACTGGCACTATCTTTCTCTCTTTCCATTCATTGTGCACTTCCTCAGTTCACTTAAAATATGTTGTGAAATCCCATCCAGTTCCACTGCCTTACTGACTTCCAGAATACTTAGTAATTGAAACACATTCTCCTCATACACTTCTAAGCATTTAATCTTTCCCATTCTTCTTGGAATAAAACCTGCTATTCCCAGGGTGAAATGCCCCAATAAACTTATTAAATGTCATACAGGATTTTGTAGCATGCTTCCCATCATTTAAAAATGTAGCAGGAAGAGATAAAGGAGTGCATTTTTGCATGAAATGTAGACATTAGTAAGAGCTGTGCGATTTCGATATGAGTGTCTCTGGTTTCGCTGACAGCAACAGTGGTGTGAGAGAAACAAATGAATGCTGCAGAGTGACATATATGTTTATTGTAGTCGAGAGGAAGGAAGCTATCGCAAGGGCAATGTGATAGAAATATGGAGGATCTGAAAGATAAGTTGACTGTGTCAGTAGATTTTGAATGAGGACAGGATGCTTGGAGAGAGAGAGAGAAGAGGGATACTGAGAGAGGAAGTGGAAGGTGTGAAAAATGAATTATTCATGTTAAGAGGAGAGGAAATAGAAATAGCATGCTCGTGCAAATGTTAGTATTAGAGGAATGGCGCCAATAATTCAACCAGGGAAATATACAGGGGCGTGCCAGTAGTGTCCAGCACCTGTGTGCAAAATTTTAGTGTTGGCGCCCCTATAACCAGTAGCATGCCAGTAGTGTCCGGCGCCTGTGTGCAAAACTTTAGTTGGTGCCCCTACCCCCCCCCCCCTCCAATAAAAATATCATTTCAAATAAACGTTTTTGTTAAAGTATTTCCTCCTCTTTGGCGCCTGTGTGCATTGCACACATTGCATATATGGCCAGCGTGCCCCTGGAAATATAACACAAAAATAAAAAAGATCATTCCCACTTAATATCCTTGTAATAGCAGGTAATGTGAAGCTGAGTTGTGATCTGAATTGTTTAAGCATGAAAATAACACCACAAAATATATAGGAGTGAGATGGAAAAGAAGGAATCAAAAGCATTTGGAAAGGGAATAGGATTATCTGGTAAGCAAGATTTCATGTTCACTTTCTGCAGTCAGAGGCAAAGTAACCTCAACCTTAGTTATGGTAATAGCATCAGTAGATGCTGTTACCAGATCCAGCACTCTCAAACTTCAGGTCTCTTCCATCACATGCTGTTTTAGGCAATAATCTCTTAGTAATATAAATTCCATTTTCATCTTACCATGCATCCTTTCCTTCCTCCAGTCTGTATCTCCACAATTGAAGTCTCCCATAATAATTACTCATCCTATATTCATTGTGCTGTCTGTCAATGCATGGTATCTGCATCTTTCTGTGCACATCGCTTCCAGTCTATAGCACAACCAACGATATATTTTGTCCCATTGGTTCTGTATATATCTCTATAGCTTCAAATGAACCATCTCCAGCATTCCTGAAATCCTCCTTAACTTCTGCTTTTCTTGATTGCAGTTCTTCAGCTATCACTAATACCATTCCTCTCATCTTATTCCTTCTATCTTCCCTCAAAATACAATATAGTCTGACCACACAAGCGAGAGCTGTCATTGGCACACTGCCAAGAAGAGTCAATTCATGTTGAAGGGGAGAAAGAAATAAGGCGATGTACGAATTGGTCACTAACACGCGAAATCACATGCTTTATACTTGAAATTTTCCAACTGTTATACAAACAAAATACCACTTTAAAATCTACAATTCTCATAAAAGAGAAGTTAATTTTCTGACGTGTAATAATAGACACTCATCCCACAATACGGATTGATTACCCTATTATTGGAATGGATTCTCCTTCTTTTGACATGTGCAGAAGTGTCGGAGGGTCTCATATCTGTGGACATACTACACCTTTACATTCTATCCGTATATCATCTTCTGTCAATCAAGCCTCATTACTTCTGTGAAAGTTGAGCTGACCAAATGACAAAAACGTGTCTCCTTTTTTATTTTTGATGCTTCTGGCATTCATGTACATTTATTTCAAGATCCCCTTTGGGCCCATATTTACAATTGCATAATATATTTTCCAACCCATTCGGATTCAAAAACTACAAAAGTGCAGTCACTATTAAATGATTATTTCTGTGGCCAGACTACATCTCCTCTAACACTTGTAGCGGTCCTGATTTTGCACTTACAACCTCTCACTGAATAACACTTTTACAATCTTCTGACTCCAAAATCATTCAAATGTAGAGCACAGGCATATCATCAATCGTTTGGTGGATAGAAGAAGGAGAGGTAATATGATTGAGACTTTAAACTATTGAGAGGTGGTTACAGGGTTGACACTGAGGGGTTCTTTCACTTGGTTGAACAGCAGGAAGGAGTGATGACAAGGAAGATTTCTCAAAGGAAACTGTGAGAAAGAGGGTGAGGAGTGGTTTCTTTGCATGGAGGGTGGTTGAACCATGGAATGCATTGTCTGATGGAGTGGTGGGAGCGAGAACGGTCAATGCGTTTAAGGAGTGGTATGATAGACTTTGTGTTTCCTAGGAGGGACCTCCCTCGATGAGTCTTGATAGACTTGTGTTTCTTAGAAAGGACCTCCCATGATGAGCCATTTGACTCAATGGAGGCCTGAATAATGATAAAATAATAATAATATTTACTCCAGATGTTTATAAGCTACATACCATTCCTCCTACTCATTCACAATCATGGCCTTTCCCAATTCATCCTTATCATAATCGTGGCAGGAGCCTCACTATCTAATTTTTGTTTGCTTACACTAGTATTTTTTTTTAATTTTAATAAGTTTCAGTTTAATGTATTGAATTTTAAATTTTTTTAATTTCAGTTAGTATCCCCTCACTTGTATGAACAGCATTTACAACGCAGCGTAAAAATGGCTGAAAGCCTAGCAGAAAAAAGTTTTCACTGTAAATCACCTGATTGTCCTGGATGGTGTATAGTAGAAGAAAATGCTAATATATTTAGATGTCCTGTATGCCAACATATTAACTGCTGCACGTGTGAAGCCATTCATGAAGGTATGACCTGCCGCCACTATCAGGAGTTTGTAAAAAAAAATGCAGTTTTGAATGAAGAAACTAAAAAGACTGCTGAATTTCTTGATGTAAGTTATATATACATATTTAATGTCTGCATATATAAGAAATTTTTAATAAGTTTAAATTTTAGGAAGATGAATTCTGTCATCCAGAATGGCCATTCCCTATCATGCTTGCTAGACTCCTGTAGTAGCTTGAAAAGTTCCATGTTTAGACTTGATTAATTTTCATATTTTGATTAGCACAGTTAGAAATAATGTTGTATCTTTGATTTTGCATATGGCTAACTTATGTGAATGCTAGCAATGAAGAATTTTTTTTTGTCCCTTTACGAATTTTAAGTAAGGTAGTTGTGTAACTCTCACAGACTTAATTTGTTTGTGAGAGTTTCACAATTACCTATAGGCAAACCTTGTGGTTTATAGGCCTTAATCTTTAATGGAGAACACTCACCAGCAAGATTCTAGTAGCAAGGCTTATACGTTGGTTAGACATAACTGGTAATTAGTTTACGGAATTAACAACGCAAATGAAGTTTTAAAGCCTGAAGCACTCACCGCACTTTCACGTGGTCACAATTTCGCCCTAGCTCCTAAAAGGATACCTGCTGAAGAAATCATGATCCAAATAGAGCGTGGGATTCGCAACCTGCCTAACCATATCGCCAACAACGTAAGACTGGATGTAGTCGGTGTTCTGACTAAAGCCAAACCTCCAAAAACCAACTTATCCAAAAACGAATATGCAGCCCTACAAGAATTGAAAAACAACAAAAAAATAGTAATCACCAAAGCTGATAAGGGAAGCACCACTGTGGTACTCAATCAAAAAGACTATAAAGGTAAGCTAAATGCTTTAGTACTAGACCGTACTACTTACCTCCCCATTGAATACAATCCTACCAGCTCTCAGATTAGAACTCTCCACAGACTCCTTAAGAAAGTCACTTCTTGGCCTGTGGAAGTCACCAACAAACTTAAACCTTATAATTCTAGACCCCTCCAATTATATGGACTCCCAAAAATACATAAACAAAATGTGCCATTGCGTCCCATAGTGGATGGCATTGATTCCCCTACATATAAATTAGCCAAACATTTAGCCAAAACGCTCACACACTACACTGGCAACACACCATCACACATAAAAAACTCAGCCCACTTTAAAGCCAGTATAGAAAACCTCACACTCCAACACATTGACATAATGGTCAGTTTTGACGTCTCCTCCCTATTCACTAATGTCCCACTCAAAGAAACCCTTGAGCTCATCCAAGCCAAGTTTCCTCCCGATATCTCAGCCCTATTTCAGTTCACAATGAACTCAGGCTATTTCGTTTGGCAAGGAAAGTTCTACAAACAGATAGAGGGGACAGCCATGGGTTCACCACTTTCCCCACCCTTGGCCAATTTCTTTATGGAGACATTTGAAGAGAAAGCCTTAAACTCCGCCCCACAAAAACCCACTATTTGGCTTCGTTATGTGGATGATGTGTTTGCTATTTGGCCACATGGCTCAGACGCACTCCACTCCTTCCTAACACACTTAAACAACCAACATCCCAGAGTCCAGTTCACCTTAGAAAAAGAGGAAAACAACACCCTCCCCTTCCTAGACACATTAATCACCCGCCAGCTTAATGGATCTTTGGTTTTCTCTGTTTACAGAAAACCCACCCATACTGGCCGATACATTCACCAGCAATTCCCCCCCCCCACACACAACAATATGGGGTGATAAAAACACTATATAACAGGGCAAAATTAATCTGCTCAGATGACAAGGCCCTGGCTATTGAACTAAACCACATCCTCAACACTTTCTTAGCCAATGGCTATAACCCCAAAAAAATCCAAAAAATACTAAAACCTGTAAACCACAACCCCCTCCCCCCCTCCACAATAAAGATTACACCAAGTCTATCACCATTCCCTACATCCAGGGCACCTCTGAAAAAATAACCAATATCCTCAAAAAATATGACCTTACTTCCTGTTACAGACCATACAAAAAGTTGGCATCCCTTATCTGCTCTACCAAAGACCAACCACTTCCCCTAGACCTACCTGGTGTATACCAGGTCCCTTGCAGCTGCAAATTGTCCTACTTTGGCCAAACAGTCAGAACAACAAATATCAGGATTTCAGAACACCAAGACTACATCCGGTTTCACCAGTACAGCCGTGGGCTGGCAGACCATGCCTTAGATACCCACCATAAAATTCGTTGGAAGAAAACAAAAATAATTCATCGCAGCAAGTTTAAATACGAAAGATTATTCAAAGAATCTTCAGCAGCTCTAAAAAACGTTCCTAACCTCAACAAATTTGGGTGCATGAAACTGCCCCAAATTTGGGAGACTTTCATTATGAGAACTTCAGCCCAACTGCCAAGACTACCAAATTAGCCCGCAAGAGGGCACCATTAGGACTTTAGGAACAATATTAGTTTCTTGCTTTCTTCCTCATTTGCTTTGTGTTAGTTCCTGAGTGCACATACCATATCTTTATGTTCCTGAAGATGGCAATGTGACGTTGCCGAAATATAGAAGTGATTCATTAAAGTTACCTTTAATTAATATACTTCATTTGCATTGTTAATTCTGTAAACTAATTACCAGTTACTCACCAGCAAGTTTATATAAAAATGTAATACTTATATTAAAATGTACATATTTTTTATTGACTTGAATGAAAGAGATTTTATATTAAAAGTAATTACATTGTGCAATAACATACAAATATACATCTCTCTCTCTCTCTCTCTCTCTCTCAGATCTCTTCATGTCTGAGGACTTGTGACCTTTCTGATGATGCTTCACCATTTCTTTCTCCCCTGTGCCTCTCTTATTGCTTGTTCTGGTTTAAGTCCAGTGATTCTTGATATTTGGTCAATCTACCTGTTGGGGGTTTTTCCCTCTTTTTCTTTTCCCACATGGTTTATCCTGGGTGATTATTTTTTCCAGGCAGTTGCCTTCCTCTTTACATGTGTCCAAAATATTGCACTATTCTCTTTTTAGTTATATGGATATTGGTTGTGTGGATATTCAGTTCTTCTAGGATACTTTTGTTTGTTCATTTTTCTGTCCAAGACACTCTTAACGGTCTTCTCCAGCACCAGAGCTCGAACACCTCAATTCTTCTTCTGTCATCTTTTGTCATTGTCCAAGACTCAGAAGCATAGAGAAAGATCGAAAAAACTAAGGTTTCTACAAGCTTAATTTTGGTCTTTTTAGAGATGTGCGTCTTTCCAGATGTTAGTTAAATCAATCATTGCTTTCTTAGCTAGTGCTATTCTTCTTTTTATCTCTTTTTTATGTCCATCTTTTTTTTTTTGTTATTATCACTCCAAGGTAGTTGAAATTGTCGACAATTTCAATTCCTTCTATATCTATTTAAAATCATTATTTTGATTTTATCTTCATTTATTCGTAAACCATGGCTTAAGCTTTCCATTCTAATTCAATTAGAATGGATTTTAATTTCTGTTTGTTTGTTTGTTGCTATTGTCACTGTGTCACCTGCATATCGTAGATTAGTGATTGTTCGGCCACCTAATTTAGTGCCTCCTTTCCACTTTTCTAGAGATCTTTTCATTATAGTTTTGCTGTAAAGGTTGAATAGTAATGGTGAGCGTATGCATCCTTGTCTTGATCCTTTTTCAAATTGGAATGCAGGGGACACTGAGTTTTCAGTTCTTACTGTTGCTTAATTTTCTTGATATAAGTTCTTTATGAGGGTTATTAGATGGTTTGGTATTCCTGATTCTTGCATGGTATCCTATAAAATATCCCACCTCATACAGTCAAAGGTCTTGGAGTAATCTATAAAGCATAGATAAAGGCATAAGTTGAATTCCCTTGGTTTTTTGATTATTTGTCTGATGTTAGATATATGATCTCTAGTTCTTCGACCTTTTTTGAATCCTGCTTGTTCTTCTGAGATCTGATAGTCTATAAAACTTTGTAATCTTTCCTTAATAATGTGTAATAAAATCTTGCCAGTATGTGAGATATGGGCAATGATGTGATAGCTTTCACATTTGTTTTGATTGCCTTTTTTGTAGATTGGGATAATGGTGGAACTAGTCCAGTCATTCGGTTATCTTCCAGATTTTGTTGCATAAATCATGTATCCAGTTGACTGCATTCTCTCCAAGGTTTTTCAGCATTTCAGCCGATATTGAATCAGGACCTGGGGCTTTGTTATTCCTTAATTTTTTGATTGCTTTGTTCTACTTCACTTTTGAGGATCTCTGGTTCCATTTCCAAGCAAATATACATAATAAATGTTTAATGTGATGTGTGTATATGAAAATATCAATGGATCTAAAATGCTTGTAGATTGGTTTCCAAATGCTAGTGATCTGGGGATGTTCATTGCATTTGTAGTTGAATAACTTCTACCACAGATAGAATTTCCTGTATGAATTTTGATGCAAAAACAGTTCTAGTCTTTGCCACCACATTTTCATTTTATGTTAATAAATAATTAATTGCACTTGTGTTTTTAAATGACTCCATTAAAATATATTCTTATGTTTTAATGGAGTGAAACTTTATTTCTGATATTAGATATGCTGAATATAGTATTACAAAACAATGAATATTAGCAGACACATTTTCAAATAGGCCAGGAACACAAAGACATCTTAAAATTCCTTTAGTAATCATGGACAATAAAAATCATTTATTGGTAACCTGTTGACCAAGCAGATATCATTTTCACTTTCCAGCCAACAGGCTGTGAGTTAAAATCCCACTAATATAGATATTTGTGAATGACTTTAACTCATCCATAATTATTATTATTATTACACCCTTCTTGCCACGGTGAGTCAGCAGACTCACCATGAGAGGTTCATTCAACTGACAACGTATTTATCATACTAAATCTTAAAATCCTTAACACTCCTTGACTTAGCAACATATTCTGGTAATGTGTTCCATTCACTGACAATTCTCCATGTAAATTATCTACTCCTCACACCCTTCTTCACCACACTCTTACATAACTTCCAGAGATGGCCTCTGGTTCTTCCCCTCTTGCTTTCTGTGATCCCCTCTGGATTAATCTAATAAAATCTCTTCACTAACATAAACATCTCTATCATATCACCCCTTTTCCCCCTATTCACAAAATTCCGCAATTCACATTTCTTCAACCTCTCTCTCCATAGCCAGCATTTCAGAGTCATAGTATTGTCTTAGTCACTCATCTCTCGAACACTCTCCACTGTTTCTGCATCACAATGAAAACCAGTTGACCATATCTGAGCACAATAGTCTAATTGTGGTCTGACCAACATTTTATACAGTGGGACAACCACCTGCTTATCCCTACATTTTGAAGTACTTCTTATCATAGCAGCACTATGATATGCAGTCTTTGCAATTTTGTTTATTTGTGTTTTAGAAATATACCCTCTAAACTTCAGTCTACTGTCAACCATTACTCCCAAATATCAAATCTCATCCACTTCCTACAGTACAGTACCATCAGTACAGTGCACAGCCTTATATTTGTGCACTCCAAAATACAATACCATGCATTTATTAATATTAAAAATACAACTCTACTCCTTTATCCATTAGATCCATTCAGATCCGTGAAGAGTATACAGTGCAGGCTAGGAAAGTGATGAGCATAGTAAAGAAAGAAAAGGTGCAGGATGAGAGGAGCTTGGCTTGTCACCAAAAGGTTAATTCGAGAGAATTCTTCTGTTATATGGTAGGCAAGAGGAGGAATAATTATGGCAGGTTGACACTGGTATATTGTCATGAAAGCAGAGTGACTGCTGCAAAGGATATAATGGAATTACTGAATGAGCAATTTATCAGTATATATCATACTGGTGTAGATGATGTTGTGCAATATACAGAAGTGAGGCAAGTATTGGAAGAATTGGAAGTGAAAGAATCAGAGGTGTATATGGTTGATTGGGTTATATATAAATAAGGCTGTGGGAATTGATGACACATCATGTATTCTTAAGGAATGTGCATAACAGTTTGCTATGCCCTTAACTTGTTATTTAATGAAATTCTTGCAATCAGTTAAGGTTACTAAGGAGTGGAGTGGAAAGAAGGCAAAACAGTACCACTCCACAAGCAGAGTTCTAGGACGGAAGTTTCCAATTATAGATCAGTCTGTATAACTGTAGTTGTCAAGTTCCCTATTATAGGCCAGTCTGTATAACTGCAGTTGTAGTTGAGGTATTGGCTAGATTGATTAGAAATACAGTACAAAATTGGGTTGATGAACAGAGTTTTCTTTATGATGGTCAACATGGATTTGTAAAAGGTAGGGCTTGTTTTAGCAATTTACTTGCATTGTATGATAAGGTAATGACTGTGTTAGATAAGAGAGAATCATATACAGTGATATTCTTGGACTTTACAAAAGTATTTGATAGATTACCACATGATATGTTGGTGTACAAGCTGCAGAGGATAGGAATAGATTGTACATTGGTTAGATGATTTGGTGACTGGCTCTCTGAAGCAAGTTGTGTATGATAGAGCAATTTCTCAAAAAAGGAGGGTAACCAGTGATATGCCCCAGGGCTCTGTTCTTGGGCCTCTGCTGTTTCAATTACAGTCCACATGTGTATCATGTGGACTGACTAGGAATTTTCAATTGTTTGCTTATGATACAAAGTTGGGGATAATTAGAGGCAGCACTGCTGATGTTAATTCCCTTCAGGAAGATCTGAACAGACTTTTGACTTGGACAAAGGAGGTAGAGTTGTATTTTTAATATTAATAAATGCATGGTATTGTGCACTGTACTGATGGTACTGTACTGCAGGAAGTGGATGAGATTTGACATTTGGGAGTGATGGTTGACAGTAGACTGAAGTTTAGAGGGCATATTTCTAAACACAAATAAACAAAATTGCAAAGACTGCACATCATAGTGCTGCTATGATAAGAAGTACTTTAAAATGTAGGGATAAGCAGGTGGTTATCCCACTGTATAAAGTGTTGGTCAGACCACAATTGAACTATTGTGCTCAGATATGGTCAACTGGTTTTCATTGTGATGCAGAAACAGTGGAGAGTGTTCCAGAGATGAGTGACTAAGACAATACTAGGACTCTGAAATGCTGGCTATGGAGAGAGGTTGAAGAAATGTGGATTGCAGAGTTTTATGAATAGGAGGAAAAGGGTTGTTATGATAGAGGTTACTTTTTCTTATACCTTCTCCATAACATTTTCTAACACAGCTTAACCCTTAGTATGCAGTTATATATTTCTTGTGTCAGATACTGCCTTATGAATTGCTAGTTGACTACAGAGTTTCCCATAATCCACTTTATAATTTTACATGTATCCTTTTTTGGCAGTAACTTTCTCTTGTTCACCACTTCTCGAACAAGTACCTCATGATCACTCTCACCAGGTGGCAGTGTTAATAAATCATTAACAACTACATCTTGTGAAGTTATCACTAAATCCAAAACACTAAAGTCTGTAGTTGCTTCAGTTACATGCGGCTTAAGATATTTATCCCTCAGAAATTCAACAAACTCACTCTCCTTGTTCCCATATACTATTTCCTTCCATTTTGTATTCCTGTAATTAATGTCTCCCATCAAAATCACCTTCTTTTTACATGCCTAACCAATTTGCCTAAACATTGTGCAATCAATATTGTCTACATTGCCTATAACAGCATCCTATCAGATATATTAGCCTGTTAATTTTAATTTCACACTGCAAAGATTCAGAATATGCACATGGTACCCTCAACTTCTACACTATGTGGACACAATTCCTCTGCAATAATTAGCAGTACTCCCCCCCCCCCTTTTATTTTCACCTTCCTATCCTTTCAGAAAATTGTATATCCTTTCATTTCTATTCTCTACATTACATTTTCTTTGGGCATGCTGACTCAATGAATGCAACAAACTCAGCTCTCTTATTTTGATTTAATTCAGCTATCTTATTTATATTTACATACTAACATAACAGTCCCTGTGTCTCTGAGGCCATGCTACCGGCGTCAACATTCTTTGACTCTTTTTTTCATATTACTAACTTCTTTCATCTCATTCACATCAGCCAGTGTTTTCTTTAGGTGTTTATTCTCATCTTCCAGATGCTTCATTTCACTTATCATTTTCATGAACTCTTGCCTAAGCTGTTCTGCTATAGTCCAGACTGTAGTGCCCATTTCTAAATGCTCTAACATATTAATACACTAGAGTGAAAGCCAAAAGGCTATTTTTCAGGCAACCTTAATAATAATGAAGGGGATACAAATCCTTTGATGTTTATCTGCCAGTAAGCGAAACTCTAAGAACTAGGACTAAGATCTATGAGTTTCATACCGAAAAACTATCGGCAAATCCAAGTGTAAGTAACCACTTGGTAGTACAACACCAAGGCAACTCGTATCAAAGGTGGAGTAAGCTCCCTCACTATCCTTGATATTTTCTCATAATGTAAAAACACAGCCCCTAGGGGATGTAATACTGTAATTACATTATGAGGAGAGGTCACTATCCAGACCGGTTTCAACCTTTTTTGAGGTCTCATCAGTGAGTAGGTAGACCTGGAAGATAACAAGGTTTAAGTGAAAAGAACTTACATACCTTTTGTAAGGTATGTAAGTTCTTTTCACTTAAACCTTGTTATCTTCCAGGTCTACCTACTCAAAGGTATGCAAGTTCTTTTCACTTAAACCTTGTTATCTTCCAGGTCTACCTACTCATTGATGAGACCTCAAAAAAGGTTGAAACCGGTCTGGGTAGTGACCTCTCCTCATAATGTAATTACAGTATTACATCCCCTAGGGGCTGTGTTTTTACATTATGAGAAAATATCAAGGATAGTGAGGGAGCTTACTCTACCTTTGATACGAGTTGCCTTGGTGTTGTACTACCAAGTGGTTACTTACACTTGGATTTGCCAATAGTTTTTCGGTATGAAACTCATAGATCTTAGTCCTAGTTCTTAGAGTTTCGCTTACTGGCAGATAAACGTCAAAGGATTTGTATCCCCTTCATTAATATTAATACACTTTTCACATACGTTAATGCTTTCCTTCTAAAGTTCACTCTAACAGTCCATATTGTTCGCTGTGCATACACGAAGCCGTTTTCACAGTGCATCCACTGGGAAAAACCAGGACAGAACTCGATCTTCATGCCAAAGCTTTCCATGCCACTGATATATTCTTCTTTGTAGCCATTTTCAGAAAGCAGACACAGTAGGAACAAACAAGTAGCAAAAACACAAATAAACAAAATTCCAACAACAAACACTACTCAAAGACATTTGTATCTAATATGAAAAAAAATGAAGCACAATTATATGATAAAAAGCCACACTATACACTATTTAAAAACAGTTATCTTAGCTACTTAGAAACAATTTTCAAATATACTGCTACATTCAATCCCAATACTCTGATAATACTATACAATTTTACAAACATTCATATCATAATAAGATTTAAAGCAGTAGCTGAGTCGTTTTCAATGGCAGGAAAACCTTTTTTGTGGGCTTAAACTATTTCTTCTCCACCCTTACATCCATTGTCTTTCTTTTTTCTTGTCTCTTAAAGCCCCCCCTACCCCCAGTTTCTTTGTTATCATTCTAAATGTAAATATACAGGGTGATTCCAAATTATTGTTGGGTTTTCCATGTCCTATAATTTTCAAACCAGAAAGAACAAAATAAAACTGCTTACATAATATGAAAGTGTAACTCAAAAAGTTGTATTACTTAATTGCAGAATGCTAAACAACTTCAACATGTGTGCGTTTCATGGCACGTAAGGTGTCTTAGCTGTAATCCCTTTCAAATCTAATTTCCTGCCAAATGTTCTATATCATTTATGGTGTAACTGTTTCTATCGCAGCAGCAATTCTGTTCTTCAATTCATCGAGGGAGGTCACAGGAGTCTGGTAAACAATATCCACATATCCCCACTGGAAGAAATCCAGTAAGTGATATCAGGTAATCGTGGAGGAAATGGAATTGGTCCACCATGCCCAACCCAGGTGCCTAGGAAAATGCATGTCAAGAAATTCTTGGATAATAAGAGCCCAATGTCGCGGTGCTTCATCTTGCTGGAACACCACATTTGGCTGATGATCTTCCAACTGGGGCAACAGATACAGCTGTAGTATTTCTAGACAGTTCACCACAGTTAGTTTTTTCCACAACCTTTGGACTAACTATCTCTCTTTCAAATACTCAAATGTTGTGAGGGTTTTCTGATCCCTATACTCTGCAGTTATGACAGTTTACCCTCCATGATATGCAAAACATTACTTCATCACTAAATATCCATCTCTGAAGTTAATTTTCATCAGCTTCAACATTTTAACAAAATGTCTTGAGCAAATTGGAAATTGCAGGGTTTATCATTCATCTGTAAAGCCTGTGTAATCTGCAGTTTGCAGGCATGGAGTTGAAGGCAGTTATGAACAACCTCCAAACTGTCATTTGTTGTATACCTAACTACAAAGAAGCTTGTCTAGTTGATTTTTGCAGGCTTTGATAAAATGCTTTCTGGATTCTATCAACATCTTCCTGCGAAGTGCTTGGTCTTCCTACTCCTGTTTGGTGCTGAAAACTACCATAAAACCAAAGTGTGCACATTTCTTTCTCTTGAACAGTTGCCATTTTAAAGTATGACATCATATTATCTCCCAGATATCGATGCGCCGAATACAGCATAGCCAAATAAAACTTTTTAAGTTACACTTTCATATTCTGTAAGAAGTTTTATTTTGTTGTTTGGCTTAAAAATTATAGGCCATGGAAACCCTGACAATAATTTAGAATCACCCTGTAAATACTAATCTAAATAATCTAAACTCAAATCCTAAGTGTTAACTTTTTTTTTATCTTTTTTTTTCACATTCCCATAATGTTTACTGTCTTATTACAATTAAAGCATTTTGCATGTTTACACATCTAAGATAAACATCTCTCCAACACTGCAAACACTTCTTTTTTTTTTTTTTTTTTTTTTTTTTTACCTTTTACTACTGATCTATGCTTTGTTACATTTACCACATCTGATTAATTTCATGTTTCAGCAAAACTGCTGTCACCATACCCATTAATACTTTTGGGATATCTGTATGAGTTAAATATCCAATTTTTTTTTTTAAACTCTGCTTTTAGATTTTTTTTGTGCTCCAGTTCTGCTAGGTATCGTAATTAACTTCTCAATACTAATCTTAATTATTAATATTAATATTGATATTAATATTACTTCATTTATGTGACATTTTTTGTGTCTCTCCTGCATGAAAGTTTATAAAATCTTTAGCCTACCATAGGGAGGCTAATGATTTTTTGTAATTGTTTTTAAATTTATTTTTACATAGTCTAGAAACCGTATTTTAGAGACGAAACATAGGTTTTTTCAAGCTAATACAGGCTTCCAATAAGTGGGGCAATGGTCTCACAGTGGGTGATGAAATTCATCTACCACCTAACGATAATCACAAACATCTATGCCCAAGGTGTGATTTGAACCCACAGCCTATTGGCTGTAGCAGAGGTATAATGACCACTTGGCTAACCAAACCTGCATACATATGAGTGTAGTTCTTAATGCCAATCTTAACTTTATTACTTCAAATGTGTAGCATGCACATGTGTAGTGTGTAGTAGTATGTGTGTGATATATTATTATTATTATTATTATTATTATTATTATTCGTGACACCTCCAAGGAGTCCGAAGACTCATCGCGGGAGGACACCCACTGTACAACTCCACGTCTCCACTACTATACTGAACTTCTACTACCAAGCATCTACACCAACGCCATCTACTTCCCACAACCACCACCACAGTTAGTATTTTTTGTCTGTAAATTGTGTGTGTTCTGAAGGGCTGATTTGTCTGTATGCAGGATGAAAAACCCGAGTTTCCAGGAGAAAAAAACCCTGCTACCTCTGTATGAGATCGGCTAATTCAATTGAAAAAGTCCATATAAAGATTCCTCCCATCACGACAGGAATCGAACTTAGGCCTTTTCTAATTGTAGGGCATAACATACCATCATTCTTCCAATTGTGCTACAGAGGCGATACTCATTAGGATTTTGAGTCAAAAGCAAAATTGTGAACGGGTGTGCTGAAAGTGTCAATCATGTCAAAAGTGAACGAGTATAGTGGTGACAGATTGATGAAAGGCAGAAAAATGCAAGTGTTGGAGAGAGTATGTCGATAGGAATTTATTTATTTATTTATTCGTATGGAGTTTCTCCTCTTTTTCTCCCCTGTCCGTATTGGGGTGAGTTGAGCCCCTCATGGGAGGGGGGGGGGTAGATCCGTGTGTGTTCACGGGGCCGGTTTGCCTGCTTGCGGGATTTTGAACAAAATTTATATTATGATAGAGTGACTTAGAAAAAAAGGTAACAGGGGAAAAAATGGTGAAAGATCAGATGAATGTTCAGGTTGCAATAATAAATGAATTAGTGCAATTATACAAAGTTTTAACAGAACAAAGTGTGAGTTTGAATGATTGGAGGAATATCTGATTAATGTTGCAACAGATAAGCTGTCTTCCTAGAAAACAGCTAAGCAAGTAAAAAAAATTATTTAGGATGGATATATGTTAGGGTGACCAGATTTTCAAAACAAAAAAAAAAAAAGGGACATTTTGAATTTTTCAGCAATTAAAAAAAAGAGACGAAAATGGGACACTTCTGGTATGCTCTAGATAAAAATGGAATAACTTATAATTATAATTATATGTTAATTATAATTATAATTATATGAAGACATTATTCCTTCTAAAAGCGTTGGTTCTTTCAAGATGCACTCATAAAAGTCAATACACGAAATGTCAGTGTCTTTATCACAATTATTGTTTTCATAGTCTTGATGTTGAAGTAGCTCTTTTCATCAGATCACAAAGAACTCATGAGAGGAAAAAATTCTCTCTACAGTTTTTTGTTCCTGGGATTGCTATAAGAAATGCAACAACTGGCAGTTTTCCTAAAAAATAGGAAATCACTGTTACTGGAAGGAAAACTATCTGTAAGAAAGAATGTTTATTCATGTAATCATAAATTAAATCTAGCTTGATGTAATTTTTTTATTTAAAAAATTTTTTTCACTAGAGGTCATGCCAGTACAATAACGTGATCAATTCACTGTTTCTCTAGCTTACAGTTTGTAATGTAACGCAACTTGTCTTGTATATTTGTGTATGCTCGGGATGATGATCTTGATATGAAGATCGAAATGTCGGGATAATAAAAAGAGTTATTTTAAAACGGTTGTAGAATCCATAATTTCAAAAATGAAGGCTAAAAAATAGTGGATGTATTTTTCTTGGAGCACCTTAAACACGTCACACCACTTTTTGTCCACTTCAGCATTTTTGTATTTCCATTCTTCCATTTTGGAGTTCACAACATTTATTTATATTGCTGATTTCATCAAATAATTCATCTTCATCAACAATATTGTATATTTGCTGTCACCATCACTGATTGCTTTTAGGCTGCTTGCAACTTCAGTCCAAGTTGGTGGAGTTTGCAACTTAATAACGTGAAGTGCTTTCAATGGCTGGAAATGATAAGTCCATTTGCTTAAATATTCAAGGAAAGTATCATAAAATAAATTTGTAGTGTTTAAAAATTCTTTTTCACCAAAGATACCCTCATCTTTGAACTCAAATAATTGATGACATTTTAAATGTTTGAAAGTTCTCAGCTTTCCTATTTGCAATTTTCTGTCTGAGCAATTCCAATTCTTCTACCACTTCTTTAGTTGCCAAAATATTTTCCCTTTCTGTTTTCGTTATTGTTGCTGAGAATATTTTCAGCTAGCTTTACATTAAATGGAGCCAAAGTATTGATTGTTGGTTACTGAAAAATGATTTCCACAATGTGGGGCATTTATCTTATAAAAAGTAAGATTTGAGTCCATCATTCATGTCAATAATCCTATTCATAGCTGGTAGTAATCATAACTATCTTGATTGTACACTACCTAGAACACGGTTGTATTCAATTTCTGTAAATGCACAGAAATTCTTCAGTTCCTCTACTCTCATGGTGTAAATGTGGAAACACTGAAATATTTTATTTACAATTGTTTCGATATCAGTAGGCAAAATATCAGCACTTATCTGTACACCATTATGAACAACATGAGCAGCATGGTCAATAGCACGAATGTTCATTTTTAGCCTTCATTTTTGAAATTATGGATTCTACAACCGTTTTAAAATAACTCTTTTTATTATCCTGACGTTTCGATCTTCATATCAAGATCATCATCCCGAGCATACACAAATATACAAGACAAGTTACGTTACATTACAAACTGTAAGCTAGAGAAACAGTGAATTGATCACGTTATTGTACTGGCATGACCTTTAGTGAAAAAAAATTTTTAAATAAAAAAATTACATCAAGCTAGATTTAATTTATGATTACATGAATAAACATTCTTTCTTACAGATAGTTTTCCTTCCAGTAACAGTGATTTCCTATTTTTTATTATTATAATTGTTATTTTTGATTAAAAAATAAAATAAATAAATAAAATATTATTTATAAATTACAACAAGAATAAACATTCTTTCTTACAGATTTTTTCCTTAACAGTGATGTCCTATTTTTTAGTATTACAATTGTATATTTGATTTCGGATCCTGGATTTTCTACAGCAGTCCTGCTTATAGTTGTAATTAGGGAGAAAGGATTCGTTGGAAGAATATATGCCTTCCATATGTATGGGATTTTTAGACCATCATTATTGTTCAGATTGAGGTGGTTGATAATGATCTCACAAGCTTCCTTAAATTTGCATTCATACCATGTTTTGGTGTGATGTAGACAACTAGTGCTTTTCCAGTCAATTCTATGTAAGGTGTTCAGGACATGATCAGAAAGGCCAGCTTCACCATAATTATTATATTTGATGTGTCGTTTATGTTCTTTTTGTCTGATAGGAATTGTACGTCCTGTTTCTCCTGTGTATGGTATGTTGCAGGTGCAATAAATGTGGTATACTCCAGTGTGGGCCAGCAGAGAAAGTGGATCTTTGGATGAGTTGAGTAAGCTTTTTAATTTTGCAGGAGGTTTAAAGGTGGCTTTGAGGTTGTATTTTTGTAGTACTCTGTTTATTTTGTCTGATGTCCCTTTAATGTAGGGAATGGTTATAGTTTTATTGTAGTCTGGTTTGTCTTTGTTTTTTATTGAGGTCTTGTAGAGAATTCTGTTAATAGTGTTTTGGATGTACCCATTTTTTTGGAAAGTATTGCTGATCACTTTAAATTCATCTTTCAGTGCCTGTTCACTGGAGCAGATCTTCAGAGCCCTGTTTTTTAGAGTGTTGATGACACCTAGTTTTTGTGTTGGGTGGTGGTGGTGGTAGGAGTTTATGTGTATATATATTGGCCAGTATGTGTCGGTTTCAGGTAAACAGTGAAGGAAACATTGCCCGAAGGAAGCTGTGTGACAAGTGAATCTAGAAACGGCAGTGTGTTATGTTTTTCAATCTCAATTGTGAATTGTATATGTTTGTGTTGCTTGTTTAGGTATTGCTGATCACTTTAAATTCGTCTTTTAGTGCCTGTTCACTGGAGCAGATCTTCAGAGCCCTGTTTTTTAGAGTGTTGATGACACCTAGTTTTTGTGTTGGGTGGTGGTGGTAGGAGTTTATGTGTATATATATTGGCCAGTATGTGTCGGTTTCAGGTAAACAGTGAAGGAAACATTGCCCGAAGGAAGCTGTGTGACAAGTGAATCTAGAAACAGCAGTGTGTTATGTTTTTCAATCTCAATTGTGAATTGTATATGTTTGTGTTGCTTGTTTAGGTGCTAAGGAATGTGTCTAGTGTCTGGCGGCCATGCCACCAGATTGCGAAAATATCATCAACGTATCTAAACAAACTTTGGGTTTTAAATGGGAGGAACCTAAAGCAAGTTGTTCAAAATGTTCCATATAAAAGTTAGCAATAGGGGGGGAATAATGGCGAGCCCATGGCTGTGCCTTCTTTTTGTAGGTAGAAAGCATTTTGCCATGTGAAATAACCAGAACTTAATACATGCACAAAGAGCGCCGTGATATCTGGAGGAAATTTGTTCTGTAAAAGGATTGTGTCATTGATTGGGACATTCGTAAAGAGGGCAGAGACATCAAAACTGACTAATAGATCATCTTTTTCTAATGTGATGTCTTTGATGATATCCCCTTTCAGCAACTCTTTTTAATATTTATCTAAATGAAATAATATTAAAATGGAATAAAAATTTCCATCAAAGTATTAAAAAACTTTCTCTTGCTGTGAACTTAAACACTCTCCTTTTTGCCGATGACCAAATAATAATTACATATTCTGAAGATAACTGACAGAAAGATATTTTAAATTTAAATGAGATAGCCAAAGATGATGGTATAATAATATGAACAGAAAAATCAAAAATGATGGCTTTTAAAGGATAGGATCCAGTAAGAACTAAAATAGTAATAGATAACAAGATTTTAGCACAGGTGAATTCATTTAACTACCTAGGATGCATATGAAAATGAAAAAGATATAAACCTAAAAATTGCAAAATATTCAAAAATAACAGGTGTAATTAACTCTATATTTAAACCAAACATAGTACAAAAACAAACCAGACTAAAAAAAAGTATACAATACATTAGCCTTCGGAAACACATATTGTCCAGATTTCACTTCCACACATATTGTGTTGAAGTGAAATCTGGACAATAATACAAAATGACAAACAAAGATTAATAACAGCTGAAATGAAATTTATGAGAAAAACTGCAACATATACTCTATTATTATTATTTAGGCCTCCGAGGAGTCAATAGACTCATCATGGGTGGTCCTTCCTAAGAACATAAAGTCTGTCAAGATTCATCGAGGGGAGGTCCCCCTTAAGAAACACAAAGTCTGTCATACCACTCCTTAAACTCATTGACCCTTCTCGCTCTCACCACTCCATCAGGCAATGCATTCCACAATTCAACCACCCTCCACACAAAGAAACCACTTCACACCCACTTGCTCACAGTTTCCTTTCGTAACTTCCAGGGATGGCCTCTTGTCATCACTCCTTCCCGCTGTTCAACCAAGCGAAAGAACTCCCCAGTGTCAACCCTGTAACCACCTCTCAACAGTTTAAAAGTCTCAATCATATCACCTCTCCTTCTATCCACCAAACTCTGCAGTCCACATTCCCCTCAGCCGATCCTCATAACTAACATTGTACAGTCCTGAAACTGTGTTTGTTATCTGCTTCTGTACCCTTTCCACAGTTAATTTATCCCCTTCAAATCCTGAGGACTAAATCTGAGAACAGTGGTCTAAGTGTGGCCTGATCAGGGTCTTATACAATAGAATGATAACTCTTTTATCTCTGCAGGTCAGCGTCCTTCTCAGAATTGCAGCAATCCTCTGGATTACCTTCACTACCTTTGCAATATGTTCCCAGAATTTCAGTTTTCTATCAATCATCACCTGCAGATCTCTTGCTCCCCTACTTCCTCCAGTACAGTTCCTCCAATGGAGTATACAGCCTCCCATCGATGTGTCCCAAACCTCAAGACCTTACATTTTGATGCATTAAACTGATATCTCCATTCATTTGCCCATCTGTCTAGCTTATTCAAATCCTCTTGCATGACTACCACATCTGCACTATTACTAGTAACCCTTCCCAGCTTCACATCATCCGCAAACATGAACACATCATGAACATCCCCCTACAATCCATTGACAATGTGGATTGTAGGGGGGATTGATATAAAGGTTAAAAAATATAGTTCTCAGTACTGAGCCCTGTGGGACCCTACTTGTAACCCTCTCTCTCCTTGAAACTGTCCACCATGCACACCTCTCTGATACCTATCAGACAGCCAATCCTGAATCCAGTTGACCAACCTAACATCCAAACCCATGTGCTGCAACTTAAATATCAGCTTATCATGTGATACCCTGTCAAATGCCTTTGCTAAATCCAAGAAAATGGCAGTGTATGCCTTTCCCTCATCTACTGCTCTTGTAACTTTATTATAAAAGGCTAGCATATTACTAAAACAAGAGGCCACCCTCAGAAATCCATGTTGACTCTCACAGATAACATTACCCTCATCTGCCCAATGTTGTATACGGTCCCTAACTAATTTCTCCAAGATCTTAACAACTACCAATGACGCACAAACTGGTCTATAATTAGACATTTCCTGTCTGATAATGCCCTTATGCAGTATCTTACCTTCCTTCCATTCCCTAGGCACCTTTCCTGTAGCCATACTTTCAGTGAAAAGCCAGGTCAAAGGAGCTGTCAGTTCCTTAGCACATTCTCTCAAAACTCGTTGTGAAATACCATCCAGTCTCACAGCTTTACTGACATACAGAGTACTCAGTATTTGGAACACGTTCTCTTCCTCCTGCACCTCTAAACCTTGAACCTGCCCTATCCCTCTAGTATTAAAATTTACTCCTCCAGGATAAAATACACCAATGAAGTGTTCATTGAACAATTCCACTATATCCTCTGCATCAGTCATTCTATTCCCATTTTTATCCCACATTGTCATTCTTCATCAATCATTTCTCCTCCTACTGGCCCACATAGCTAAAAAAAAATTCCCTAGGATTTTCTTTGGATCTTAGGGCCAATCTCTTCTCATATTCCAGTTTTGTCTTCCTTACCATACTAGTCACTCTCCTGGCCTGTGTTTTATATTCTTCATGCATCTGCTCTTCACCTGTCTCCTTATATCTCTTCCATAGCCTCTTTTTCACATGCAGCTCCTATTTAATATTGTTTGTCATCCACTTTGCACCAAATTGTGTCCTCTTCTTCATTTGTGGAATACAGCTTACTATTGCTGCTAACAAATATTCCTTCACAGTTTCCCAGGTACTAATGATATTCCGTCCTTCCAATTCCTCCCTCCATGAAACTTTCACATGTTGATGTCTAAGACTATTGTAATCACCTGCCTTATAATTCCACATATATTCCCGTCTCTTTGATACTCTTGTGTCTATTCATCTTCCAAGTCAAAACCACATGGTCACTCTCTCCAAATGGTGGGAGAGATGTCATATCATTTATTATCAGCACTTCTGATGCTATGACCAAATCCAAAACTTGTGAACCTCTTGTTCCCTCTATTACATGTTGCCTAAGATATGTGTCCCTCAAGAATTCTAGAAATTCCATTCCCTTATTGCTACATGCATCTTCCTCTGCCCAATTTATACTGCTGTAGTTAAAATCTGCCATAATCATTCTTCGTGCACTTGCCACTAACCTGTCTAAACATCTCCTGGTCCCCACCCTCTCTGCTCCTTGGTTTGTAGCAACACCCCCACTAAATATCCCGTGTTGCCTATCTCTAACTCACACTATATGCTTTCAAAATCATTAGTGTCACTGCCTTCCAAAGCCTCCACTCTTACAGGACATAAGTCGTCACTTATCATAAGCAGTACTCCACCACCACGCTTTCCCTTTCTATCCCCAAAAAATGCTGTACCCTGCTACTTCTATTCCTGTTATTATATCCTCTTCTGTCAACCACTTCTCAATGATCCCAATAATCTTTGGCCAGGCTGGTGCTATCAGCACCACCAATTCCTCTCCTTTATTCTGGATACTTTTGGCATTAGTATAATGTATAAAAATGCTGCTATTTCTATATCCAGCATTATCCCTTCTAGACTCCACTCTGCTCAGCACTACCTGGTGTTGTCTCCCTTCTTCCAAGTATCATTTCACACAAGAGGCCACCCTGCTATCATCCACCTTGAACATTCTAGTTTCCCTGCAATGACACACTGACTCGTTCAGAACAGCAATCTCTCCAGATGCCTACGTCCTTCCTCATTCAAATGCAAGCGGTCTCTGACATACAATTCCTCTCTGTCCTCAAACGCTGTCCAAGCATTCAGATAATCCAATCCTCTCTTCTGACACATTTTAGCTATTATGTTATTCAATATGACTGCTCTTCTGCTCAGCTCATCACAATCATACCTAGGCAACATGCACACTATCTTTCCTCTCTGCGTCTTCTTTTGTACTACCTCAAGCAAGAATCTCATATCTCTCGCTGCCCAATTTACATTACCTCTCAAGTCATTTGTTCCTACCATCACAATCATCTCATCCACCCTTTCACCCCCCCCTCTTAATTGCCATAGCCACACTTTCTATTGTTCCTCCAGGCAAACACTCCTCACGCATCCTATCTTGCACACCACTGATCATTGAGTCACCGTACATTACACCTCTTACCATTCCCTCTCTCCTACTGTTTCCATTCTCTCCTCTTCTATCATTCCCATAACTCTCTTTCATTCCCTCTCTTTTACTGTTCCCATTTGCTCCTCTTCTATCATTCCCATACCTATCTCTCATTACCTCTCTTCTACTTATCCTATTCTCTCCTCTTCTATCATTCCCATACCTCTCTCTCTCTCATTCCCTGTCTTCTTCTACTGTTTCTATACTCTCCTATTCTATCATTCCCAAACCCCTCTCTCATTCCCTCTCTCCTACTTATTAAAAACAACATGTAAGTCCACAGTAATAACTTTAATTAATAAATAAGGTAGATATTTCATACTAAAACTAATAGTACATCTTGACTGTTACAAACTGAATGAAACCGAACAGAATGAAAATTCTGGTATTTTATCATTTTTGGACATCCTGCTTACTTGAACTTCTTCGGCTACTTTATCTACAAGCATCTTTCGAAAGCCCACATTTACTGGCAGATACGTTCATAAAAAGTCTGCTCACCATACATCTCAATAATTTGGCATTCTTAAATCTCTAACATACAAGAACTTGCCATCATTAAAAAGTTAATGGTATCTAATAATTACCACCCTAATCAAATCCAACGGATAATTGAATCTTATGTTCCAATACCTAAGGTTTCTTCAACAGTTTGCAGAGTTCCAATCCTCCTACATTCCAGGAATCTCAGAACCTATAGGTAGAATTTTAAAAAAGTACCAATTGATTCCCACTTATATTCCTATCAAAAAAATTTCTTCCTTATTGCCTTCTACAAAAGATAAACTGTCATCTCTGTCTTTGGCTGGCATTTACCAAATTCCTTGTGAATGCAATGTTTCTTATTTTGGACAAACTGGCCGTTCTGTGGAAAAAAGAATTAAAGAACATCAATATTATATTGATTACAACAAACCTCAGAAGTCTGGTCTAGCATAACACAGTATTACCACTACCCATAATATCCAGTGGGATAAAGCTATTCTCCTTCATAGATGCAGGTTCAAATATGAACACCTCTTTAAAGAAAGTTGTGAAGCTTTTTTACACCGACCGAATTTAAATCAAAATGATTGCCTCTCTCTCTCTCTCGAAGATCTGGGAGACTTTTATTTTATGTAATCATTAAAAAACTAATTATCTTAAATATTAATTATTTATTAATTTCTTTCATTTCCTAGCTCGTGACAACATTGTATTTTAATAGATGATCCACCGAATGTTCGTTACTTGTATTCTATTCCTATCTGTTTGTTCACAGTCAAGATGTACTATTAGTTTTAGTACGAAATATCTACCTTATTTATTAATTAAAGTTATTACTATGGACTTACGTGTTGTTTATAATAATTATACTATGCCACAGGTCCCTCTAAAAATAAGAATCATTTTCTCTCTCCTACTGCTTCTATACTCCCTCTTCTATCATTCCCAAACCTCTCTCCTACTGCTTCTATTCTCTCCTCTTCTATCATTCCCAAAACTTTCTCTCACTCCTGCTCTGATTTGCCTTGCATACATCTCTTTTATTCTCCTAATCTCATCTTTCATACTTCTCATCTTGTTCACAAGATATTCCACCTCCTCTTTCAGCTCATCTATCCTTTTCTGCACGTTAGTCACTCTTACTCGCCATTCTTTTACCCAATCAAAACCATCTCTGTAAACTTCACAGTCATTCAAGCCTTCCACACTCCCAACTCTTATTTTCTCATTCATACTTCGCTTGTCATTTTTTCCTATAACACTACTCGTCGTCTCCCGACATTCATTTCCCGTATCTGAAGTAACTAGGTTGGTTATCGAAAGACTGCAGAGTTTGATGGATAGAAGGAGGAGAGGTGATATGATTGAGACTTTGGGGTAGGGGGCACCATCAGGACTTTAGGAGAAATAATAGCTTCCTGCTTCTTCCTCACTTATTGGTTGTTGTGCCTGCGTGCACGTGTCTTGTTCTTAAGTTTCTTGAAAATGGCTATGTGACATTGCCGAAATACTGAAGTATATTAAAATTTATTTTTAATGTATATCCTAGTAGATGTTGTAATTTCCTTAAATTATTTAGTAAAAAATGCATAACCAACGTCTAAGCCTTTCCACGAGAAATAGAAAGGATGGAGGTCCTGTTTTCCCTGTTTTGTATTGTTTACTACCTAATAAGACTCTTGAAACATACATAAAATTATTTTCTATGATACATGAAATGTCACCATTACTAGATCCGAAAATATAAATGTTGATTATGAAATTGCCATTCATCAAGCTTTATGTATAGCATTTCCACAAGCTAACATAAATGGTTGCTTTTTTTCATCTCGTACAAATTCTTCATGCAATCTTTTAACCAGATGAAAATTCTGATGCACAATTCTCTTTAAATTCAGAAATGATCACTTCACTTGCTTTCGTTCCAGAACAAGATATTATTTATGCTATTTCCGAAATTGAGAATCATTTATCCAATGAATTTGAACCAATTTTAGAATGGTTTATGAACACATACATAGGTCGTCTAAGGAATAATAGAATCAAGGCTGCACACCGATTTTTCCCTCAAATGTTTGGTCTGAGTACCAAAGAACAATAAAGAAGCGATAAGGACAAATAATTTTGTGGAAGCATATGATCGAAAATTGCAGTTGAGCTTTGGCAGCAACACAAGTCATCAAAATTTATGGATTTTTATAAATGGACTACAAAAAATTAAAAAAAAAAAGCATATGATGTTGATTATGAAAACGCAGTAGCAAGTTATCAACATCAGCACAAATGTAGATGTTACAATGAAGCTGACCAAAGAATTTTGAAAAAAGTTATAAATTACGATAGGGAAAATATAATAGAATATTTATGTGGTATTGCATATAACTATAATATGAATTAATAAATTTAAAATAAAAATTTTGTTTTGAATTTCATATACTTTTTTTTGTTTTAATGTATATATGTAACATTATTATTATTATTATTATTCAGGCCTCCATGGAGTCAAAAGATCCGAGGCACCTCGGAAAAAATTACAAAAATCCTGAAAAAACATGACTAAACTTCTTGTTACAAACCATATAAAAAATTGCCATCGCTTATCAGCTCTACTAAAGACAATCCCCCCTCCCCCACCTAGACTTACCTGGTGTATACCAGGTCCCTTGCAGCTGTAAGCTGTCCTACTTTGGCCAAACAGGCAGGACAGCAAATATCAGAATTTCAGAACACAAGTACTACATCCGATTTCACCAATACAGCCACTCGGATTTTGCTGACCATGCGCTGGATACCTGCCATAGAATACGGTGGAAGAAAGCCACGATAATACACCGTAGTAAATACAAATATGAAAGGCTTTTCATGGAATCAGCTTCAGCCCTAAGAAACAATCCAAACCTCAACAAATTTGGCTGCATGAGACTGCCTCAAATTTGGGGAACCTACATCAGAAGACTTTCAGCCCAATCGCCCAAGAATACCAACATTGCCTGCTAGGGGGCACCATCAGGACTTTAGGAGAAATAATAGCTTCCTGCTTCTTCCTCACTTACTGGTTGTTGTGCCTGCGTGCACGTGTCTTGTTCTTAAGTTTCTTGAAAATGGCAACGTGACGTTGCCGAAATATTGAAGTATATTACAATTTATTTTTAATGTATATCCTAGTAGACATTGTAATTTCCTTAAATTATTTAGTAAAAAATGCATAACCAACGTCTAAGGCCTTTCCACGAGAATTACGATAATCCACAGAGATGATATCGCACATAAAGCATGCCATTACGGTAAAATGAAGTTAAAGCTATCAAGACAACTGAATCATCTCGCCTTCCTAAAATGCTGTCAGGATAACCAGGTAATTCCTAACTATATCAAATTCAAGCACCGTTTCTCTTTGCAAATGGCTCTTTGTATTTATAACCATGCCAGGCAAGCCTTGCTCAGGGAACAAATCGGCACACCTCACCGTTTCCTGAATGATGCTAACTCAGCTATCCAGGCACTCGAAGATGACCTTTCAAGCACCTTAAGCCACAAAATTTGGTCTATTTTATATGACATCTCGTGCACTGCAGCGGAGAAAGAATTTAAAAAAGTACGAGATCGACACGTCAAAAAATTTGAAAAAGAACTCGATCTCTAAACCACCACTTCCTACTGAAACGGTAGTCAACCTTTCGTCATTTATTGTGAAACCTGAAGCACTCGACGCCCTCGCACATGGCCACAACTTTGCCATTGCACCCAGAAGAATACCTGCTGAAGATATTATGATATGAATTGAACGCGGGATACGACACCTTCCAAACCACGTCGCCAACGATATTAAACTGGATGTGGCTTGTGTTCTGACCAAAGCTAAACCACCAAAAGCCAACATGCCCAGTAAGGAAATTAAATCTCTACTAGAATTAAAGAAAAACAAGAAAATAATAATCACCAAAGCTGATAAAGGGAACGCCACAGTATTGCTTAACCAAAAGGATTACACAGGTAAGCTGTAAACTCTATTGTTAGATCGGGCTACTTACTTCCCTATCGAGTACAATCCCACAAACTCAAATTAGAAAACTCCACGGGCTCCTTAAGAAGGTCACTTCTTGGCCTGTGGAAATCACTAACAAATTAAGACCATTTAACTCCATACCCCCACCCCCCTGTATTATGGACTCCCAAAAATACATAAGGAAAATGTGCCATTACGTCCCATAGTGGATGGCATTGATTCCCCCACATACAAACTAGCTAAACCTTTGGCCAAAGCTCTCTCACACTATACTGGCGACACACCTTCACACATAAAAAACAAAGCCAGCATAGAAAACCTTACACTCAAACACGCTGACATAATGGTCAGTTTTGATGTCTCCTCCTTATTCACAAATGTCCCACTCAAAGAATCCTTAGAGCTGATCCAAGCTAAATTTCCTCCTGATATCACAGCCCTATTTCAGTTCACAATGAACTCAGGCTATTTTGTTTGGCAAGGAAAATTCTACAAACAAATAGAGGGGACAGCCATGGGTTCTCCACTCTCCCCACCCTTGGCCAACCTTTATATGGAGACTTTTGAAGAGAAAGCCTTAAACTCTGCCCCACAAAAACCAACCATTTGGCGTCACTATGATGATGTGTTCACTATTTGGCCACATGGCTCCGATGCACTCCTCCTCCTTCCTAACACACTTAAACAACCAACACCCCAGAATCAAATTCACCCTGGAAGAAGAAAAAAACAACTGCCTTCCTTTCTTAGACACATTAATCACCCACCAGCCTGATGGAACCTTGGTTTTCTCAGTCTATAGAAAACCCACCAATACAGGTAGATACATTCACCAACAATCCCACCACCCCCTCCTTGCAACAATATGGAGTCATTAAGACACTACACAACAGGGCTAAACTTATCTGTTCAAATGACAGTGCCCTAACTACAGAACTAAACCACATTCTCAACACTTTCTCAGCCAATAGCTACCCCCCAAAAAAAATCCAAAAAATATTGAAACCAGCAAACCACATCCCCCCCCCTCACAACAAGGATTACTCTAAATCCATCACCATACCTTATATCCGAGGCATCTCGGAAAAAATTACAAAAATCCTGAAAAAACATGACTTAAACTTCTTGTTACAGACCATATAAAAAATTGCCATCCCTTATCAGCTCTACTAAAGACAATCTCCCCCCCCCAGACTTACCTGGTGTATACCAGGTCCCTTGCAGCTGTAAGCTGTCCTACTTTGGCCAAACAGGCAGGACAGCAAATATCAGAATTTCAGAACACAAGGACTACATCCGATTTCACCAATACAGCCACTCTGGTCTTGCTGACCATGCGCTGGATACCTGCCATAGAATACAATGGAAGAAAGCCACGATAATACACCGTAGTAAATACAAATATGAAAGGCTTTTCATGGAATCAGCTTCAGCCCTAAGAAACAATCCAAACCTCAACAAATTTCGCTGCGTGAGACTGCCTCAAATTTTGGGAACCTACATCAGAAGACCTTAAGCCCAATCGCCCAGGAATACCAACATTGCCTGTAGGCGGCACCATCAGGACTTTAGGAGAAATAATAGCTTCCTGCTTCTTCCTCACTTACTGGTTGCTGTGCCTGCGTGCACGTGTCTTGTTCTTAAGTTTCTTGAAGATGGCTATGTGACATTGCCGAAATATTGAAGTATATTAAAATTTATTTTTAATGTATATCTTAGTTGATGTAATTTCCTTAAATTATTTAGTAAAAAATCCATCCTTTCTACCCAAAATAACAAAAATTTGAGTAAAAAGATGGGACGAAAGTAAAAATGTGCCATTCACAAATAATTCATTCATGCTTTGGATCATAATTGAACCAAAATTGAATGACTTTCACGACCAAAAATTAATATTCTAATTATGATATAAACTAAAATATTTATTAACTAGCTGACTCATTTTTTGCATGGGAAATTTCAATATAACTTCTGTAATTTCATAATTCTACACAATAAAAATAAACTTAATTATAAGCGAGATTTTTCAAATTTTATGTTTATATCATTCTTTTAACCCATTTTTCAAAAAATTATTATTTAAATTTACTGGGTAGTAGATCAGTAGAATAGCATTGCATATTTGATCTATTATTTTGCTGCCCAGATGTCCACCACCCACTTGGCCATCAGCAGTTGACCATTGCCCAGTTGACCATCGCCCAGTTGACCGTGTTCCAAGAGAGGACACCTACTCTACAACTCACCATCTCCATTACTCTGTCCACCAACTACAACAAACTGCAACAACCATCATCATCATCTATCCCAATCGTATCTACCACCCACCACTAGTATTTTCACAGACAATCACAAACATCCATGCCCACGGCAGGATTCAAACCCATAGCCTTTTGCCTGGAGAACGGATACTCTAACCACTCGGCCAACCAGGTCGGCAAAATTATTAAATTAGTATAAATAAAAGTTGTTCTATAGTAGTATATATAGTAGTATAAAGTAGTATAGATAAAAGAGTTCTAGTGTGAATTTTAGTTCAAGAATTTTGGCCGACTTGGAGAGAAAGAAAAAAGGTATGAAAGAATTTCCCACTCTCTCCTTCTCTGAGTTGGAGATTCATTTTTTAAAACATGGGATTTTTTAAAATCATGAAAGTAATAATTTTTTTAATTTAAAAAAATTATTTTCTAGAATGTAATTCAATTTTTTTTTCTATAGTGTTTTTTTCTTATTACATCATGGAATTTTGGAAATGTAATCCTATTTTTATTCCACATTATGAAAAGTTAGAATGATATGCTGTGTACTATACATATGTTTTTCTTTTTTCTTTCTTTGTTTTTTTAAGAATATGGTAAAAAATGGACAAGCAATGCATTGCCCTTCCTGTGAGGTGATTGTAATGAAAAAATGGGGATGTGACTGGCTTAAATGCTCAGTTTGCCAAACAGAAATCTGCTGGATAACAAAAGGTCTGCGTTGGGGACCTAAGGTAAATGTAATAATTTATATTTTATATGCTTTTTTTTTATATGGAATTGTGGAATAAATTACAAATATGCAAAAACATATTCATTTTTTTTTTTTTTTTTAAATGTGAATGCTACCAACAAGAGGCCATTAGTTTATACTACATTAGTATTATAGAATGTGCTTAGGACTAAATAGTCCACAAATTCTTCTCTAAAGATAACCTGGAACTTTTCAGCTACTTCAGTCCTCCAATAAAGTTAAGTAGGGATTTCATACCAGGTGATGAAATTCATCTACCATCTAAAGACATTCACAAAATAATCTATGCCCGTGGTGGGTTTGGAATCCATAGCATATTGGTTGGAAAGTGGATGCATTAGCCACCCAGACTGCCATGTGAGTTTATAAAACGACATTTTTTTCATCATCATCAATTTCCTGATATGTACTTCCAAGGGGTATTCATATCATTTACTTCCAAGGGGTATTCATAAACTTAATCATGTAGCGCTGTCATACTATGACATCGCTACATGATTAAGTTTATATTATTATTAATCTCCTATCAACAATTTTCCTCCAAATCAGTCTATTACTCGTGGCACTCCAATATTGTTCATAAGTAACATTTTGTGCTTCTAAAGAACAATTCTAACTGAATTGATCCACCTAGACTTGGTCTTCGTCTGGGTCTCTTTCCTGCCATCTTGGCATCAAACACCTGTTTTGCTAACCATTCCTCACCTGTTCTATTTAAGTGGCCATACCAGCTTAGATTAGTTCTGCTGACACATTCTTGGATGCTAATAATGTCAAATTCCTTTCTAATATCTTCATTTTTAATATGACTCTCTGCCATTGATGCCATCAGTTCACTCCAATAATTTTTCTCAGAATCCTCATATATATGGTCTCTAGTCTTTAATCAAGTGCTTTATTTCTGACCACACAACTCTCAGATCCATAATTTAAAACTTGTTTGAACACTCTTTTGTATACTGCAAGTTTGGTGTTTTAGCTAATTTCTCTTATTCCTTATAATTTTTATTCAGCTAGCTAGCTACCCACCATACCAGCTTTGCTTATTCTGTTATCTATTTTCAGATTTAACTTGCCTAGATAGCTGAAATATTTTACTTGTTTTATAGGATCCCCATTCAGAATGCAGCTGAAGTTTTCTATGCTCCTGCCTGTTTTCATAGTTTTGGTTTTTTATTGTTGATTTTCATGCCAAATTTGTTACCGCAATTATTCAATTTAGTTAGAAAATTCTGGACATTTGCACTGATGTGGTTACGAGTACAACATCATCTGCATAAAGCAAAGAGCTTTGTTTGAATACCCCTTTCCTTTATAATATGATCCATATAGATGATGAATAGGAGTGGAGATAATGTGTATCCTTGTCTTATCTCTGATATTACATGAAACCATCTTCCTGTATTTCCTTCTACAAGGGTGTGTCGGAAAAGTTCTCAGTATCGACCATACATGGCAACAATATCGGCAAGATTTTTTTTTTCCAAGTTGGTACATCTGTCATAAGCATCCATGTGAAATTGCAACTCATTCTATCAAGTAGTTTGTTTTATACAGCTGTCTGAAACAAAAGTGTTGTCTGTATTCCTTGAAATAGATAAAATTGAGTATCGTGTGGTTATAAAATTCTTTGTAAGAGAAGGTTTAATGTCAAAAGAAATTCATTCAAAGTTCATAAAAGTTTATGAGTATTCTTCTCATTCGTTTTCGACAATTAAGAAATGGGCTGTCATGTTTAAACTTGGCCATTCCAGCCTTGAAGATGATCCACGTGAAGGATGTCCAAAAAGTGTAACAACACCAAAAATCATTGATTAAATGCACGATATGGTATTGGATGACTGACGAGTCAAAGTGCATGAAATTGCTGAGACTATAGTCATTTCAAAAGAACATGTAGGATATATTTTGCATGAAGAATTGCAAATGAAAAAGCTTTGCACAAGATGGGTGACGCGCTTGCTCACAGCAGATCAAAACAGTGCTTGGAACATTTTAACAAGAATAAAACTGATTTTGTGCGTTGATTTTTTACTATGGATGAAACTTGGATTCTCCATTACACACCAGAATCCAAACAGCAGTCAAAACAGTGGACAGAAGCCAGTTGTTCAGTGCCAAAGAAGACAAAGTTTGTTCCATCAGCAGGAAAGGTCATGGCATCAGTGTTTTGGAATGCTAAAGTTTGTTTATTAATTATCCTGAAAAGGGTAAAATAATAACTGCAGAATATTATTCTGATCTTTTAACCAGACTATACGAAAACATTTGTGAGAAAAGACCTGGTTTGCAGAAGAAAAAAATCATTTTTCATCAGGAACAGTGCACCTGCCCACAAAGGTGTTTTGGCAATGGGAAAATTAAGGGATCTGCACTATGAATTGTTGGAACATCCACCCCCTATTCCCCAGATTTGGCTCGCTCTGACTTCTATCTCTTCCCAAAACTAAAACTGTTCCTCACTGGTCAGCATTTTTCTTCAAATCAAGAGGTGAAACGCAGCTATAGAGGAGTATTTTGCAGATCATACTGAGAACCACTACAGGGATGGGATAACAGAGCTGGAACATCACTGGAATAAATGTGTTAGTCTTAAGGGAGATTATGTTAAAAAATAAAAATAATTTTGAAATTATAAATTTGTTTTTTCATTGTTAGGCCACGAACTTTTCAGACCACCCTCATAATTGTCTAGATTTATAGCTGTAAAATATACTGTGATGAATGGTTGTAAATGCCATTACCTAACATTTTCAGTTTTTGTTAATTTTTTCAGGCTGTCTGAAAATTATTAGCAGATGATTTTTCAAACATTTTTAGATTATAAAACTTTGGAGTATAAAATTTGCTATATAAAAATAATTCTGCCTATATTATTATTAAAATGCTTGATTTATTTAACCTCTTTGAAATTAATAAGCCTCATAACATTATCTATATGAAATTTTCAGGGTTCTGGAGATATCAGTGCTGGATGTAGGTGTGGAGTAAATGGTATTCGGTGTCATCCACAGTGTAATTATTGTCATTAAGGTAATTATTTTTATTTTTATATTTTTGGAAACTCTGTAATATTGTATTTACATTTTGATATTTTAAAAGTTCTCTTTTTTTTTTTATACACATATATGCTAGGCTTCATCTTGTCATGTGATTGAGACATATAAATTGGTGAAGGGTTGTTATCAGATGAATGTGGAAATTTTTCGTAAAGTAGAGAGAGAGGGGCAAGGTTAGAACTAGAGGCCATCCCTGGAAGCTGAATAAGGAGGGCATGAGCAGGGGAATGAGAATCAGGTACTTTGCATATAGAGTGACTGGTGACAGGAATGCATTACCAGAAAGAAGTGTGGTGAGTGCAGAAACTGTGAATGGTTTAAGGCATGGTTCGATGATCTTTTTTGCATGAGAGAATATAGACGTCCTCAAATGACTCCTCTGACTCCATGTAGGTCAGATATTATTATTATTATTATTATTATTATTATTACATGACACCTCCAGGGAGTCCAAAGACTCATCGAGGAAGGACACCTGCTCTACAGCTCTGTCTCCACTAACTACAACAAACTGCAGTTACACCAACGCCATCTATCGCCCACCACCACTACTAGCATTTTCACAGACATCCATGCCCACAGTGAGATTCGAACCCACAGCCTTTTGGCTGGAGAGTGGATACGCTAACCACTCGACCAGCCAGGCTGGCTAATGATAATAATAATAATGTGTAATGTGTATCCTGTGAACTAATAGTGTAAATGGCATAATTAATAATAGAATAAGAAATCCAAAGTATAAAAAAAACTGAAAGTTGAGTCTTATAGAGTACTTGAATTAAAAATCATATTTTGTCATAGGCAGTAAAAAAATATATATAATCAACAGTAGCAATATCTGAATATATACTAAGGATTAAGAGGATAAATAAGGTAGCAGTAAAATGTATGAATGGCAAAATTAAGCAAGTGTCTTTAAAAAATGCTATGGAGGTGGCATTAAGTGGGAAGTTATAACTAGATCTAACTCTCCTAATACAAATAACTTGCTGCAATTGAGTAACTGATATAATTCTTTCTTCAGTGACAACTTTCATCTCCCATTCCATTCCAAAATCCTTTCCTATCTATTCTAACTTTAATAGTTCAAGTAAAACAATCAACATATCACATGTGTCTTCAAACAAAACTCTTAGCCTCCATCAAATTTTGCAATGACTGTAAAACAAATTCAAAAAATCTATGTCCGACTTGTAAAAAGACCAAATAAGTATAACTTTGAAAAGACCAAAATCCAAACTCATCTCATCTACAGTGGTGTAACTTTTGTTCATTTTATGCTTCCATTTTCTCACATGTAGATTGTAGCACTATAGGAACAACTAAATGCAAAGTTGAAATCCTAGCATAATTCTTCTATTTATTTACGATCAGGATACATCACTGCCTACTATACCAAAAAATAGTAAACTGCATGCCTTCTCTGAGTTCTTTAGTCAGAAAGAGCTAATAAGTTTTGTACAGCTTACATAATGTGTACTTCTGTTCCAGGCATTTTGTGCTCCAAAACTAATACCATCCTATAGCATTACTATTTTCTTTCATTCTCAGCTGCGCTACAGCAAGGGAACAAACCTGTATTCAGCCATTTCTATTTGCCAGAGCTTAGCATATCTACTTTCCAATGATCCATGCCATGTTTTGAAGTTCTATTCCTGCCATGGCAAGGATGTTTGTGATTGTCTTTAGGAGGGAGATGAATTTCATCATGTGGTGTGAGACTATCCTATTTATTGGAGGACTGAAATGACTGAAAGAAAGTTCCATATTTGGTCTCTAAAGCAGGTTTCAGGACCAGGTAAAAAAATAAAATAAATTAAAACACTAAATATAAATGAATAAAAATAATATAAATTCCCTAGCCAAAGTCAAGTTCCTTCCTAATATCCTCATTTTTAATATGATTTTGTCATTGATGCTATCCATTCACTTCTCTAATCTTTTTCAGAACTCTCATATTTGTGGTCTCCAGTCTTTGATCAAGTGTTTTATTTGTGACTCAGTATCTGTAACTTTAAACCTGTTTGAATACTGTCTTGTATACAGCTTGTTTAGTGTTTTGACCCATATAAATTTATTCAGTTAATTTCCTACCACACCAGCTTTGCTAATTCTCTGGTCTACTTTCATATTTAATATGCCGTCTTTGTTAAAAATTGTGCCTAAATAGCTGAAATGTTTTACTTGTACTATAGGTTCTCCATTCCAGATTCATTTGATATTTTCAATGTTTCTGCCTATATTCATAGTCTATCTTTTTAATACTGATTTTCATACCAAATTTATTACAGTAGTTATTCAATTCTTTGTTTGATTAACTGTAAGAGTGGTATGCTTAATTTTGCAATTTTCATAAGTTTAATATTTGTTTTCTTGTATGCTGTATTGTGTATCATGGTGCTGGTGTGCAGAACAATTATGGATGATTTTACCGTGCATGATTATGTTCATTGAAATGTGTGCAAAATGTATGTTCTATGCAGAGTGAGACATTTGTAAGTGTAAGACAGCAGTGAGCTGGAAGACAAAATGCATCGTAATGTTTATTTATTTATTTATTCGTATGGCATGAATATCAAAACATGCAGTACAATACACTGTCAGTTTAATAACATATAAAATTAAAAGTCAAAGTCATTTTAAAAACCAATAAAATTAAAAGATTACATCAATATTGGTCAGATAGTTCATAGCTTTGGGTGTAGCACTTAAAAAGTCCAATTTGTCTCCTGAAAAACAAATAAACAGTAAACATCCTTCTGTAAAGTGACATCTGCCATGTGATTATTAAGGTGAAAGCTTGATACTTCTGTTTTGTCTGTATTGAGCTGGAGCCTCCATTTTTTATAATATTCATCTATAGTTTTCAGATCTTTTGTAAATACGTCTTCAGCCTGACTCATGTTTTTGTGTCGAATGGCAATTACAGTGTCATCAGCATAACAGAACTTGTGTGAGATGGTAGCAGGCGTGTGCAGTCCGTTTACATGGGACAATACTAAGAAATTTGTATATAAGACCTTCACGCCATACTGTATCATAGGCTGCTGTTAGGTCCAAGAAGCCAGCTGATGCTTTTTCTTGCTTCTGAAATCCAGCTTCTATGTATGATGTTAAAGTGAGTACTTGATCACAGCAATCACGTTTTTCTCTAAAACTAGCTTGCTTAATCGGGACATGCTGCATAATTGCATGGTAATGTGATTTGCATAGTTAGTGTTACAAGTGGCATGAGTGATTGTACAAATGATGTGATGGAAAATAAAGTGAATGACCAGATGGCAATGAAAATGATAGCACACATATGTAGAATTCTCCACGGAATAAATTGTGAGATTCTCATGCTTTCCCTCTTCAGAGTATGAAGAAGGAAAGCCTGAGAATAAAGAGTAAATTTTGTATGGTGATTCATTGATAAGAGAATGGCTTGAGGAGAGTATAATGAAATTGTGTTTTCCTGGTGCTAAGATAAAGGATATCAGTGTTGCTGTAAGGATGAAGAGAGATACGGTGAAAGAGGTGTTTATTTTGGCTGGTGCAAATGATTTAGCAGGGTGTCAAGTGTAATGTGTGAGAAGACATGAGATAATTGCTATTGCATAAAAAAGAGAAGAGTTAGAAAGTAAATGTTGTGAGTCTGTTGCCATGGTATGATAGAAGTGAGCTGAGATGAAGAGCTATGATTGTGAATGAGTCAGTGCACAGATTGTGCAGGAGGAATGATGTGGTGTTTGTGGATGTTTGGAGTGAGTTTGATGGAAGGAAGGATTTATGTAAGGTGGATGGCTTACATTTCAATGGATTTGGTGTCAGGAGTCTTGAGAGTGCTGATCAGTGAGAGCTTGGAAGTGCAGAATCAGGGAAACTAGAATGTTTGAGTTGGGGGGATTCAGGCAATGTAGAAGTTGGCAAGTTGAAGAGTGATCACATGATGCTAAATATAGCACCCAAAGTTCTTAACTTTAGCAGGCTAAGCAACACAAGGTATAAGGGAGGTTGTGGGATGAAGAGAGTATTGCAGTTTATGTATACTACTGCTGGAAGTATTTGAAATAAGGGTGAGAAGTTTTTGACATTAGTTAGCTCAACTTGGCCAAAAGTTATAGACATTAGTGAGACTTGGTTGACCCAGGATGATATGATTCAAGGGATATGGTTTCTTCAAAGAGGACAAAAGGAACAGGATGGGGAAGGGGGGGGGATTTTGCTTATGGCAGCAGAGGAATTGAAGCCAAAAAAAAGAGAAGTACATCAAGGGAGCAGGAATTCAAAGGATAGCTCATTTGAGGATACCTGTTGTGAGATAAAGGATAACAGAGCAAAATATGTAATTGGTTGCTGCTGTAATATGTGGAACTACAAGGCTGGTGATTATGAAAAGCTTAGGAGACAATTGGGAGCTATAGCATGGAAAGAGGAGTTGAGTGGGAAGAAGACAGATGCTGCATGGACATTGATCAAGAGCTATTTAACAGCAACCATGTCTGAGTGTTTTCCAAGGGTGAAAAGGCTAAACAGGGTAGAAGTAAAATGAATGAATGAAGAGATTAAGCATGAAATCTGGAGGAAGAAGGCACTGTGGTGGCAACACAAAATGCATGTTGGTAATGATCAGATGCATGAATAGTACATAGAGTAGGTAAGGAAGGTGACTCAGTTAGTGAAGACAGCAAAAGTGCAGCATGAGAAGAAATTAACTAATCTAGCTAAGAAAAATCCTAGTGAGTTCTTTCGATATGACACTAGTAGATGAATAACCAGTGCAGTTTATCAGAATGATTCGTCCTCATGAAGGCAACATCATCAGAAGCTGGAAGAAGGTATGGTGGAGGAGAGACTGTTGGTGAATGAACAGGAAGTATATGAGAAATTAAGTAAACTTGATGTTAATAAGGCACTAGGACTTGACAGTATATTGCCACGTGTCTTGAGGGAATGCCCTATGGAATTAATGGCACATTTGACCCATCTGTTTAACATAAGTCTTGCAACAAGATGAGTCCCAAAGGAATGGAAGATGGAAAAAATTGTTCCACTTCAAAAAGGGGAGGTGGGATAAGACGGAGACTACAAATCATAGGCCAATCTGTATGTCTACGGTTGTTGTTAAGCTGTTAGAGAAGTTGGTGAGGACTAGGATTCAGAAGTGGAGTTGATGATAGCAGTATTCTTTATGATGGTCAGCAAGGGTTTGTTAGGGGAAGGTTGTGTTTCAGCAATCTGCATACATATTACAACAAGGTGACAAATTCACTCAATAAAGGTGATGTGAGTGTCTGGTGGTGTACTTGGATTTTTCATAGGCCTTTGATAGATTGCCATATGACAAGCTAGAAACTAAATTGAAATGGGTGGGATTAGATAACAGACCATTTAGTTGGATAGCTGATTGGCTGTCAGACAAGTATCAGCTGATTGTATGTGGAGGAGTGGTATCCCAAAAGAAAAAGTACTACACAGATCTGTTTTGGGACCATTATTGTTTAACTTGTAAGTTAGTAACATTGGGACCAGCTTAACTGGAAATGTGTAGCTGATTGCCAATGATGAAAAGTTAGGAAGAGCTATGAGAATTAGAAATGTTGTGGCCTTGTAGGAGGATCTGAATAGACTATTTTAGTGAGTAAATGAGTGGAACTATCAGTTTAATGTTGCAAAGTGCACGGTCTTGAAATTAGGTATGCAAGGTTGGGATGCATAGTACATGGAAAAATTTTGAAGGAGGTGGAGGAGATGAGAGATCTAAGAACTATGGTGAACTGAGACTTGAAGTTTAGGGGTCACATTGCTAAAACCTCTAAGAATATCTCAATGAATTATAGCAATATCGAGGAGGATATTGACATGCAGAAGCAGAGAGGTTATGGTTCCCTTGTATAAGGCTTTGATCAAGCCACAAATGGACCTGTGCACAGATTTGGTTGCCTGGTTTTCATGGGGATGTATTAGAGAGGGTTCAGGGAAGGTTTGCTAAATTAGTATGCCAGATATGAGGAGAGATTGAGGAAATGCAACTTACAAAGACTTGTGAATAGAAGAAGAAGGGATATGATTGAAACCTTTAAATTGGTGAGGGATTGTTACGAGATTAATGTGAACAAAATTTTTCATAGAGTAGAGGGAGGCAAGGATAGAACTAGAGGCCATTCCATGGAAACTGTATAAGGAGGATGTGAGTGGGAGAATGAAAAGCAGGTTCTTTGCATGGAGAGTGATTGGTGACAGAAATGCATTGCCTGAAAGTGTGAAAGTGCAGAAACTGTGAATGGGTTCAAGGCACAGTTCGATGATCTTTTTGCATTAGACAATATAGACCTCCTGCGATGAGTCCTTTAACTCCATGGAGGTCAGATGTTAATTATAATAATAATCCAGGGAGAATGTAGATGACGTGCATTGGCAAATTAGCATGATGAGTGCTGGTCGAGTAATTATTATGGGGGATTTCAACTATGGAGACATGGATTAAGAGGGGAGAGGAGTGGTCACTGGCAGGGAAGGAAATGGGATTTATACAGCTGCTGAGAGATAATTACCTGAGGCTTGATAGTGCTGATAATTACATTGAGAGTGTTGAATCTAATATATCCTCATCACTGTGAAAACTAGGTGACCAAATCTGCACACAATAATCCATATGACACCTGGTCAAGGCCTTATATGATGGAACCATAACCTTATTTCTGCATGTTAAAGGTTCTTCTTATCATTTCCATAATCTGATGTGATGACTTCACAACTTGTGCAGCTTGACCCCCTGAACTTCAAGTACTTGTTCACTATCACTCTTAGCTCTCTTGACTCCTCAACCGCCTAAAATTTCCTTACCAAATGCATAAATCTTACACTCAGTAGGGTAATTTCTTCTGTAATTCAAACATTCAGTTTTATTTCCATTTTTATAGATGTGTATTATGAGCTCTAATTCAATTATCCAGAATTCAACCCCTTCACCAGGCCCTCTGAATTATGTAGTATAATCACTGTAAAACGTTTATACCTCTATGTTTGAGCATTTCTGATGGAATATCATCTACTCCAGCTGCCTTTTACATTTCAGGTTTTAGACAGATTTTTTTGCCTCAAGTATTGTTATGTAATCCTGTTTGCATTTCTCTTGAATATTTGCTGCTACTGTCCTGTTTCATTTAACAGTCTTTCAAAGTTATGACTCTAAACATATAGAATATATTTATTTTTATTGTCACCTTTATCATCTCCAATTATTTATAATTGCACTTTTCCCCCATCATTTCTAAGCTTTTTCAATAGCCTGCAGAATATTTGGTTACCTTCCTGATATTTATCTTGTATATTCTTACAGAAGTCTGGCCATGATTTTCACTAGTTTCACACACTGCTTTGTTTTCTTACATTTTTCTTTGTATTTTCTCAGAGCACGTGCTGACTTACCTGCCAGGAACTTTCAATATGCCTTCTTCTTTTCCTTGCCCACCTGTTTAACTTCCTGAGTCTACCATGGAGTTCTTATTTTTCTGCCCTCACATTCAACTTCACTACATGCCTCTCTGGCTGAATCAATCAGTGCTTCAGGATCTGCCAATGAAACTCCATGGTTTAGTTTTTGTTTTCAAATGCTCTCATTTTTTCTTGAATAATATTTGTATGTGTGAGTCTACAGTTCCTGAAAACTGCTCAACTTTGATTCTTCTTAAAACTTTCTTTTCAATATTATATTCAATTTTAGCCTGCTCAAAACTAAGTGGTGATCTCTTCCTATTTTAAATCCTCTGAATACTCTTGTATCCTGAACCAGTGTGAAGATATCATTATCAACAGTGACATAGTCTTTGCTTTTTTTTTCTTGTATACTCTCTCCATGTAAATTTGTGTCATCTTTATGTTCAAACATGGCACTTATAATGACTAGTCCATGTTCTAAATAGAAATGATGATGATTTATGGTTTTAATGGTGTGCAAGGACAGCAAAGGTCATACTGCACCATATCAGAAGTTATAGCAGTACACAAGGTAGGACAATCACAAACATCCATGACTGCAGTGGGATTCAAACCCATCACCTTTTCGTTGGAGAGCAGGTAAGCTAACCACTTGGCCAACCAGGCTGGCTCTGAATAGAAAAACAACATGTAGTTTATTATTAGCCGTATTCTCTTCTCCAAATTTTCTCAAAACTGACAACCAAAAGGAGTGTAGTAAGTGCATATGCATTTTGAGAAATGCACCTAAGAAGAACATCACTTAAAAAAATGCATGAGGAACATATTTCCAGCTTGTTAGCTAAGTCAATAGTATCTCTGCTTTCTAACCTGTAATTTGTGAACTTGAATGCCATTGTGACACCGATTCATGTTTTAAGGTGGTACATGATTTGCATAATCTGGGTGAGATCACCAGCCTGCTCATCTGTTACCTGAACTGGCTTCAATAAAGTACCATGTATGGTTATGAGATCTGTGTTCCACATAATCTAACCATTAGTCCAACCTTCAGTACTTGTAATACTGATCAGCATTCTTTCATGAGTGAGAATGCTCTAAGAAAATAACATATACAGAGAGAGAGAAATAGCAATAATGCATTCAGTTATGAAAGAGGAAGAATAATGTGAACAGCACTTCAAACCAAGAAAAATCCTAGGGAATGCTTTTGATATGCAGCCAAGTAGGAGTAAAAAATTTTATAGGAGAATGGTATTAGAATAATTCTTGCCTTATTAAATTAAATTATTTCTGAATAACATGACAACTGAGTTGGGTAAAGGGAATGGCTATACCATGCTACTGCTAAATTTTGCAAAGACATTTGGAATACTGCATGGAACTCTATTAATTAAATTAGAGAAAACGGGGATGAATATGAAGCTGATTATTATTATTATTATTCAGGTCTCCATGGAGTCAAAAGACTCATCATGGGAGGTCCTTCCTAAGAACATAAAGTCTGTCAAGACTCATCGAGGAGAGGTCCCCCCCCCCCAAGAAACACAAAGTCTATCATACCACTCCTTAAACTCATTGACCATTCTCGCTCTCACCACTCCGTCAGGCAATGCATTCCACGGTTCAACCACCCTCCACGCAAAGAAACCACTCCTCACCCTCTTGCTCACAGTTTCGTTTCGTAACTTCCAGGGATGGCCTCTTGTCATCACTCCTTCCCGCTGAATATGACAGAGGAAAACTCAAGAGAAACCCTTTCACTGGAAAGACCTAGATTCGAATTCCCCCCCCCCCTGTGATGCAAGGAACCTTTATTAGGGCTTTTTAAATTAAAGGTGAGTTAGCCAGTCTCATATGGAGGTGAAGGGTTTTCTCCCTAAAACCTAGGTTTTTCATCCTCAAAATAGGCAAGCCATCCTGTGAACACACATTATCTGTAGACATAAAATATTTAGAAGGCAGCAGAGAAATGGCAAGCCAATTGCATTAAATTGCCTAAAAT
Organism: Typopeltis vanoorti; assembly: GCF_054136105.1. NCBI lineage: Eukaryota > Metazoa > Arthropoda > Arachnida > Uropygi > Thelyphonidae > Typopeltis > Typopeltis vanoorti. The sequence continues at coordinate 42,443,745 of NC_143566.1, read as the reverse complement.
GCTAATTAGACTCAACCTGTCTGAGGATGATTAAAAACTCAAGAGAATGCATCCTTTCTTTTAGAAGATCTGCTTCAATAAATATGCCTGAAAGACAAATTTAAAGTTATCAGCAATACTTTTCTGAAAAATGGCTACAGCCAAAACACTATTAACAAAATTCTCTACAAGACCTCAATAAAAAATAAAGATAAACCAGACTACAATAAAATTATAACCATTCCATACATTAAAGGGACATCAGATAAAATAAACAGAATACTACAAAAATACAACCTCAAAGCCACCTTTTATATACCTCCTGCAAAGTTAAAAAGCTTACTCAACTCATCCAAACACCCATTCCTTCCACTGGCCCACCCCAGAGTATACCGTATTTATTGCACCTGTAATATACCATATATAGGGCAAACAGGACGCACAATTCCTATCAATCAAAAGGAACACAAACAACACATTAAATATAATAACTATGGTGAAGCTGGCCTTTCTGATCATGCCCTGAACACTCTACATAGAATTGACTGGATAAGCACCAGTTGTTTACATAACACCAAAACATAGTATGAATGCAAATTTAAGGAAGCCTGTGAGATTCTTATCAACCCCCCCAATCTGAACAATAATGATGGCCTAAAAATCCCAAGCATATGGAAGGCACATATTCTACCCATGGAACCTTTCTCTCCAAGAGTTAACTATAAACAGGACTGTAGATAATCTAGAATCCTAAATCGAAAATAACAATTGTAATGATAAAAATAGGATATCATTGATACTGAAAGAAGACTATCTATAAGAAAGAATGTTTTTCTCGTGTTATCTTAAATAGAATTTAGCTTTGATGTAGTTTCTAAATAATTAAGTTGTAAAAAAAAAAAAAAAAATACTAATAATTTTCCTCACTAGAGGTCATTCCAGTAGAGTAACTCTGATCAAATCATTGTTTCTTTAGCTTATTGTGTGTAATGTAACTCAGCTTGTACTTGTATATTTGTATATACTCCAGATGATGATCTTAATATGAAGATCGAAATGTTGGGAAATTAAAATAGTTATTTATAACATGGTTGTAAAGTCCATAATTTCTAAAATGAATCAAGAGAATGCAGGAGATCAATGCTATGCCAAAGGTACACCATGGATGAGTCCTATGATGTTTAATTTGTACAGCAATGAGGCTGGAGTTTTATGGGTTACAAAGTTTAGTTGATAGACAGAAAAGAGGAGATATGATAGAAACATATAAGTTACTAAACTAGTTTTTTAGAGTAGCTGCTTTCGAATGATTTCAATACATGACAGGAGACAACAAGCATCACCTATAGAAATTATCTAAGAGTGGTTAACAATGCATGAGGGAAATAAAAGTAGAAATGATAAGTATTGTGTGAATAATGGTTAGTAGGGTCTCCTGTAATAAGTCTTTAGACTCCATATGGGTTCCCATAATAATATATATTTTTTTTATGGAAATGTTTTCCAGGTAACCTCTGTGGAGGATATAGTTGAATTATTTAATGAGCATTTCATTGAAGGATATATGAGGGTTGTTTAAAAAGTTTGGTAAAAAATAAGTTAAACACATTTTTTTGGAAAAAAATCACCTTTATTTCTCAACATAGTCTCCATCGAGGTCTACACATTTGTTCAACGAATTTCCAATTTTTTCATTCCATCTAAAAAGTAGGATTTGTCAAATTGTGCAAAATAGTCATTGACAGCCTTGATGATATCCTTGTTCGAAGAAAATTTTTTCCCACCGAGCCAAATTTTTAAGTTTGTGAACGAGAAGAAGTCACATGGGACCAAGTCCAGAGAATACAGTGGATATGGAACCAATTCGAACCTTAATTCATGCAATTTTGCCATTGCTATGGCCGATGTGTGGGATGGTTTTCATCAAGACAATACCATGCATTGTCTTGATGAAAGAGCACTTTTTTGTGCACCAATCTTGGCCGCTTTTGATTCAATTCTTCTTTTAAATCATCCAACAATGACACATAATAGGCTCCTGTCTTACCCTTTTCCAAATAGTCTATCATGATAATTCCTTGGGAATCCCAAAAAAAAACAGTGGCCATCACCTTCCCAGCTGACAAAACGGTCTTCGCTTTTTTTCAGTGCTCTTTAACCTGGCATTGTCCACTGTTTTGACTGCTGCTTGGACTCAGGTGTGTAGTAGTGGATCCAGGTTTCATCTACAGTCACTAATCAATTCAAAGAATCCTGCAAATTGTAATTAAACATCGCCAAACACTGCGTTGAAATGTCTTTTTGCATGCGTTTTTGATCGACACTCAACAAGGGCAGCACCCATCGCGCACACAGCCTTTTCATGTGCAGTCATGAAACTCATCAAATCATCTCAACTGAATGGGTGTATAATATCCTGCATTTCATGCAGGATATTATACACCCATTCAGTTGAGATGCCTACAATCTCAGCAATCTCGTGCACTTTCACTCGGCAGTCTTCCTTAACAGTACCATGGAATATGTCAATCATTTCTTTCATAGTGACCTCAGTCGGGCATCTGGAGCATGCTTCATCTTTGATGGACTTACGACCATGTTTAAACTCATTTATCCAAAAATAAACAGTCTTTAATGTAGGTGCACAGTCCCCATGAACTGCATTTAACCCAGCTTTGATCTGCATTGCCATCCACTTCTGCAAATAAAAGTGTTTTATAACTGCATGAAACTCATTTTTCTCCATTTTTATGAAAAACATGAACACGGCCATTTTAAATGTTTGTGAAATGAGAACTAAGCATTACATTGGCTAAAATTTTGCCAGGAGTCATGAAAAAGATGATACATGCTGACACTGGTATGAATGAATGGATTGTGTTGCCATCTATTGGAAATTTACCAAACTTTTCAAACAATCCTTGTAATGTTGCCAAAAATGATTGCATACAAATCCTGACATAATGGGAGAAGAGGAGTTGGAAATGAGTGAACTGGTAGGTATAGAGTCAAAATTCAGTTGATAGCTGTGGATTGATTGGGTTGGTTAACAGATTAATGAGTTGGATTATGGAAGAGCATTAACTCAAAAAGTAAAGCATTATATCACGATGGTTCATTTTACAGCCATTATTATTTAAGTTATATTAATAATATTTGGAGAAGTTTAAATGAAGATATATAGTTGTGCAGATAATGCAAAGTTGAGGAGCACTATGAGAAGTGAAGTGAATGTTGTGGCTCTATGGGAGGAGTTGAATAGACTGGCTGGCTAGCTGTGAAAAGTATGCTATGTAAAATTAAAGAAATTAAGAGTTTCAATGTACAAAGTTTTGATCAAGCTATATATAGACTACTATGCAATTATCTGATTACCTGATGTTCAAGGAGATAAAGAGATTTGTGAAAGGGCCCAAAGAAAAAATGAGTTGATATGAATTTGTAAAAGGTTGCTAGATTAATGCAGAAGAAATGTTACATAGAGTAAAAGAAAATTTATTGGTGTATTAGCATCTAAAGCTATAATGCACCATGTCCAAGATTAAAATATAACAAGTAACTAATGTAAATAGTATAATATTAAACAAAAATTGTATATAAAATTTTTATCTCATCTCATCTTCCTTTTACCCTCTTTTACCTTGCAGTGTCAAGGGTTTATTAATCATCGGACCTAAACCATTCACAGGATAAGGTGGTCAGCCCTATGCCCCGGTGTATCCTATGTCCATAGTGATGTTGAGTTCTCAAGGCCGGTTTGCCTGCTTTGCCAGATGAAAAACCCTAATGTCCATGCCCAAGACCAGCTAACTTGGCTATGGCTGAGAAAGATCTTTAAGCTCCTCACGTCAGCGACAGGATACTCCTTTCCGAGGCATATGGTTGCGAGGCGCAAAGCCACTCAGCTAACCATGCAGACATAACATTTTTATAAGATGTGTAAAGGATGAAATTAATATGCTAGTGCTGGAATAAACTTCAAGTATTTTTAAATGCAGTTATGTAAATTAATTTTTTGTAAAATTGAAAAAGACCGTGATATATTTGATGAGCCAGATAAGATCTCATTGAGTGGCTAAGGCTCAGGTTGATTGTTAAAAAAGTTAAAATAATAATTTTGCTCATTTAAGAATGAGGCAGTCTATAAAACATAGTAATCATAGTAATATAAACCAATGCATACTAATCAAAATATTAACACAGTATTCACTTATTTATGAATATTAACATTTTCTTAATGCTCACATAAAGTTGCTGCACTCAGCTAGAAGGCATGTGTGAAATGACTATGCCTTGTGTAGAAGCAAAGCAACATTCTCTTCAGTTCTTGTGCAGATTAGATCGCCACAGTTTAATTTTGGTCGTAATATGGTGTAGTTTGTTAGTAATATTTATTCCATGATGGTTGCCGCTAGGATATTAATTTTTGTCTCATGATTGCCTTTGGGAGAGACAGATGATAGTACCGCAAGGGATGAGCCAATCTAGCTGCATAATCTGCAGCATTGTTTTCCTTAATCCCAGTGTTACTTGGCAAACATCCAGAGTGGTAGTAAGCCATATGAGGTAATCACCACAGTTGAAGCCAGCCGGATGATGGCTTCAGTGAAAAAAGGATATATTATGTGTAGAGCTAAGGCTAGTGACATAAAAAGCTCAGGAGACAACTTGGAGCAACAGCACAGAATGAATAATGTGGAAAAGAGGTCAGTGCTTCTTGTACATTGGTTGAGAATTAACAGGAACAGGCTGGGATGGTTTCAATTATGGCTGAAGCAGCTAAGGCTACATGGCTGGTATATTATGTATTTTAATTGGGTATTCTTCTGGTCAGTCTGTTTGCGAGATCAAAAGCCTGACCTTCTAGGAGGAGAAATTCTGCTATCTCTGTATGAGACCAGCTTACTCATCTTTAGTTAAAAAGCCTTCTTTTTATTTTAAGGTGAGTCTTGAATCTCATCTAGTTCTCGCATCAAAGATGAAATTCAAATGTGAACATCTTTCAACTAAATGGCAAATGTTGTATTGTTCTTACAACAACTACTCTATGCCCGAATGCATTTCAAAGGTCAGGTTAAATAGTGTAGGTTTAGGAGAAAGTTGGCAAGATTAAACATATACAGTTAGGAAGAAGAAGGCATTTTGGAGACAGTATAAGTGAAAAGCAATAATCAATTGCATGCAGCATATAAAGAGCATGCTAGATAGGTGATTCAGTAATGACAATAAAAGTGCAGTGTGAGCAGCAGTTAACCAAGAAAAAGTGTAATGTCTTTTTTTTTCAATATGTGGCTAAAAGAAGGAAAAATGATTATGGGAGGATGATATCATTATTATACAAAGTGTTCCTTCTAATGCAGGTGGTGGCAAACTTTTTACACCATCGACCCCTTAATGAAATCCTTGATCCCTCATCGACCCCCCCCCATCATGTTAAATAAATTATTATTATTTGACACCTCCAGGGAGTCCATAGACTAGTCGAGGGAGGGCACCTGCTCTACAACTCTGTCTCCACCAAATGACTGCAACTACACAAGTGCCATCTACTACCGACCACCACCACCACTGGTATTTCCACAATCACAAACATCCATGCTCACAGCAGGATTCGAACCTGCAGCCTTTTGGCTAGAGAGCGGATACGCTTACCACTTGGTCAGCCAAGCTGGCAAAAATGTTCCTCTAGTCGGTGACTAGATTCAAACCAAAGTCTTTTGTCATGCAGTCAAGTGTCATAGAGTGCAAATGCCACTTCTACTGAGCTACACAGGCTCCTTCTTAATAACAATGTAATTAAATAATCTGTCGAGCCCTTGGCTCAGGGGTTAGATAATCCATAATCCCTACTCTAAAGAATAAATATGTAACTTTTTAAACCACCTCTAACCTCCAACATGAAAGATGGTAGCCTCACAGATGTTATCAGTGGTATGTGGTTTTCCTTTCTTTGCTATATTAAGAAAGATACTGTATGATGCCTTCATTCCTTGGAGATCCCTTCGTAATCTCCACTAGCAAGTGCTTTTAAAAATGACTTTATATTTGGTCGTTTTATAATCTTTTCTTTCAGTGCCTTAAAAAAATTAAGAGCTTTGTTTTTCTTATCAGAGTGAACTCTTTCAAGATAGTCTTTCATCCTTGCAGGCTTCATGGCATCAATACTGAAAGTCTTTTCATATAATAGGCACACAGGCATTGTTTTATTGGTAAATGATGGTATAAATCCAAATTTTAAATATTCTTGCGAATACTGTTGGCACTTCTTCTTACTATCAGTGGCCACCATTATTGGCATTATAACTTCAAAAAAATTACACAGTGAATTTAAAGTTATCAGATCACTGAACACCACTCTGAAAGCTATGGGCGATAAATGTTTGCTCAGCCGATCAGCCAGCTGGCATTGCATATTTACTAGGTGTTTATTGACCCACTTTTGACCCCTAGACATTTATTCACCCCCAGGGGTCGATATCGACCACTTTGCCGACCCTTATTCTAATGATTCTTCAAATCACTAAACAAAAAATTGCTTTCCCAATGAGGTCAGATATGTGGTAGAGCAGTGCTTCCCAAACTTCTGGATGTCAGGGCCCCCTTTGGAAAAATTAAAATATTTCATGGCCCCCTCAAAAAAAAATCATAATATAGACATATATTATTATAATATTTATTGTATTTATATTCAATACAAAACATACACAGCGAATATTGCAAAAATCAAATGCATATATCACATTTTTAGCATCTTACATACACATTTGGCATTGCACATTACCTCATATTTTTATATAAATAGTATCTTGTTATTGTACATTTGCAGTACAAGCACATAAAACGATTAGTAATAAAGAAAGAATTAAAAACATAAAAGAAGTTTAATAACAATTTAATTTGATGGATATGTTTCAATACTGCTACACAAAAAAGTCAATATCAGGTGAAATATTTGAAACAGCAATTCTTAGATTCTGCTTTGAAATGAAACTTATATGAATAAGCATATATTTACTAATATTCATTAAGCGCCGAAAAAGCAAAATTTCTGAACCCGCACCAATGTGTGATTTTTTTCCATTAAAATATACAAAATAACAAAAAAAAAAAGAAATAATAAATAATAAAAATTAAATACATTTTTGTAGATAAAAAAATCTACTTAGTCTTAAAACATTTTAAATTTGTTTTCATTGTTTAACGCCCCCCCCCTCAACAAAACCTACGGCCCCCAAGGGGGGCCGTGGCTCACAGTTTGGGAAGCACTGTGGTAGAGTACTGTACCAATTTATTTATTTCTTAAGGGAATCATTAGCAAACATTCCTTCTTTCTCTTTCTCATGTATGTGTTTGTAGGATATCCGCTATCTAATGATATCCAATTACCTTTACATTAATTATTTAGTGTAGCTGAATTCAATAAAATAATTAAATAAAAAGGAAAGGATAACTTTTGCTTTTTTATTATTTATCATGTAGTTAAACATTTACAAAAACGTATACAGTGGAAAACTGCATTATTTTTTGTAATAATTAGAAATGTTGATATAAGAAAGCTTTGTTACGGCTTGTAGAAAACTATTTGATTGTGATATTTTTATTAGTAAAAATATCACAATCATATATGGTTGCTGCTATGAATCAGGTACTTTGACATTGTTAGGGGTTGAATATCGCAAGTTCTCATATTCTGCTATTCTTTCTCTCCTCTCTCTCTCTCTCTCTAGTTCCTGATCCATTTTCATCTCATTCCTTGATTGATCCGTGAGGTTTGTTCTTTCGAAATAGAGAATAAGGAATCTTAAGTGAGGATTCTATTCCATTTGAGGATTTATTACATAAATTTTTAAAGGAAGAACATCAGAGGATGATAAGAGGAAAATGACAAAATGTATGAATACTTTGAAAAAGAAGTTTGGCGGCTGTTTTTCAGAAGGAATATTGGTATTTTCTTAGACCAATGTTGTAAAGCATTCAGTCACAGTTAAGTCTGAAAAACCAGTTTATGTTAAACAGTATCAAACACCTCTATTTTAGAGGTGTTTGATACTGAAAATATGTAGAGAAACTGAAGAAGTTGTTACAGCAATATCTGGATGTAGGGATTATAAAACTCTCAACATCTCTGTGGAATTCTCCATTTTTAGTTCTAGAGAAGCAGAATGGTGATCTTGGTTTGTTCTTGATCTAAGGTCAGTAAATAAGGTTACAGAACCCATTGACTATCTTCTTCATAATATAGAGTAGCTTTTCATTTTAGATAATCCTTTCCTTTAGTGTTACATGGGGATCAGCATTCATTTTACACAAATTATGGACTCTACAACCATGTTATAAATAATTTTTAATTTCCCCGACATTTTGACCTTCATATTAAGGTTATCATCTGGAGTACACACACACACACACATATATATATATAGAGAGAGAGAAAGAGAGACAAGCTAACATTTCACACAGTAAGCCAAAGAGACAATGATTCAATCAATGGTTATTCTACTGGCCTGACCTCTAGTGAAAATAAAATAAAATTAAAATCAATGAAATAAAATAAAATAACTACATCAAAGCTATATATATATATATATATATTATTTATTTATTTTATCTATTTATTTTAGCTATATATTCTATTTAAGACAACATCAGAGAAACATTCTTTCATATAGATAGTTTTATTACAGTAAAAATGATGCCCTAATTTAACATGACAATTGTTATATTAGATTTAAGATCCTGGATTATCTTTGGTCCTATTTATAATTAACTCTTAGGGAGAAAGTTTAAGTGTGTAGAATATGTGGTTTCCATATTCTTGGGATTTTTAGACCCTTATTATTGTTAAGATTAGGGTAGTTGATAATCATCTCACAGGCCTGCTTAAATTTATGTTCCTACCTTGTTTTGGTGTGATGTAAACAACAGATGCTTTTCTAGTCAATTCTATGTAATGTGTTCAGGGCATGATCAGAAAGGCCAGCTCGACTATAATTATTATATTTAATAATATGTTGTTTATATTCCTTTCTTCTGATAGGAATTGTACGTCCTGTTTCCCCTATATAGGGCAGATTACAGATGCAATGAAAATGGTATACTCCAGGGTGGACCAGCAGAGGGACTGGATCCTTGGATGAGTTGAGTAAGTTCTTTAATTTTGCAGGAGGTTTAAAGGTGGCTTTAAGGTTGTATTTCTGTAGTATTCTGTTTATTTTATCTGATATCCCTTTAATGTATGGAATGATTACAGTTTATTTTTGTTTTTAAGTGAGGTCTTGTACAGAATTTTGTTGATAGTATTTTGGCTGTAACCATTTTTTAGGAAGGTATTGCTGATAACTTTTAATTCATCTTTAAGTGCTTGTTCAGTTGAGCATATCTTCAAAGCCCTGTTTTTCAGTGAATTAATGACATCTAGTTTTTGTGTTGTGTGGCAGTAGGAGTTTATGTGTATATATTGGCTAGTATGTGTCAGTTTCCGGAAGAGTGAAGGAAAGACTGCCCACAGGAAGACTTTTATTTTCCAAAAAAGCCTTTATCGGCTCTTTTGGCTCAATTAGGTGGTGCCAAAGTTTTTTCAAAGCATAAACAATGATTTTTAGCAGATACCTTTAAAGGAAGAGGATCAATAGTATTTTGCTTTTTTTTCCCAATGGGGAACGTTTCAGCTCACTAGACACTCTCAAGGTGCAAGCAATTCTGCACAAAGTTTTCAAGCACTTATGAATTTGGTTCTGTTAGATTTATTAGGCTCTGGAGTTTTGTGTTTTCATGATGATATATTGCTTTATTCTCCAGATATAAATTCACATAGTAAACTGCTCAAAGAGTCAAAAGAAGTTAAATGAGGCAAAGCTCAGACTAAAAGCTTCAAAATGTGAATTCTTCTTCAGTGAGGTTTTATATCTAGGTCATCTTATTTCATGAGGAGGAATAAAGCCTGACTCAGATAATCTAAAAGCTATCTCTTCTTTCTCTGTTCCAAAAACTGTGAAACAAGTCAGGTGCTTTGTAGGAATGTTGAACTTTTATCGAAAGAAAGCAGCATTGGCTAAGCCTCCTGTATTGATACATCCTGAGTTAGTCAAAACCTTTTACATTTTAGCAGATGCATCATATGACTGTATTGAAGCTTTTATATAACAAATGGATATAGGGAATTTAAAGCCATTAGCTTTTTTTAATAGAAAGCTTAATGCTGCAGAAAAGAATTATGCTGTGATAAAAAAAAAGAAGCCTTAGCAATAATTTATCCTCTAAAAAAGATGAAATATTTACTGTACAGTCAGTATATTCAAGTTAGATCTGATCACAACCTATTATCTTTTCTGAACAATTTTAAGGATTATCAGATGGTATTAGGAACACAAGAATTTAATTTAAAGATTTCTTATATGCCTGGTGCTAAAAATATTGTAGCGGACTGTTTGTCTCAAATGCCACAACTGAAGACTCAGTGGTAAATCCAACTAAGAATCTGAGAAGGCTGCCACTTCTAATGTTACATATTAAATTTGTTTCCTCTGTTAATAGAAACAAAGTTGAGGAGGAAGGTTTTTTTTTTTTTAACCTAGATCTTGAAGGTCCAGATGTATTCCTGCTAAAAAACATAAAATGGGTGGTTATGTTATTTTCAGTCAAAAGTATAATAATAAGCATCATGATAAAAGAAATCATAGTTGCAATTTACAAAGCTTCAAGAGTGATTGCAATAAAGATTATGATTTAGACACTTTTTATCAGAGTTTAAAATATAATTGATGAATTGAGAAGCATTAATAAGGAGCATAAGGTGATTTCTACAGAAATTCCTTTTGCTGATGATATTGCCCAGGAAAGTTTTGAGGAGGATATACAATTATTATTACTTGACACCTCCAGGGAGTCCAAGGACTCATTGAAGGAGGGCACCTACCCTACAACTCTGCCTCCACTACTCAATTCACCAACTACAATGAGTCGCAACTACACCAATGCCATTTACTGCCAACCACTACTCTTTTCACAGACAATCGCAAACATTCATGCCCATGGTGGGATTCGAACCCACAGCCTTTTCGCTGGAGAGCGGATATGCTAACCACTCGGCCAACCAGGCCGGCACTAGATACTAGTCCTGATAGCAAATTGTAAATCAAGATCTGTTGAGTCTAATTGTTGTGATGAAACATCTATTAACAAATATTTTCTCACGTCTAATAGAGATAGAAGAAAATTTGCTCGTAAATTTTGTCATTCATAATAGTTTTGCTATTAATGTATCCCTCGACCTTTTTCTAAGGGTAGGCCTATGTAGGATATCTGCTATCTAACAGTATCCTATTATCTTACATACATCTTTTAGCACAAATTTGATAAAATAGTTAAATAAAAAAGAAAGGATAACTTTAGTTTTTTTATTATGTAGTTAAACAAAAAAGTTTTGTTTTTTTTATCATGTAGCTAAACATTTCCAAAAAAATGTATAGCAGAAAAATGCATTATTTCTTGTAATAATTAGAAATGTTAATATAAGAAAGCTTTGTTACTTATGACCCGTCACAAAATATTTGATTGTGATATTTTTATTTGTAAAACTATCACAATCAAATAGTGTAGTTTTTTAATTTCTGTAACATAAACTTGAGAGAAGAAATTATTGAACTTTCCAATGATGTTTTCATGGCATTGAAGGAACTGCTAATTTGTTTGCAACCGTCCTTCACCTCGCCACCATGTTGATTGGTGCGTCAGACAGTAGCACACTTGTACAAATGAAAAGAGAAAGTTCTACAACAAAGCCAAATAGATTTCATAACTAATTATCAGCATAGGCTAGATAGTAATTTGTTATGTCTGTATACAAATGCCAGGCATCAGAAACAGAGGGATTGTGTTTGTTGCTTTCTTGAATATGATGTGGCCTAAGATTATTGGCATTAGTGAAACTTGGCTATCAGAATCAGATATGGTAACTGGGATCGAGCATAATGGGTAAACTATTTGTAGGAATGGCAGAAGAGCTAGGAGAGGAGGTGAGTACTACTAATGATATCAGATGACTTAAGTCCAGTTATGGTAGAAATGCAAGAAAACAATGATAGTAACAATGTTCCATGTAGCAGTGAGTTTGAGGCTATCTGGTGTGAAGTGGAGGCTATCAGAATGAAATATATGGTGGGATGTTGCTACAGACCTGGCTGCTCAGTTGCAGGGGACTCAGTTGAAGAAATGCATTGCCAGTTTAGCCTTACGGTACTAAATGAGTGATCATTATGGGTGCCTTTAATTATCCAAACATTAATTGGGTAGAAGAGAAATCTTATGATAAGAATGAAGAGGAATTTATTGAATTGCTACAAGACAACTTTCTCAAGCAGCATGTAAAAGAAGGAACTCGAGGTCAAAGAGTGTGGATTTGTTCATAGTGTCCGGATGGGTCTCTGTTAAGAATATGACTATTTTACCACCAGTTGGTGACAGTGATCACAGTACTTACTTGGGAAGTATCAAATTATTTTGATGTTCCCATTAGAACAAGTTACATGCTAAACTACAAAGCTGGAAATTATGATGAAATTAGGAGAATACTATCTTTGGTCTTTTGGTATCGGTTACTGAATGGGAAAAATGTCAGCAAGGCATGGGAATCTTTAAAAAGAGCTTCAATGAAGCAGCATCTAAATGTATCCCAAGTGTTTGAACAATAAATAGCTTGGGAGTGAAATAGATGTGCTACCTTATTAAGCAAGAGATCCACAAGAAAAAAATGTTGTGGAAAGAATATCATGAGAATAAGATTGAGAGATGTTATGAAATTTATAAAGCTAGAAAAGTAGCGACTATAGTGTGGAAAGCTAAATTGGAGTATGACAAGAAATTGCTAAAGGCAATCCAAAAGAATTTTATCGTTATGCCTCAAGCAAAAGAAAGAATGAATGTGGAAGAATAACTTTATTGAATGCAAATGGTACTTGAGTGTCAGAAGCTAATGAGATTCTTCAATTAATGAGTGCTCATCTTACTGAGATATATCAACCAGGTATATGTATCGTGGTGTGCAGTACTACTCCTACATTGGATGAAGAGTTAGAGATGCATGACAATGAGGTTGAAGAGCTGCTGTATAATCTGAATAAGAACCTGTCAATAGAGACAGATGGAATATCAGCACTTTTACTAAGCTAAGCCTTTCACATGTTTGTATAACTTGAGTCTCAGCTCAGGAATGATACCACAGGAATGGAAAGAATGTATTGATAGTTCCATTGTTAAAGGTAGTGCAAAAACTGATGTGTCAAACTACTCACCTTTCAATATCTCTGGTGTGGTAGTGAAGATTTTAGAGAAGGCATAAGAACTCGCATAAAGAAACTGCTATACAGCATAGACAAACAGGCAATACTTTGCAAGAAGCAGCATGGATTTACTAAAGGAAGATTATGTTTTAGCAATTTGCTCATATTTTATAACAATGGTAATGCTGTGTTGGATAAAGGGAAAGGATACGCTATGATAATGTTGGATTTTGCCAAGGTATTTGATGGGATACCACACAAAAGGCTGGTGCAAAAACTGGGGAATATGGGATAGAAATATAAACTCTTGATTTGGATCAGCGAATGATTGACAGAGGGATATTAAAAAGTGGTATATGGTCTACAGGAGATGTGCATTTGTTTGCCGATGACATGAAGATAGGCAGAGCAATCAGCGATGATACTGATATCCAGCAATTAAAAATGATTTGAATAGTCTGCAAATTTGGGCAAACAAAAATGGCTGTTAGTTTAATGTGTTATGCACTTTGGTGTGATCTCGCACTCTTATGAACTTTTGGTGTGAAATCTCATCACACCAAAGTTATGCACTTCGGTGCAATGAGATTTCCAGTGGCATGTTATATTAGCAGGGTTATGCTACAAGAAACAGATGAAAATAGGGATCTTGGCATAATGGTGGATACTAATTTGAAGTTTGGAGGTACAAAGCAAAAGTTTCAAATATAACTCAGAGGATGATTGCAATGATTTCAGGACTGTGAGGATTGGCTGAAGGAATTTGGACTGCAGAGTTTGGTGGATAGAAGAAGGAGAGGTGATATGATCGAGACTGTTAAACTATTGAGAGTCAATTACAGGGTGAACACTGGGGGAGTTCTTTCACTTGTGGAGCAGCGAGAAGGAGCGATGACAAGAGGCCATCCCTGGAAGTTACAAAAGGATGCTGTGAGCAAGAGGGTGAGGAGTAGTTTCTTTGTGTGGTGGTGGTGGAACCTTGGAATGCATTGTCTGAGAGCGTGGTGAGAGCAAGAACGGTCAATGAGTTTAAGGAGTGGTATGATAGACTTTGTGTTTCATAGAAAGGACCTCCCACGATGAGTCTGTTGACTCCATGGAGGCCTGAATAATAATAATAATAATAATAATAATAATTAGTAGTAAGAGAGACCACAAGGAGTCAGGGACTCATTGAGGAAGGCCACATACTACCAGTGCCCAGCTGATATACCTGTTCTTGAATTCATTCACACTATTTGTGCACACAGCCTCCAGTGGCATTGCATTCCAATCATGCACCACTGTATGAGAGAAACTGGCTCTCACTCCCCCCCACCACCACTTCTCGACAGCATTCATTCTCAACTTCCAAGGATGCCTTCTTGTCCTTTTCCCACCCTCCACGAAATGAAAACTTCCATCTACTAATATCCTGTATGACACTTTCAGAAATTTATAAGTCTCAATCACATCACCCCTCTTTCTTCTGTTTGCTAGTGTCTGCAGTCTATAAATTCTCAATCTGTCATATAATCAGCATTCCACAATCCTGTTATGATTTTTAATACTCTCCTTTGCATTCTCTCAACTGTATTAGAATTACCATGGAAACCAGGAAACCAGACCTGCACACAATAGCACAAGTGAGATCTTTTCAAGGCCTTGTAAAGAGGCAAAATAGCATACTTATCTTTACATTTCAAAGGTCATTTCAGCATTGCAATTATCCCCTGAGTTGTATTTGCAATATTTTCTATATGGCCCTTGAACTTCAACTTTCTATCTACTAAAACTCCAAGATCCCTAGATCAGTTTCTTCTAGCATAATCCCACCAAATATAATATGACATTGGATATCTAATCTCACTGAATCGAATGACCTTACATTTACTAACATTAATGCAATGTCATTGAATTAAATATTATTGAACAAAAATGGACCAAGGACTGATCCTTGTGGTACACTACTGGTTACCTTAAATCTTGCAGGCTCGCATCCCCCCCCCATATAACACTTTTTTGACATCTGTCAGTCAGCCATCCTCATATCCCAATATTTTATAATCCAGTCCCATATTCTCCAATTTATACAGCAATCTTCTGTACTGTATTCTGCCAAAAGCCTTAGTAAAATCCAAAAGTATCATGGTGTATCCATTCCCCTTATCTAACTTAACAGTAACATTATTACAGAATGTGAGCAAGTTGCTCAAATATGACCTTTCCTTAGCAAACTCATGCTATTCATTGCAAACTATAAATTCTCTGTCAACCCATTTCTATCCTGACTAACTTTTTCAAAATCTTCACCACCACTCCAGAGATACTGATAGATTGATATTTGGATACATCAGTCTTTGCACCACACTTGTGCAGTGGGATGAGCATACATTATTTCTATCCATATCTTCTGCATCTGTCACCCACATATCGTGTTTGCATTCTTGATATCTTTTCTGAGGCTGTCTCAGAAAAGATATCAAGGTGGAAATATAGGAAATATAGGTAAACTAGACTTCTGCATGTGCCTTATTTCTACAGACATTCTTGCATATGCTTGATAAATCTGAACTGGATGAACACAAAATCATTCTCTTCTCATGATCATTTATTATTATTACTATTATTATTATTAACATCTGATGTCCATGGAGTCAGAGACTCATAGTGGGAGGTACACATTATTGCACACTATTCTCATCCAACAGCATTGCCTGAGTGTGTTGTGAATGTAGACACATTGAAAATGTGTCTACATTCACAACACACTCAGGCAATGCATTTCATTCATCAGCCACTCTCCATGCAAAGAACCTGCATCTCACTTCTCTGCTCACACTCTCCTTATACAGTTTACAGCGATGGCCTCTTGTCCTAGCCCCCCCTCTCCCATTCTATGAAAAATCTTCTTCATGTCGATGCAATAACAACCCCTGACCAGCTTATATGTCTCAATCATATCCCCCCCCCCCCTTCTCCTATTCACGAGGCTTTTACAATTTAGATTCTTTCAGTCTGTCCACATACTCCACATTCCAGAGACCACTGACAAATTGAATCTTCTCTGTACCCTTTCCAACATATCCTTGTCACCATGAAAACCCGGCGACCAAATCTGTGCAGAATAATCCATATAAGGCCTTATGCAATGGCATTATGACCTCTCCATTTGTCCATGTCAGGGTCCTCCACATCATTGCCATTATCCGATGTGATGTCTGCACAACTTGTTCAAGGTGGCCCCTGAATTTCTGTACCTTGTCCACCATCAGTACTAGATCTTATCTCCTCTACTTCCTTTAAAGTTTCCCCACCAAGTGTATACTTCACATTCTATTGCTGCTTACCAAATCAAAATGTTTTGCTTTGCAACATCGAACTGAGAGTCCCACTTACCTGCCCATTCATGCAATATATTCAAGTCCTCTTGTAAGTCATAACATCTGCTTGACTCTGCATTGCTCTCTCCAGTTTTTCATCATCTACAAATAGCTGCATATCACTAGTTAAATCTATCCCAATATCATTAACATACAAACTGAACAACAATGGTTCAAAAACTGACCACTCCGGTACACGATTAGTATTCGAAGAAGAAGTTACTAGTGGTGTACCGTAGGGGTACACCACTGCAGTGCACCACTAGTATTCGAAGAGGAAGGTTACTAGTGGTGTACCGTAGGGGTCAGTTTTGGGACCATTGTTGTTCAGTTTGTTTGTTAGTGATATTGGAATGGATTTAACTAATGATATGCAGCTCTTTGTAGATGATCACTGATCCAGCTTAGAAGTCTGTTGTTGAATCCCATCTGTTTCAATTTATTTACCAGCTTGTCATGCAGCATTCTATCAAAAGCTCCAGGTACACCACTGTATGTGCATCTCTCCTGTCCAAGGCATTTGTCATCTTCTTATAGTATGTAAGTTAGTGAAACATGATATCCCTTTAACAAACCATAGCTCACAATCTCTCCATATATATACAGATTGGCATATAATTTGAAGCTACAGCCTTATCATCACCATTATGCAGTGGAACATTTTACCCTCCTTCCACTCCCTTGGAACCTGTGCCGTTGCAAGTCTTATTAAACAGGCATTCCAGTGCTACTGCCAATTCCCTGGAATATTCCCTTAAGATGCGTGGTGATATGTTATTAAATCCTATCACCTTATTGACATCAAGTTTATTTCCTTAAATACCTCCTGCTCACTCACAATTAAGCCACCCTCTCCTGTGTCTCTACACTTAATTTCCTCATGGTTCCACCCTGATCAGGATGAAACACCCTTATAAATTGATCACTGAATACCTCAACAGTTACCATTCTACCATTTTTATCCATTAACATCATTTTACCATGATCATTCTTCCTTCTACTTGCCACATATCTAAAAAACTGTCTAGGGTTTTTCTTTGCCTGATTTGCCAATTTCTGCTCATAGTGCACTTTTGTTTTCCTTACTGAGACACTCTCCTGGTTGTTCTTTATACTCTTCATTTAACTGATTATTACCATTATTCATCTTGTACTTCCTCAAGAGTACTTTCTTTTTCCAGATTTCATGCTTAAGCTCCGCATTCATTGATTTTACACTTGCCTTATTCAGCCTTTTCGCCTTCAGAATACATTCACACATTTACGAGGGTGGTCTGAAAAGTTCTCGGCCTAACAATGAAAAAATGAATTTATAATTTCAAAATTATTTTAATTTTTAAACATAAGACCAATACATTTATTCTGGTGATGCTCCAGCACCATTATGCCATCCCTGTAGTTGTTCTCAGTAAGATCTGCAAAATACCCCTCTGCAGCTGCAATTACCTCTTGATTTGAAGAAAAACGCTGGCCAGTGAGGAAGAGTTTTATTTTTAGGAAGAAATAGAAGTCAGAGGGAGCCAAATCTGGGGAATAAGGTGGATGTTCCAATAATTCATAGTGCAGATCCCTTAATTTTCCCATTGCCAAAATACCTTTGTGGGCAGGTGCATTGTCCTGATGAAAGATGATTTTTTCTTCTACAAACCAGGTCTTGTCTCACAAATTTTTTCATCTAGTCTGGTTAAAAGATCGATGCCATGACCTTTCCTGCTGATGGAACTGACTTTGTCTTCTTTGGTGCTGAAAACCGGCTTCTCTCCACTGTTTTGACCATTGTTTGGATTCTGATGTGTAATGGTGAATCTAAATCTCATCCATAGTAATAAATCGATGTACAAAATCAGGTTTATTCTTGTTAAAATGCCCCAAGCACTGTTCAGAAATTTTCATGCGAGTGCTTTTTTGATCTGCTGTGAGCAAGTGGGGCACCCATCATGAGCAAAGCTTTTTTCATTTGAAATTCTTCATGCAAAATATATCCTACACATTCTGTTGAAATGCCTATAGTCTCAGCAATTTCATGCACTTTGACTCGCCGGTCATCCAATACCATATCATGCACTTGATCAATGATTTCTGGTGTCTTGTTACACTTTTTGGGCGTCCTTCACATGGATCATCTTCAAGGCTGGTACAGCCACGGTTAAACTTGGTAGCCCATTTCTTAATTGTCAAAAACAAAGGAAAAGAGTGCCCATAAATTTTTATGAACTTCGAAAATTTCTTTTGGTTAAAAACTCCTTTTACAAAGAAACTCTGCATAATCACACGATACTCAATTTTATCCATTTCAAGGGATACAGACAACACTTTTGCTTCAGACAGTTGTATAAAACAAACTACTTGATAGAATGACTTGCAATTTCACATGGATGCTTATGACAGATATACCAACTTGGAAAAAAAAAAAAAATCTTGCCGATAGTGTTGCCATCTATGGTCAAGGCCAAGAACTGAACTTTTCAGACCACCCTCGTATGCTGTTATGTATATCATTTCTATGATAATGCCCATTCCCATCATTAATACAGCTGCATAACATTAGCACTGTTACATGCATATTCTAATCATTCCTCACATCATGATTTAATTTCCCTGATTTACACACATTTAAGTTATGGAATACTATGTGCTTTGCATTATGGGATACCAAGGCAATTAATGCAAAGCCACTAGCCTGTATTCAAGTAGCCAAGTTGTGAAGAAACTTCACAAACTTTGCTTACATTTAGATAAAGAATTAAACAAGAATATAATTTCTTGGCAAGTTTAATTTAAATTATAACCAAGTGAAACACTTTCTGCAAGATCATGAAATGTTTATACATACAGAAATTAACTCTTCCAATGTACTGGTATAATTTTGAACAGTAAAAAGTTATGCAAATCTTTAGCACTCTGCATCTTTATATTGTGTAAAACAATAGTATTATTTAAGGGGATACTGCATATATTAGACAACTCATCAGACTTTTCAGGAACCAGCTTATAGAAGAACTAAAACTTATTTGTTGTGTGTATTTATTGCTTCAGTTTAACTGTGTAGTTCTAAAGAGAGGACTACAGATGCCTTGTAGAAGTAAGATAATATAATTGGTAGAAAGAAAATGCGTATTATTGAAGTACATATTTTGACCTCACCCGACACTCCGATTCATGCCACAGATGTTTAATGGGGTTGATATCAGGACACTGTGGAGGCCAGTCAAATGTGTTAACCTTCATATGTACAAAACACGCCGTTACAGCAGCAGTCTTATGACAAAGTGCATTGTCTTGCTGAAAGAGACAATGGTCAGTTCTGTAGAAACTGACCGTTATCAGTTTGTGTGTGTGTGTGTATGTATGTATATATACTATCTAATCTAGTCAGATAGTATAATAATAGAAGGAAAGTGCTTATTCATATATATGAATATATTAACACAGCTTACATATATATATATATATATATGTTAAGAATACCAAGCAATTTTAAACCTGGTTTTACTCCATTTCCCAAGTAAGCAAACAGACAAACAAGTCAAGTTTGCGCCTGCAAGTAATGCAAGTCTAGCTGATCCTACAGGTAGTGCAAGACCAAGGCAACTCGTGGTAAAGGTGGCATAAGCTCTGATCACTAATCTTAATATTTACTCTTAATGCCAAAACACATCTCCAAGAAGGGGATGTATGATGTTTTGTATTAAAGTTGTTCTGGCAAAAAATTGCTCTGGTAAAATACTTATAAGCTCTGTATTACTAAATCTTGGTATTTTTAGCCTGGCTCCCACTGATGAGACCTCAATAAAGGTCGAAACCGGTCTGGGTAGTGGCCCCTTGCCTTTAATATAAAACATCATACATCTCCTTCTTGGAGATGTGTTTTGGCATTAAGGGTAAATATTAAGATTAGTGATCAGAGCTTATGCCACCTTTACCATGAGTTGCCTTGGTCTTGCACTACCTGTCTAGACTTGCATCACTTGCAGGCGCAAACTTGACTTGTTTGTCTGTTTGCTTACTTGGGAAATGGAGTAAAACCAGGTTTAAAATTGCTTGGTATTCTTAACATTTATTTTACCCAAGGTAAAATACTTTCTACATATATATATATATATATATATATATATATATATATGTAAGCTGTGTTAAGTTGTGCATTCAGTGCTGTTATGAGATATCCTGCATATATAAATAAGTTAAATAACTTAATCTAATATGCATATGTTACAAAAAGATGTTAATTAAACTTATTTATGTTAAAAGAATGTCTTTCCTGAACCTATCTCACACATTAATGCCAGTAATCAGAATCTCACTAAAGGAATAAAACTCCTGATTATAATAAGGATATGAACTCTGTTTTCTTTCCAATTTTGCTCACATATCTGTGCAATGCAGTCCCCTCTATAGCATCATAGCAACAGGATTCAATGACACATTGTCGTGTTTAAAGGAACTGTTTCAGGAAATTAACAGCAAGGTGTGACAAGAGTCTTGCGACAAGGTTGGTTCCAAAGAAGTAGAGGGAGAGTAAAAATCATTCTACTTCACAGAGGAAAAGGGAAAGTTAACATGACAGTGTGTTATTGAATGCTGCTGCTGATATGACTCTTTAGAGGAGACTGCACTGTTCAGAGATGTGAGCAAATTGGAAAAAACACAGAGTTAAGACTGAGGCTTTGAATTACAGGCTAGTCTGCATATTTTGATTCAATATCCATACATCCAGTAAAGGATTTGGAGAAGTTAGTGGGCAGGGGGGGGGGGGGGATAGGATCCAGAATTGGGTTATTAATAACAGTTTCTCTGTGATGATCATCATTGGTTCGTTAAGTGGAGGTCATGTTTTATCAATTTACTGAAACATTACAACAGCACAACAACTATATTGGACAAGGGAAATGCATTCACATTACTACAGGTAACTCTTGTTATATGCATGGGGTTGCATTCTTGAGAATTGCAGTATATATCGAAAATGTGTAAAATGGGATGCTTATAACATGGGGTAATAGAGGTTACATTCCCAAATAAGCAAGATTTTGATTTTTCAAAATTAATTTAATCAAAAATGTACGTTTTCATACATAATCAGGCATAAGAGTAGTTACATAAAATATTCAGTACATATAAAACAAATAATTCTTGAAATAGTTAATTTTCAAGATATAGTACATCGTGCAACTTTCTCAAAAAATATTCGCTGTCCAAACAACAGGCAATCTTGCTTTTATGTAGCCCTTCAGTGACTAGTTTTCTAAGTGATACACTCTTATTTTATAATTCTCAGAAGCATGCCTTCCGAAAGCAATGCACAGACCTCTTTGTTGACTTTAAACCTAGGCATTGTCTTCTCTTTGATGGATATGCAGGTATGACTGTCCATATTCCTCCAAAACAGGAGACAGTTTCATCTAGGTTAAATGCCCTCTTTGGTGTATAACCTCCTGCTATCTTTACTTTCAGGAGATCTTGAAATTCTTCAACAGCAATGTGATCTGCAGCTGCAGTCTCGCCAGTCAAGTTGAGATTGTGGAATGCATAGTGACTCTTATAGTAGTAGAACCACCCACAACTTGCAGCAAAAGGTTTCAATTGCTTTTTATCTTTCATCATATCTTTATATTTATAGATGAATGCAGTACCGCATAGACCAATAAGGCAGTAAGAAAAACAAGAGGGACACTGAACACAATGGATGGAGATAGGAAACAAGATGCATATGCAGAAACTTCCTCAACCTTGGTAACAAACAGCCATACTCTTTATGTACACAAATGAAACCACATATGTGCAAAACCATGGATAATGAAAATGAATATCTGAAAATGCATGTTACCTGTATTTTCAGATATGACAAAAGCCTCTGATAGATTGCCACATGATTGGTATTTGAACTGGGACAAATGAGGTTAGATAATAGACTAGTGTTATGGATAAATTGAATGTCTCCAATAGGTATTAGGTATCAGCAAGTTGTTTCTGGGGGGGGGGGGGGTAGAAGCAATATCCCAGGTAGAAAAAGTCATTAGTTCTGTGTCATAGTGATCTGTTTTAGGGCCTATGGTCCTTTATTGGTTAACTCATATGATAATGGGAGAGGTTTAAATACTTCTTTTCTCGATATCTCTGATTATTCACATTCACTGCTAATATCCTTTCATTACAATGGCATTCCAAGTACCTCATGGGTTTGCAATTTCAATCTTTGTAAAGTTTGAATTATTAAAGAGAGAATTATTAGGTTGATGATGATGCAATGTTCTAGTTACAAAGTAAGATTTAAATAAACTAGCTGCGTAGGCAGTCTGTAACTCAGTCAGTATAGACAAAGCCCTTTGGTCAGAAAGGCCTGGGTTTGATTTCCGTCCAAGACATGAGGAACCTTTATCGTCTCTTCTGACTAAAGGTGAGTTAGCCAGTCTCATATGAATGTAAGGGGTTTTTTCACCTAGAAACTCAAGTTTTTTGTCTCCCAGAACAGCAAACAGTCTCATGAACACATGCATCTACAGACATAGGACACACTGAGAAGCATAGGGCCAACCACCTTATCCTCGAGACAGTTGCAGTTGCGAAGTCCACAGCTAAAGAACCTCAGTGGTTCATGAAAAGCTTAAGACAAGACAAGCTGTGTAAGCACACAAGTGGAAATGATAATTCATATATGTGACGTCTAAAGTTTTGAAAATTGAATGCAAGGATGGGATGCGGTGTATAAAAGGAATGGACATATCTCAAAGAAGGGATCACATTGATAGAACAGTGAGGATAATACAATATCAGGTGTGAGCAGATGCATGAGATAGCTTGAGAATGCAGTGAATGTGGAAACAGTGAACTAGCAAAAGACATAGTTTGATGACCATTGTCCATGTTAGTGAAACTGCCCGTGATAAGTTTTTGAGTCCATGGATAACAGTAATAATTAATGCATTATTTTACTTACATTTCACACAAATGCTAATTTTCATTTTTATAATGAATTTTGAAATACCCCCCCCCCCCTACTTCAGGTATATCAAGGTTCCTTGCTATGTATGCTGCTGTATGTATGTATGTATGTATGTATGTATGTATAAAACACTTGCATTTAGAATAATGTAATGTAGGCAATAATACAGCTTATGAGATGAGGATAATATAAGTTGCTGTTATGTAGAAATATCTGATAAAAAATAGAGAATAGAGCATTCATTAAGTTATCTGCATTCTATAAGTCAAGTTCTGTAAGCTCCAGTCTGTAGAGCAGTGTTTCCCAAATGGTGTTTACGACCCGGCACCGAGTCACGAAAGCTAAATTGCGGGGTCACGTAATAAAACTCTCGAAAACCTAGGTGTTTCGTTTTTGGATTTTCTTTTTTTCACAAAACTCTAAAATACAAGTAAATAGCGTTTAATCGGGACTAATGAATAAATAATTTAATTAATAGAGATGAAAAATGCGCTCCATCTACGTCCCATTGCCATTTCACAGTCTCTTTGTTCGCGGTAAAGTAACTCAACTAATGGCGAGGCTGCTTGGCAGCAACCACACCACCAGCTGAATCATTTGGCGGTCTGGCATTTGTTTTACTCGCCCGCCATGTACTCACTCTGCTTGTTCAGTTTGAGTTAAACATCGAGAGAGAGCTATTTTTTTTTTTACTGATTATGTGTACCTTTGTCCCAGTGGGTTCAGCTGAACACCCGTAATTATTATAATTGTTTCTAAATAATTTATTTCATTCTTTCTTCCTCTCGCTTGCCATTACCCATTTAATGATGGATAAATGGGTAATAAAACAACAAACAAACAATGTGCCGGTTACAAACTCTTCGATTAGCACCAATGAACAATCAAGTGATGTGCAGCTGGGCACAAGTTCTGAGAACAGCACTAACAAATGGCCGCACGATGTGTTGTCTACTACTCTTACAAAAAACAAGAAAAATGTACTGGACCCGACAGTATTCTGAGGATTACATACAATTCAGTTTCATCAAGGGTGCTGATGACAAACCATTATGTGTTATTTATTGTGTAGCACTTTCAAATGAGTCCATGAGACCTTCAAAGTTGAAGCAATATTTGGAATTGAAACATCTGAACTACAGTAATAAGTTAATAGATTTCTTTATAAATAAAATGAGAGAACTAATATCTACCAAGAAGACTACGTCTTTGAATTTTTCTCAGGGAGCTCAGTCTGAAAACCTTGTAATGGCTTCTTATGAAATATCAAAATTAATTGCTGAAACTGGTTATCCTCACACAGTTGCCGAGAAATTAATAATTCCAGCAATGAAAATGTTAGCATCTCGAATATGTGATAAAAAACAGGAGAGCCAAGTAAATATGCTGACACTATCAAATAACACAGTGAAGCGTAGAATCATGGAGATTGCAGATAATATCGAAGAAACTGTCGTAGGTCACTTAAAAGAGTGCAACTTTTTTTCCTTGCAAGTTGATGAAAGTACAGACATATCGGACAATGCCAATTTAATGTGTTTTGTAAGATACGATTGTAATAATACAACTCACACAGAATTTCTGTTTTGTAAACCTCTGACAATAAGAACAACAGCTGAAGAAATTTTTAATTTGATTGCAACTTACATCAACATCAATGAAAAGGGCATTGAATGGAAGAAATGTGTGGGACTGAGTAGCGATGGAGCCTGCACAATGGCAGGCGCTCGTACTGGACTTTTTCTGAAGATCAAACCCTTGGCACCAGACTGTGTATCGGTGCATTGTAGCATTCACAGAGCATTGGCCATCAAAAGAATGCCATTGCTTTTAAATGCAATTATGCAAGAGCGTGTTCAATTTATAAACTTTATAAAATCTCATCCATTGAATTCAAGAATATTCTCTGCATTGTGCAAAGAAATGGGGAGTGAACATGAACATCTTTTACACTGCGAGGTGCGATGGCTGTCAAGAGGGAATGTTTTAAGAAGACTTATTGAAATGAAGGATGAAGTTTTAATGTTCTTAGACCAACATCCCCCAACGGCTAGGGATGTAATATTTGAATTTCAAGACAGTTTTCATGATGTCAGTTGGTTAATCAAGGTTGCCTACCTTTGTGACATTTTTGATTTTTTGAATAATTTAAATCTGACATTACAAGGTAGCAATGTAACTGTATTTAAAGTGCAAGATAAGGTGGAAGCTGCAACAAAAAAAACTCAATTTGTGGTCCCTTCGTGTGGAAGCAGGGAATTAGAAATCTTTTACACAGCTAACAGAATTACAAAAAGAGTATAATATGAGTTCCATGCCGGGTGAGATTTCAGCTGTTATCAAGGAACATATGCTAGGACTGCAGGCAAGTATGAAAGAATATTTTCCCTCAATCAACAGCAACAAAGCATGGATAAGGAACCCTTTTACAGTGAATGCAGAATCTGAGACAGAATTGCCGGATTCAGATATTGAATCTATAATTGAACTGTCATGTGATACGGCACTCAAAGACATCTTCAACACAATATCGCTGATCAATTTTTGGCTGTCTTGCCATCAGGAGTACCCAGTTTTAGCAGGAAAAGCGATAAAATTTCTAATGCCTTTTGTCACAACCTACAAGAGTGAAGCAGACTTTTTAACACTGGTTTTCTAAAAAACAAATACGTATTTTTCGATAGATAACACACACCCCCAACATTTTCATCACTCCTTTTGATGTATAGATAATGTGCATGTACCAACTAGCAGTAGAGTTAGGAAGTACAGACAGAGGACGGAGGAATTCTTTAAAAGCACATGTGTTACTAGTAGCAGTGGTCGATTTTTTTTAATTCAAAATTTTATAATTTTCATATTATTGGGAAGCACTGTGACATTACTATGACTTTTTGACTTTTTGTGTGAACTGAAAGATAACTTGTGTGGGCTGCATCGTTCTCTTGTAACTATGTTTAGAAGGTGCTTATGGCCAACCAAAAAAAAAAAAAACTGTTTGATTGGGTTGTTAGTGAAAGAGCTAAAGGTAAGAGAATATCTACTGTCCGTGTGTTGCAGGAATTGAAAAGAATTGCACAAAACGATGATATAAAGGATTTCAAGGCCTACTCATCTTGGGTTTTTGATTTATGAAGAGAAACAATTTAAGTGTGCGCTCCTCCACTAGTGTTGGACAAAATTTGCTATGTGACTGGGAAGTGAAAGTAGCTAAATTTCATTTGTTTCTGAGAGAAAACTTGTGTAGGGCTGATGCTTTCACTTTGGGAATATGGATGAGGTTCCATATTTTTTATTTATTATTACATATATTACATATTTCGTAAGTTTTGACATGCCTAGTTCTAGGACTATGAATCTGAAGGGAGCAAAAGAGGGTTCAGTTGCTACAACAGGGCACGAAAGGTCTAACTTTACTGTGGTGTCTGGTGACAATGATTATGAAGCTGAATGAACAACAGCATCGCACTTCTGTGATTATGAACAACAGCATCACACTTCTCATTAATAAATTACTTGGAGGAAAAATTTAATTTAATAAATTTAATTTCTTTATATTTTTGTAAGAATAAATACTTCTTTATTATAATAATAATAAATGAAAACCCTATGAACATTCAAATCTGTTTTATTTTACTTATTGGTAAAATAAAAATTTTAGTGGGTCATGAAGATGAAGTATTAAAATAACCAGGCCACGGAAAAAAAAGGTTGGGAAACCTTGCTGTAGAGAATGGAGCTACTTAACAAAAACATTGGTAAGAGATCAAAATTAATATATAGAAATAACAGTGAAAAGTGTCAAGTGAAATATAATCCACCATTTCATGGTGGTTTACATTTCAATGTGAAGTAAAACTGAGTGTGTAAAGTAACTAATATACAGCCATGCATATAATACACATGCATGCGTGCGCACACACATATTTTAAATGAAACTATTTACAATTAATAAATTTCTGTGGTAACCTATCTACAAGAACTGAAGTTGTATTTAAACTTTTAATAAAATTGTTCTGAATATTTTTTTGTATTTTTATTAGAATGAGAGATTGTGTACCAACAATTTTCAAATAAACTGTTTTCTTTATTTCTAATTGCATTTACTTTTTTTAATATAATTTTTTTCACTCAACCATCCATTCTTTACAGCTTTACTAATTCAAAATTACCTTCTGACTCATGAAAATCAAATAAACTGATTATTCAGACTATAACCAAAATGGCCACATATAAAAAAAAACACATTTGTTTTCTAATATATACACTAGCTGGTTATAGATAAGGTTTCCCTTTATCTCAGTTTTATAGGCAGTTTGTCCATGATTTTACAGAGCCATCCATGAAAAAAAAAAAAAAAAACTTAATGATCAAAAGAAAAAATTAGCTCAGCTAAAAAAAAAATATATTATTAACATGAAGAGGCCATATGCCAAAATATATGCTTTGTATTCATATCATTATAATAGTATCCAAAAATATTATTTTAATGGACACCCTGCATTATCTATGTATTTACTGACATGTAAACATGTTGAGGTTAGTGAAGTGGTTAATGGTTATGGTAATGGAGGAAGGGTTGACAAATTATGCAAAATCCAAGATGCTGCTCTCCATTTTTTATGATATATCTGTAGAGTAAGTGTGTTTGAAAAACATTTCCTTTGTGTCATAGTATTTACAAAAGAAGTCGATAAATAATAAAAATAGGAAGAATAGTAAAATCAGCATTGATTTTTTGAAAAGTATAATTTATTTTATTAATTTTTGTTACTATTATAATGGTTCTTTATATTTACACATATTCTTTTGTGTTTTCTTAAACTTAAAATAGGATTTTGTTTACAAAGCTGTTATTTAAAAAAAATATATATATATATATCCTATTTTGTCCAGTCTGCAGTTGCTTGCCAGCTGACAAAATTCTACTTATCATGGGTGAGTTGGCGAGCATATCTGTTGAGCCAAGCCCTGGTTATTACAACATATCTCTGTTGAATCAGAAGACTAACTGCAGAAAGTCCATCCCATTATAGCATGGGATATAATGGTAGACAGGTTTTTATCACCTGATATAAGATCACCACCCTGTTTAATGGAGGTCTGATTTGGCTTTAAATAAAGAACCATGTTTGTTCTTCATTATTAGAGTTCCAGTTTATCTAACCCTTAGACCATCCATAATACTATACAATCTGCATGAACGCACCAAGAGTATTTGTCGCCTGGGTGCAAACTTTTATCGGCAGCCCTGTCTGACATCTAAAAGTAAGGGTAATTAATATTATATTAGTTAAATTTTATGATGTAGGATATACCAAGAAATTAATATTATTATTATTAATGATTATACTGCATTGTACAATCCAAATTAGATATTAGCTACATAAAATAAATATTTGATATTTGTTTCTTGCTGCCGTATCAATCTGGTTGTAATTTATTATGTCTATACACAAATGCCAGGAGCATTAGAAACAAAGGGGTTGAGTTTGTTGCTTTATTGAATATGATGTGGCCTAAGATTGTTGGCATTAGTGAAACCTGGCTATCAGAATCAGATATGGTAACTGGGATCGAGTGTGACGGTTATACCATTTTTAGGAATGACAGAAGAGATAGGAGAGGAGGAGGAGTGCTACTAATGATATCAGATGACTTAAGTCCAGTTAGGATAGAAATACAAGAAAACAATGATAGTAACAATGTCCCATGTAGCGATGAGTTTGAGTCTATTTGGTGTGAAGTGGAGGTTAGCAGAATGAAATATATGGTGGGGTGTTGCTACAGACCTGGCATCTCAGTTGTAGGAGACGAAGAAATTCATCGCAATTTAGCCTTATGGGTACCAAGCGAATGATCATTATGGATGACTTTAATTTTCCAAACATTAATTGGATAGAAGAGAGATTTCTTGATCAGAAAGAACAGGAATTTATTGAATTGTTATGAGATAACTTTCTCAAGCAGCATGTGAAAGAAGGAACCCGAGGTCAAAGAGTGTTAGATTTGCTCATAGCATTAGAAGGGATCTCTGTCAAGAATATTGCTATATTACCACCAATTGGTGACAGTGATCATGCTGTTCTTTGTTGGGAAATATCTACTTGTATTAAAGCTCTGATTAAATCAGGCTACATGTTGAATTACAAAGCTGGAAATTATGATCAACTTAGAAGAATACTATCTTTGGTCCCATGGTATCAGTTACTGAATGGAAAAAATGTCAGCAATGCATGGGAATCTTTGAAAAAGTGCTTGAATGAGACGGTATCTGAATGTAACCTTAGTGTTCAAAGAATAAATAGGTTGGGAGTGGAATGGATGTGCAGCCTTATTAAGCTAGAAATTCACAAGAAGAAGATGATGTGAAAAGAATATTGTGAGAATAAGAGTGAGAGGAGTTATGAAATATATAAAGCTCAAGCCAGAAAAGTAATGAGTATTGTAAGAAAAGCTAAAATGGAGTATGAAAAGAAATTGACCATGCAAGCTAAAGGCAATCCAAAAGAATTTTATTGTTATGCCGCAAGCAAAAGAAAGAATGAATGTGGAAGGATAACTTTATTGAATGCAGATGGTACGCGAGACTGTAAGAAGATTGTTCAGTTAATGAGTGCTCACTTTGCTAAGATATATCAGCCAGGTGTTAGCATGGTGCTTCTGCTACATTGGATGAAAAGTTAGAGGTTCATGAAAATGAGGTTGAAGAGCTCTTGCATAACCTGGATAAGAATTTGTCAATAGGGACAGATGGAATATCTGCCCGTTTGTTAAAGGAATGTTCAGCTGATGAATTGGCTAGGCCTTTCACATATTTGTATAACTTGAGTCCCAGCTCAGGAATGATACCACAGGAATGGAAGGAATATATGATAGTTCCATTGCACAAGGGTGGTGCAAAAACTGATGTGTCTAACTACAGACCTATTAGTATCTCTGGTGTGGTAGTGAAGATTTTAGAGAAGTTGGTAAGAACTTGCATACAGAAATGGGTAGACAAGCATTCTATACTCTGCAGGGGAACAGCATGGGTTTACTAAAGGAAGGTCATGTTTTAGCAATTTGCTCATATTTTATAACGATGTTATGGCCGAGTTGGATAAAGGGAATGGATACACTATGATAATGTTGGATTTTTCTAAGGCATTTGATAGGATTCCACATGATATGCTGTTGTGTAAACTGGAGAATATGGGATTGGAACATAATCTATTGACTTGGATCAGAGGATGGTTAACAGACAGATATTAAAAAGTGGTATACAGTGCATGTGAATCTGCCAGATTTAAGATAACCAGTGGTGTACCTCAGGGTTCAGTCCTTGGGGCCATTATTGTTCAATCTGCACGTTAATGACATCAAGCAGGGTCTATCATCAGATTTGCAATTGTTTGCTGGTGATGCGAAGATAAGCAGGGCAATCAAGGATGCTACTGATATTCAGCAATTACAAAATGATTTGAATAGACTGGAAATCTGGGCAAACGAAAATGGCTGTCAGTTTAATGTTAGTAAGTGTAAAGTTATGCACTTTGGCACGATTAGAGTTCCAGCGGCATATTATATTAGTGGGGTTACTACATGAAACTGAAGAGGCAAGGGATCTTGGTGTATTGGTGGATAGGAATTTAAAGTTCAAAGGTCACATAGTAAAAGTAGCAAATACAACTCGGAGGATAATTGCTATGTTGAAGCAAACCTTGACATGTAAGGATAAGGAAGTAATTTTGCCTCTTTATAAGGCTTTGATAAGACCACACTTGGATTACTGTGCGCAGATTTGATCTCCCAGGTTTCAAGGGGATAAAGAAGCTGTGGAAAGGGTGCAAAGAAGAGTTACAAAGATTATATCCGGATTATGGGATTTAGATTATGAGGACAGATTGTGAGTATGTGGATTACAGACTCTGGTTAACAGGAGAAAGAGGGGTGATATGATAGAGGTCCATAAACTTTTGAATGGGTGTTATAGCATTTCAAATGATAAAATTTTTCGTTATATGGAAGGCAGGGAGAGAACACAGGGGGCATCCATGGAAGTTAAGGTTGTTCTCAGTCAAGAAAGGGGTAAGAGCTAGGTTTTTCTCCCAGAGAGCAGTGAGTGAGTGGAATAATTTGCCCTTAGGGGTAGTGAGTGCATCTAGTGTAAATGAATTTAAGGGAAGGCATGATAGCTGGGTTGGGTAATTTATAGCCTCCCTCGATGAGTCCTTGACTCCCTGGTGGTCTCAGATAATAATAATAATAATTTTAAAAATGCACTGGTTTTAAAACAGAAAATATACATGAATCAAATGACATAGAGAGGAATAAGAAAATCTGAAACTAATTGTGACAATAGCAGCAACAGAACTTAGGAATAAAGAGTAAATGGAATAAAAAAGAGGACTACAAAACTGGCACAAAAAAAAACATTGAAAAGATAAAAAAATAGTTACCAGAAATGGCTGAATTCCAAGACATTAGAAGCAGAAATAGAGTACAAAAGAAACAGTGCAATTGCAAAATGAGAAGTAAAGAAAAAAACATAGAGAGATGGAACAATGTTATAACTCAACTAGAAAAGGATATAACTAAGCCACAACCAAAAACCTATAAAATAATAAAATACATGAACAAAGAAATAAAAGAAAATGTAAAAATACAAACAATATATTTAGAAAAAGTGGAAACTTATTTTCAAAATATCTCAAAGAAAAACATGTGGCCTTCACTGATTATGAAAAAGGCTTTGATATCATTAATAGACTAAAGTTATTTAAAATATTAACTGATCTAAATACACTAAACCAGCTCTTACAGTCTATTCAAGAAATATACACAGGAAATAAAAAAGTAGTCAAATTAGAACCAATGTCAGGTTCTAATTTGACTTCATTAGCAAGTAGCAAGGATGTACCTTATCACCTCTGCTTTTTAATATATGTATTAATGAAACTATAAAAATCTGGAAACAGCATAACTATTTGGCATGCAAATAAAAAAAGATACACTATTATTTGAAGATTATCAGATTGTATTAGCTACATCAGAAAATAATCTACAGAAATCAAATCATTAAATGAAATTTCAGAACCGTATAATATGAATATATCAAAAGTAAAGACAAAAATAATGGCTTTCAATGGAGAAAAATCCAATAAGAAGTAAAATAGTGATACATAATAAAATATCAGAACAAGTAAATACAGTGCTTTCAAATACCTGGGATGTAACTTATGATATGAAGATGAAAAAGATATAGACATTAAAATATGAAATTTTGTAAAGTAAATGACATAAAGTATTTAAGCCATCCTTGATACAAAAACAAACCAGAATCACACTACATAATGTTCTGTCTAAACTAACTTTATTATATGGAAGTGAAACATTGACCATAAAAGAGAAGAATTTCTCAGAAAAACACTATATAGACATAAAAATATCAGTTTGTTAAAGTAAATTGCATAATAAACTATTTAAGCTATCCTTGGTACAAAAAGACACCAGAATCAGACTACATAACATTCTGTCTAAACCAACTTTATTATATGGAAGTGTAAGCTTGACCATAAAAATGAAAAATGGATTCAAAGAGCAGAAATGAAATTTCTCAGAAAAACAGCTGGCTATACCAAGTAGAACCACAAAAAAAAAAAAAAAAGAAGAAATTTTACAATCCTTGAATATAAAACCAATTAACCGCTATATAAGTAAATATGAAGAAAAAATGATAGAACAACATCTAAATCAAATGGACAATAGTAGACTGCCAAAAATACTATACTGATATAAAATAAATTGAAAAAGAAGAATTGGAAAACCAAGAAAGTGATTGCATGAGACCTGAATAGGCCACCTGGCCTAAAATCCATGATAGGAAGAAGAAATGTAAGAAAATACATAGCGAGCATCCGAAAGGAAGTGTGCTTTCCATTATGGGATACAGAAGCAATCAGTGCAAAGCCAACAGTCTCTATATACAAGTAGACTAGTTGTGAAGATACATATGTGCAAACTGTGTTTGCTTACCCCTGATTAAAAGAAAAATGCCAACCTTTAATGAAGTCTCATCAGTGGGAGCTAGGCTTGGAAAGATACTAAAGTTCTTAAATAGTTCTTAAAAGAACTGGGCGATGGACTGAGTCCTTGACTCTTTATCCCATCATCTGAATGAAGAAAAAATCTGTGTGGATGGAGTGTTATTGAGCTAAAAAGCTCTAGTCATGGCTGGGTAACGGCAATAGCCGAGCCTCAGTTAAAACTTCAGTGGATACAGCATTGCCATTTGTTACCCTGGAAGTCCTAAAAAGGACTTTTTCTTTCCATTTATCTTCTCTATTTCGATACTAAAGTTAAATCAGTGCAGAATTCATATTTTTTCCATATGTAAGTAGTTACATGGTGTCTCATCATAGTATTAAAATATATTGGATCAGAGTTAGTTGTACAAAGTCTTTTCACTTGATTAAAAAAAGTATATTATACTTGACAAGAAATTATATTCTTATCTTATTTTAATATTTTACCCAAGTATATACAAACACAGTCTGTACATATAGTATCTTTACTACTAGAGTATTATAACACTTAAATAAAGATCAAAAACCTCTTTAACTCCATATGTAGCAATATATACATCTAAAAAAAAGTGTTTGCATTATGGAATACCAGTACAATCAATGCAAAGTCACCTCTATGTACAAGTACACTAGTCATGAAGATATTTCATGTGCAAACTGTATTTGCTTACTCTTGGGTAAAATATTAAAACAATATAATTTCTTGTCAAGTATAATATAAGAGGTGAGTATTTGTATTAGCATAGACTCCTTTTATAATAGACAGCAGCCTTTTGCCTAATCCCATTCTGTTGGAAAATATAGAAAGGTATGCTAAATATTGTCAAATGTTGGAGGAAGATCCACTGAGTATTGCCATTAGATGTTTTCTTATATTCACCAGACAACACAGCAGCTAACATAGCAGAAGCAGATTAAATTTTATTGCTCAGCCTGGGACTCTATACACTTGTATGCTTTGATTATACAGGGTGTTCGGGATAAATTTGACATATTTATAATTAATTATATTTTTCCGTAAGTTACATGTATTAACACACACTTCTCTTCATTTAAAAGTTTGGACCCTTCTTCATTCATATACAAGATGTCAGAAAGGATGGATAGCTGGAACTCACCTGAATCATGGAAGAGAATAACTTGTATCATGATGATTCGTGCCCGCCATCAAAATAAGGATATTACGACTGCTGCCCAATGCTCCCTGAATACAGTAAAAACAATCAGGCATGAACTAGAGACTTGCAATGGTGACTACGAGGATGTAGCAAGAAGAAAGATCCCTAGCAGACGATCTGATTGCGTTTGTACAGCAGAATTCCTCGCAAATCTGCAGGAACAGGTGTTGAAGAACCCTGGCATTGGAATTCGGGCTTTGTTCGTGGAGTTGCTAACTGTAGTCAAGCCCTGGATAACAAGGGTAGCCAATGGTAGGCCGTATGTATGGCAGCAGGATTCGGCCCCTTACCACACCTCTGGGAAAAGTCAAAAATGGTTGTCTGAAAATTTCTATGACTTCACCAGTCCAAATGTTTGGCCTCCAAACTCTCCAGACCTTAACCCCATGGATTATTTTGTATGGGGCGCAGTTGAAAAAGACACCAATCGCACTTCCAGTAATACAAAAGCCCAGTTAATGGATAAAATTAAAACAGTTTTTGCGGCCCTTCCCAGGGAGACTGTAACATCAGCTTGTTCGAGGTTCCGAAGCAGAATTGAAGCTGTGATCGATGCTAATGGTGGTTATTTTGAGTAAATCTTGTTGATAGTATTGTAATTAACTCTGCCTGTAATGTTTTTTTGTCAATTCATTAAATTTAATAGATACAAAGAAGATTTTCTTTTTCCTTACGAAACTGTCAAATTTATCCCGAACACCCTGTATATCTCATTCCTACTTTGAGCCTGTTATTGATAATGAAAAAAAAAAAAAAAAAGAATCTTATAGTCAGTAGTATTAGATAGAGAAACAAGCCTCCAGCAATTATTATTATTATTCCTGACACCTCCAAGGAGTCCGAAGACTCATCACGGGAGGACACCTACAACTTTCTCAACCACTACACCGAACCTCTACTACGAATCATCTCCATCAATGCCATCTACCGCCCACCTCCACCACAATTGGTATTCTATGTCTGTAAATTGCGTGTCTTCTGAAGGGCTGATTTGTCTGTATGCGGGATGAAAAACCCGAGTTTCCGGGAGAAAAAAACCCTGCTACCTCCGTATGAAATCGGCTAACTCACCTTCGATTGAAATCGTCCAGATAAAGATTGAGGAATGATCTCTGTTAGGTTTAAGAAGGAGGATGATATTTGGCTATAAATTCACTTGGTAGAGAGAAAGGAATTAAAAAGTATAAATAGAATGTGAAGAATAAATTCCCAGGTCAAGGGTGAATGGCTTATGGTACGAAAGTGAGAGGATGTTTGTCAGAAAAGTTTCATTAGTAAGTGCAAGAAATGTGAGACTTTTTTGAAATTGCAAAAATTACATGATCAGTGTAATGATGTAAGATATGATAATGAAAGTGTTGCAGAGAATATAGTGTAAAGACAGTATTAGTGGACAAAATACGAATGAGAGTATGAAAGAAGTGGTTGAGGTAATGTGGATGATAAGATTCTGGTGAAGAGAGAAATAACATGCATACCTGGGATCTTTCACTGGACAAAATGTAAGCTTGAGCAACTTAATGTTTGGCATGTGGTACAGCAGGGGAGAGAAAGAGGGAGAGAATGAAAGAAAAGGTGAATGGGAAAAGTTTGAATGAGCAAGGAACTGGGAATGAGGAGAGAATATTTTATGGGGATTCTATGATAAAAGGTGTATTTAATGAGAATGTGATGAAAGCATCTTTCCCAGTCATAAATATCAAGGATGTTACTGAAGCTGTTCATCTGCATAAAGAAATAACCCAATGTGTAGCAATATTAGCAAAGATATGAAATTATATTATATAAATTTTTATTTTTATTATATAAATTATATTATATAAATTTATATAGATTTTGCTAACAGAAAGGAAAGAAAGAAAAATAACATTTTAGAATGTTGAAATTAAAGTTTTACTTCAAAAATAAACATGGTGTTTTAATTTATTTCCTATACGTCATTTTGACTTTCTGTAGTATGTTTGGTGTGTATTGAGAGGGGCGACAAACTCGGGGACCACCCTGGGCAGTAAAAGCTCTAGCTACACCACTGGTGTGCTGTCTGGATATGATTCGAGTGAACTGAGAAGGCCATGATTACTAATGAATCAAGAAGAAAACTGTGCAGGAGAAATGGTGTACAATTTGTAGGTGTATGGAGTGAATATGATGGATAAAAGGACTTATATTTGTCTAATGGACTGCATTTGAATGGTTTAGAGTTAGATGTTTGGAGAAAAAAGTGCTATATAGTGAGAGTTGGAAGTACAAAATCGGGCAGACTAGATATCTAGAGGTATTAGGCAGGATGTAGTCAAACGTGTATGGTTGCAGTGGGACAAATGGGTTTGAGTATAGAAATAATGAACTGCAGGGCACAGTTTTTCAGGTTTCAAATCTCAGTGGGTTGGTAATTGGGGATGTTTGAAATGCATGTACATGAATGTCAGAGGTGTCAGAAATAAAAGGAAGGATTTTTTTTTTTTTTTTTTTTTTTTTTTGACATTGGTTGACAAGATGATATGGTTACAGGAATAGAATGTAAAGTATATTGTATTTCAGGGAAGATAAAGAGAATAGGACAGGAGGAGGGATGCTACTGATTTTAGCTGAAAAACTTCAAACAAAAATAGAAATTAGATAGGATTTTACATCTGAGGAAGATGGTTCGTTTGAAGCTACCTCATGCAAGATAGATGCCAACAGAACAAAATATATTAGTTACTATAGACCAGAGACAGGTTGCACAGAAAGATGTGGACACCATATATCAGCAGATTAGTATGAGTGCAGACCAGCAATTATGGGAGACTAACTATACAGACATAGATTAGAGGAAGGAGGGAGGAAAAGGCACATCACAAGATGGAAATGAAATTTATGCAGCTGCTTAATGGATGGTTACCTGAAACAGCACAGGAGAGAGGGGACAAGAGGTTTGGGAGGGTAGGATGTAGTGACAGCATTGGAAAATATATCCATAACCACAATAGCCACTCTCTCTCTCTCTCCAATCAGGAAAAGTGAAAATTTAGTCCTTCTACAAGTTTGCTAAATATGTAGAATTCTTAATAAAGAAGAAGCTTATGTGAACTACAAAGGTGGTGATTATGAGAGGCAATATAGAGCACCGCCACAGCCATAACAAGCTGAAAGAATGTTAGTACTGCATGAGAAGTGATCAGGGAAGCAGTATCAGACTGCATAACCAGGGTCAGAAGAATAAACAAGGTTAGAGTTAAATAGAGGCATAGTAGTATAAAGCAGGAGCTGCAAAAATGAAAAATAAAAAAACACATTGTGAATGAAATATAAAGAAAAAGATGATCACATGCTCATGAGCAGTACAAAGCACAGGCAAGAAGGGTGACCAATATGGTAAGGAAAACTAAATATTATGAGAGAAAATTAGTTGAGCCAAAGAAAATACTAAAAAGTTTTATTGCTATGTAGCAAGTAAGAGGATGAATGATTATGGAAGGACAATTTTAATGAATGCTGATGACAGGAAAGCAACAAATAGTTAAGTACAAGTGATTACTTTGCAAATGTATCATCCTGGTGAAAATTTTGAAGTTACTAATGTGACAGATATTAATATGAGAATCAATATTAATATCTCTCAATATTAATATCTGAGGAAATGCACACACAGCTCAGCATGAATTAGAGGTACTATGCATATTGAAAAATATCAATGTGTATACAATAATGAGATTGGATGAAATGATGACATGTCAGTCCACGCATTATGAGAATATGCAAGAGAATCGGCAGTGCCTCTGATGAAGCTGTTTACCATATTCATGCTGAGCTGTGTGTGCGTGAATACATGCTCCTTATGTTGCACTTGTACAACACATAGCATGTGTTGGCAATAATGTGTTAATCTAAGTCTCAGCTCTGGCAAGATTCCAAGGGAGTGGAAAGAGGATAAGATGGTTCCATTACATAAAAGAAACTCATCCAAGACGGCAATCACACACTCATTAGTATCTCAGGAGTGATGGTTAACCACCTCACCAGCTATTATGGATCAAATACGTATCCTCATACGCTTCGTATCCATCATATATTTCAATGCAATATCAATGGTATTACAATTTTAATATGCACTTCACATCCATGATAACCTTGACGTCTATAGACGTCTTGCCACTAGTGTGGTTAAGGTATAGGAAAAGTTGGTTAAAGGTAGAATTAAGGAGTTAACAGGTAGGATTGTGAGACTCTATAGTAGGCAGCACATCTTTGTAAAAGGTGGGTCCTGCCTTAATAATTTACTCACAGTTTATGAATAGTGACAGTGGAATTGGCAGAATACTAACTACACAGAAAATTATGTAAGTTGGAGCAAATGGGAATGGATATGAAGCTGGTAACTATCATCAAGGAAGCAGTGGCTGACAGATAGATACTAGGGAGTAATATATGACACACTGGAATTCGGAAGAATAAGGGTTACTAGTGGAGTGCCTGAATGCTCTGCACCAGGGCCATCACTGTTTAATTTGCATATTAATGATATAGGGAATGATTAAAACATTAAGGGAGAGAATTGGTATTCAGTTGTTTGCCAATGATGCAAAATTGGGGAAGGCAATAGTCAAAAAAGATGATTTAAATAAATTGGCAGTGTGGGCAAAGGTTATGGTTTAAATTTAATGTTTCAAAATGTAAAGTTATGATACACTTTGGGATGAAATGATTACCTACTCTGTATTGTGTTGACGGTACTAAATTGCAGAAAATTGATGAGGCTAAAGATTTTGAGGTGATAGCAGATAGAGAGTTGTTCACTAGGCATACTGCAAAATTAAAAAAAAAAAAAAAACTCAAAGAATTACTTGTATAATTAAGAATACACTGATAAGTAGAGATAGGACATTATTACCCTTCTTTATTAGGGCTAATATAGATACATCTTCACTTCTGTGCACAGATTTGGTCATCTGAGTTTCTTGGGGGATAAGGAGGTGGTGAAGAGGATCCAGAGACAAGTCACCAAGCTGGTGACAGGTCTGTAGAATGCTCCCAATGAGGACAGAGTGAAGTGTGTGGACGGCAAAGTTTAGTTGACAGACAGAAAAGAGAACATAGTAGAAACTTATAAAGGGTTCTATATGAATGATACAAAAGGAATTTTTCACTATATGATGAGTAAAGAGAGAACAAGGGATTACTGCCTGGAAGTTTTGTAAGAATGTGGTTGGTAAGAGAATGTGCATACTGAATTTTTTGCTTGCAGAGTGGTAAATGACTGGAATAGATTGTTGGAAGTAGTTGTGAGTGCCCTGACAGCAAATGAGTTTAAGGAGAAGTATGATAGGTATTGTGTAAATAATGGTTAGTGTTGATATCCCACAATGAGTCCTCTGACTCCGTGGAGATATCCATATAATAATAATAATTACTAGACTCTGGTCTGGGGGATTTCTTGTCTGGCATTTTTTATAGGCTGTAAATAACTTCAGCTAATGTAATTGGTCTATCAAGACCATCTTGGATATGAACAGGAAAGTCATTACTGTTATAGGAGTCATAATTTTCCATGATACTATTGTTTATAAACAGATGTGTATAGTGTTTCTGAAAGGTCAAGGATATCTTGTGTGGTGGACATGTCTTCTCCATCCACACAGATTTGGATGATAGTCCTTTCTTTGCAAAATTTGGTGAATAATATCTCTTGAAGAAAACATGTGCCCCTTCATATAAAGCGCTGTTGTATTTTTATTTTAAAATTCCTTCTACTGTTTCTGCCTTTCCAGTTCTATTCTGGTGGTGTCATTACATTCTCTACTACTGTACTGATTTGTTACAAACCAGCTTCTCTCTTTATACAGAACTTTTAAAATTTTTATTTTGAGGAAGGCATGCTCATTTCTGCATTGTCACTTTCTCTTTTACTGCTTCTTTGAATTTTCTGGTAACATTATTCCAGTTGGAAACAGAGCATCTAAAGCCTGATGGGAAATCTGGTGACTCCATAGGTTTGAACTTGAGTAGAACTGGATTATAATCATGTTGATGTCAAGATGTTTTTAAATTTATTCTGTTTATAAGAGAAGAGGTTTATATTTGATCAAGCTGGGAATCAATACCTTGATTCACATAAGTGTAAGCCATTCACATAAGTGTAAGATTAGGTTTCATTACGTCTATTAGTTGAGCATTGTCAGGGCATACTTTTAATTGTGCGGTCCTGCTTTTCTACTTCTTGGGTTACTTCCTCTTTTGTTTAATTTGGTATTTTCAGTAGTTCCAGTCTCTTACTGCCGTGATATAATGGACACCATACAGGTATATCAGCAAATCTTGGAAGTGTCATCTGTTATTTTGGAAAGGGCATATACCTTTATTAAATTTATCACAGATCCTCAATATCTCCAATCAAGATTTATCTCTTTGTAATATTTAGAAGGATAAATCTTGATTGGAGATATCTGGGGAGTGGGATAAGAGCCCTCTATCCCAGCCCTCTTAGGCCTTCCAAAGTTTCAGTAAGAGAGAGATGGGCATATGTCTATTATCTATTTATAAAGATATATTTTTATATCTGCTTTTATATTTTTATATCTGCCTTTTGGAAAAACAAACTGATATTATGGCATAGCATTAGCTGAGTGAGGACTGGAAGATAAAGACATTTATGTTTGGTAATTTGGATGGTTTAAACAGAAGAGGTAGACCATACAGAGAATGGATAGACGATATAAAAGACTGGTGTGGAATGGGTGTACAAAAACTGCGACACTGTGCACTGGACAAAGAAAGGTGGAAGAAGATAGTGAAACAGGCATCAGGCATCAACAAGCAGTGAGCCCATGGTTCGTGATGATGATGATGATTAGCATTTCCATGTGGGTTCTTATATAGCTGGACTATGGAATCCTCATACATTTAAAGAGGTGACTCAGGTGGAAAAGAACATGATTAGTGTGGTGTAGCTGGTATATCATTAATCTCTCTCTCCCTCTCTCTCTCTCTCTATATATATATACATGCATATACACACAAGGCGCATTCAAAAAAAAAATACTGAACTTTTGCTATAAAGATTTATTGCTTATTTTCCAACATTTTAAGCACTGTCCCTTTCAATGCAGTCCCCTCTATTGGCGATGCACTATTCCCAACATTTCTTCCATTGTTGGAATGCTTTCTGGAACGCACTTTCTGTGATGGTACGCAGTTCTCTTATCACATTTTTCTGAATCTCCTCTATGATTTGGAAACGACATCCTTTCAAAGTGGTTTTAAGTTTGGGAAACAGGAAAAAGTCTGCTGGGGCTAAGTCCAGAGAATAAGGTGGATGGGGCACAACAGATGTCTGATGTTTTACCATACGTTGTGCAAAACATCAGATGCATTTGTGTGGTGCAACATCCAAGTCTGGTTTTCCCACAATTCAGGCTCTTCCTGCACACAGCATCCCCTCAAATGTGCTAAAACTTCCTGGTACAACTCTTTGCTTACCTGACCACATGGTACAAATTCAAAATGGATAATGCCTTTCCAATCAAGAAACACAACCAACATCACTTTGATCTTTGACCGACTTATCCATCGATGCTTAAACCACTCATAGCACTGCATTCGGCTCATACAGTCCTTCCTGTATGCTTGGTTAAGCAATTGAAATTTCTCTGTAAAATTTTTACCAAGTTTGCCACAAAATTTCACACATACATGTTGTTCTTCAAGCTCTTTCATTGTCACTTTGTCACTAATCTGACAAACAACTTGTGCACATACTTACTGTGGATGTAACTTGACAACTAATGCTCATAGTAGAATGGTACAAATGGCAGTTTGTTGTCAAAACTTGACTAGGTGCGCTCAGTAGCCACAGCATGCTTTCTGTGCCGGTTGCTGTGCTATTTAAAAAGTTCAGTTTTTTTTTTTTAACACACCTCATGTATATATATATATATATATATATATATATATATATATTAAATGAATCTGATGTTGTCTTTATTTTGTGAAGGAGTAATTGTGCATCCTGCTTCCTGTAAATTTTGGACTGAATTTGATTAAATTTTATGATGCATTTGTGGAAACTGATAAGGCTAGGAATTTAGGGATAATTGGACACATGACTGAAGTTCAGAGCATATTGCAAAAGTGGACAAAATAGCTCATAGTATCCCTTGGCTATTGAAGAAATACTGACAAGCAAAGATAAGAAACTTATAATCACTCATTATGGGACTTTGATACAGCAATACATAGACTGCAGACAGATCTAGTCATCTAGGTTACTTGGGGATGAGAAAGTGATGGAGACTATCCAGAAGCATGTGACATAGTTATAGTTCTATGGAATGATCCTAATGAGAATAGAAAGAAAAACAAAAATTGATGGATAGGCCAATATCATAGAAACATATACACTACTAAAGGAATTTTATAGGTTTGAATATTCCTCATGCTGTGAGAAATATTTCTCATGCATATGAGAAATGGATGGATCAGATTGGTGTCTTATGCATACAATACAGCAATCTTATCCACCCATTCATTTCTCTTTGATCAACTTTTCCAATATGTTTATCACCACTCCCAAGATGAAGTTATAATTTCATCTTGGGAGTGGTGATTGATCTATAATTTGATATTGCAGTCTTAGAGCCTCCTTTATGCAAAGAAATTATTTTGCCTTCTTTCCACTCTCTTGAGACTTTGTCAGGGC
This sequence comes from Typopeltis vanoorti, assembly GCF_054136105.1. Lineage (NCBI taxonomy): Eukaryota > Metazoa > Arthropoda > Arachnida > Uropygi > Thelyphonidae > Typopeltis > Typopeltis vanoorti. The sequence continues at coordinate 42,400,262 of NC_143566.1, read as the reverse complement.
TGAGACTTAAATTAAACAGCCTAATCAGAGGCATTTGCAGAATGCAGAGAATACTGATTGTGAAATCATTAGGCAAATTAGTTGGGCATGTAAAAAGAAGGAAACCTTTAATTACAGGAATATAGAATGGAAGGAGGAGATAGCATGTGGGAAAAAGGAGAGAGTGAGTTTGTTGAATTTCTGAGAGATAAATATCTTAAACAGCACATGACTGAAGCAACTAGGGGCTTTAATGTTTTGAATTTGATGATAACTTCACAAGATGTAATTGTCAATAAGGTTTTGACACTGCCACTGGTTGGTAAGAGTGATCATGAAGTACTTGTTTGGGAAGTGATGAAACAAGAAAAGGTTACTGCCAAAAAATGGATATATGTGGAAGTATAAAGCAGATGATTATAGGAAGCTCTGTAGTCAGTCAGCATCAGTATGTTCGGGAGATTAACTGAGTGGAAAAGATATTGCCAATGCATGGAATGGAAACTTTCTAGGCAGTATCTGACAAAAGAATGTATACTGCATACCAAGGATTAAGTGAGTAAATAGAGTAGGAGTGAAATGGATGAACAGTGAAATCAAGCAAGCTGTGCTGGAGAAGAAAATGCTATGGAGGAGGTACAAGTCAGTTGGTGGTGATTGGATCCGTGAAGAGCATAAAGTGCAAGGTAGAAAGGTTATGAGCACGGTAAAGAAAGAAAAGGTGAGAGGGAATTGGCTGGTGAGGGCAAGGTTAACTCAAGAGAATTTTTTCACTATATGGCAAGCAAGAAAAAGAATAATTATAGCAGGTTGACACTCATGGGTAGTCATGTCAGCAGAATGACAGTTGCAAAGGATATAATGGAGCTATTGAATGAGCACTTTATCAGCAGATATCATACTGATGTAAATGATGTGGTGCAATATATAGAAGGGAGGCAAGGATTAGGAGAATTGGAAGTGAAAGAATCAGAGGTGTATCAGGTGTTGGTTGGGTTAGATGTTAATAAGGCAGTGGAAATGGATGACATATCACCACATATTCTTAATGAATGTGCACCACCAGTTGGCTATGCCCTTGACTAGGTTATTTAATGAAAGTCTTGCAGTGGGTCGGGTTCCTAAGGAGTGGAAAGAAGGCAAAATAGTACCACTCAGGGGTGAATGCTGGTCTTGAAATTCACGCTTGCTCTTGTTATCATTCAGGGAGTGAGAGGTGTGATTGAAGTCTGATTAGCGGAATAATGAAATACTGACCATTTAAAACTATATACTGTATTTAGAAATTTAAGTACATTTAATCATACAAATACAACATTTATTTCACAAATGATATTCTATCTTTTTCAATTTAGCTACTTGAATACAAATTCTACCCTACGGTTCTTCTTTATGAACTGGTCAATAACATCGTCATAAAAAGCTGGTTGTAACTTAATTTTCCCAAGCATTGACTGCATATGGCCTTGTGTTTAAGACGACATGAAGGGAGCGGAAATGACTATGCGCATGCAAGAAATCACAGCGAGGACCTGGAAGCTCTTACAACCGAGCAAGCCAAGGTAGCGTTGACTAGACGAGCAAGCATTGGCCTTCGATACACAATGCAAAGCTCAATTATTGCAGTGCTAGCTTAAGACGTCTTCTGTCTACAAAAATAAATGCCTAAATGGAATGCTTATAAATGCATGCATTTATTAACAAATAAATATTACTTCTTTCTCAATTAATGAATAGAGAATTCGCCCCTGGTACCACTCCACAAGCATGGTTCAAAGAGAGTAGGTTCCAATTATAGACCAGTCTGTATAACTGCAGTTGTGGTCAGGGTGTTGGAGAGATTGGTTAGGAATGGAATACAGGATTGGGTTGATGATATAGCATTTTTTATGATGGTCAGCATGGATTTGCAAAGGATAGATCCTGTTTTAGATATTATGTTTACATTTATGTTTTACGATAGGGTAACGGGCATGTTAGATAAAGAAGAATCACATACAGTGATATTCTTGGACTTTGCAAAAGCGTTTGATAGATTACCACATGATAAGTTGGTGTACAAGCTGCAGAAGATGGAAATAGATAGTATTATATTGATTAGATTAGATGGATCAGAGATGGGCTCTCTGAACAATACCAGCAGGTTGTTAATGATGGAGCAGTATCTCAAAAAGGGAGGGTAACCAGTGGTGTGCCCAGGTTCTTGTTCTTGGTCCCTGCTGTTTAACTTGTTTGTAAACAATATATCATGTGGACTGACTGGGGATCTTCAGTTGTTTGCTGATGATGATGCAAAGTTGGGCAGAATTATAAGTAGCACTGTCTGTTGATGTTAATTCCCTTCAAGAAGATTTGAATAGTCTTTTGACTTGGACAAAGGAGTAGGGTTGTAGTTTTAATATCAGTTAGTGCAAGGTGTTGCATTTTGGAGTGCTGAAATATAAGCTGTGTACTTTATCGATGGTGCCATACTGCAGGAAGTGGATGATATTAGATATTTGGGAGTGATGGTTAACAGTACACTGAAGTTTAGAGGGCATATTAATAGTGTTGCAAAGGCTGTACATTGCAGTGTTGCTATTATAAGAAATATTCTAACATGTAGGGATAGGGCAGTGGTTGTGCTACTGTATAAAGCACTAGTCAGACCACACTTGGACTGTCGTGCTGAGATTTGGTCACCCTGGATTTCAGTGTGATGTGGAGACATTGGAGAGGGTCCAATGTCTAAATATCAGGACTTTGGACTGCTGTCTATGGTGTAATATGCTGTCTATGGAGGGAGGTTGAAAAAATGTGGATTGCAGAGTTTAGTGAATAGGAGGAAAAGAGGTGATATGATAGAGAAATTTAAGTTAGTTAGTGAGAGGATTTTATCGGATTAATCCAGATGAGATTATTAAAAGAGTAGATGGTGTGAGGAGAAAAACCAGAGGTCATCCCTTAAGTTATGTAAGAGTGTGGTGAAGTAGATTTTTTACACGGAGAATTGTCATTGAAATGAACGCATTACCAGAATGTGTTCATGCAAGAAGTGTTTAGGATTTTAAGATTCGGTATGCTAAATATTATGTTGTCACTTGAATGAACCTCTCACGATGAGTCTGCCGACTCACTCCGTGGAGGATGCAGTAATAATAATAATAATCATTTCCACCTATAATTTTTTTTTTAAAATATGATTCAATCCCACATGCCAGAGGTTGCAAAATTGATTAAACAAGTGCTGCATGGGCAAGTGATCATTAATTAAGAAGAAACCTGTTGGTATGTCTTTCTATGAAGTGGGGGGGTATAGTCCTTAGAGGAAACTGTGTTGGGAGATCTATTCCATAGCACAGATATAGAGGATATGAAAGATAATGATGAGAAGATGGTTTGATATGTTTGGAGCTAGATAATGAATGGAAATCGGCAAGTAGCTGCCCAGGTGTGTTTATGGGTTTGAGGAAAACTGTAAGAATGGTGTCAGCAGTTCATCAGAACAGCATTTACGAAAAGACCTGTGGGGAGTCTGTGAGAGAATCAATTAACTGAATTGTCCCCTTTAGAATTTGGTATCAATAAGCAGAGCTTCAGAAATACAACTTCAATCTACCAGCTACAAAAAATTTTACTCACCCAAATTATCTGTCTACTTTATATAAATATGGTTAAAAGTGATGTTTTAAAAAACTAAATATTATGATTGCAAAATAAAGTAATACATTATTTAATTCTTACTGTACATTACACATAATTATACAGAAATATCCTTTCATTTCAATGTGGGTTTAAAATGTACACCACTAACGCATACATTTCATTTACATGTGGGAAATGAAACACATTTCCCACATAACACATACTTTTCGTTTTTATGTGAACTCCAGTGTGTCTTTTCTTGAAAAAAGTCCAGCGAGGATCCATTGATATTATTATTATTTTACTGACCGACTTTGGGGTTATAAGACTCATTGTGGGAGGTCAACACAAAGTCTATCATATCACTCCTAAAACTCATCCACTGTCTGCACTTTCACCACCATCTCAGACAATGCATTCCATGCTCCTGCCGCTTTCCATACAAAAAAACTTACTTCTTATCCTTTTATTCATCACTACCTTTTGCAACTTCCAGGGATGGCTCCTTGTCCTTGCACCTTCCCTTTGTTCTACAATATGAAAAATCTCCTCAATGTTAACATGATAATAAACCTTCTATAGCTTAAATGTTTCAGTCATACCCCCTTTGTCTTGTCCACCAAACTCTGCACTCTGTATACCCTCAGTCTGTCTACTTGTAACCTTCCTACTTCCTGATACTGATCCCCCATATACAACTCCCTGATATCTATCAGAGAGCCAATCACCAATCCGATCCACTAACCTGATATACAAACCCATATGTTGCAACTTAAAAATCAACTTATCATGTGGCACCCTGTCAAATGCCTTTGAAAAATACAAAAAAGTGTATTTTTCATCCATTGCTCTTGTTAAATCCATTGCTATTGTAAAAGGTTACCAGATTAGTAAAACAAGAGTGCCCTTTAACAAATCCATGGTAGCCTGCACAAATAATATTGTTCTCATCTACCCAATTTCTCTAAAATTTTAACAACTACTAAAGAAATACAAACAGGCCTATAGTTTGATATCTCCATTCTATTGTCGCCCTTATACAATAGTATACTATTTTACCCTCCTTCCACTCTCTCCAGAAACTTCTCCCATTGCAAGACTTTTATTAAACAGCCCAAGCTAATGGCACAGTCAGTTCTGTGGCACATTCCTGTAAAATACATGGTAAAATTCCATCTAGGCCCTTGCCTTATTAGCATTTAGCATGCTCACTATTCAGAATACATCCTCTTCCTTCACTTCTAACACTTCATCACTCATTATCCTTCTAGGAATATAGCCTGCTGTACCAGGATGAAACACTCTAATAAAATGATCATTAAATAGTTCAACTATGTCATCTACCTTGGTCACCCAGTTCCCATCTCCAACCAGCAAGATAATTGTCCACTATCATTTTTCCTCCTTCTCACTACATGGTGAAATAACTCCTTGGGCAGCTCCAGTCTCCTCCTATATTATAATTTTTCTCTCCTTACAATACCAGTCACTTTCCTAGCCTGAGCCCAATATTCTTCATGCAATTGTTGGCCTGGTTGGCCGAGTGGTCTGCATATCCGCTCTCCAGCCAAAAAAAAGGCTGTGGGTTCGATTCCCGCTGTGGGCATCGATGTTTATGATTGTCTGTGAAAATACTAATGATGATGATGATTTGTGGTAGATGGCACTAGCATAGATGATGATAGTTGGTGAATTGAGCAGGAGACAGAATTGTAGAGTGCCCTCCCTCGATGAGTCATTGGACTCCCTGGAGGTGTTATGTAATAATAATAATAATTGTTCTCTGCCTCTCTCTCTCTCTCTCTATCTTCCATAACCTCTTTTCATTCATTTGATTCCAAATTACTTTATCTTCTTCACTTGAGGTATACAGTCTGCCATGGCTGTCAACAGTTTTTTCTTAAGAATCTCCAATGAATTCCCCCCCCCCCCTTCTTTATTCAAATTTTTTTTATCCATTGCACTGCTGCCAGCTGATTTCTAAGTTTATGATAGTTGCCTGCCTTATAATTACACATAAATTCTTTATGTTTTGATACCTCCACATACCTATTCTCCTTCGAGTGAGGACTACATGGTCACTCTCACCAATGGTGGTGGTGGTGGTGGGGGGGGGGGAACAAGTATGGCATCTCAGTCACAATCAGATTCTCTGATACTATGACCAAATCCAAAACCCTTGAACCTTTGTCTGGTTCAAGGGTTTTGGATTTGGTTGCCTAAAACAGTTGTCCCCCAGAAATCCAAACATTTTTTTGTTCCCTTATTGCTGTCTCCTTTACCCAGTTTATATCATTATAGTTGAAGTCCCCCTCCCCTCCATAATGATCACTCACGTTGCACTTGGCAAACTAATTTGCCTAAACATTTCCTGCTCATCACTAGTTATATTCCCGTCTGCAGCAACATCCCACTAAATATCTTATTGTATACACATTGATCTCACACCATATACTCTCAACGCCATTAGTGTTATTTCCACTGTGATTCTCCATCCTGAGAAGGCACAATTCATCTCTTATCATGAGTAACACATGACCACCATGTTTATCCTTCCTATCCTACCAAAATATGCTGTACTCTTTGATTCCTATGCCGTTTAGAATATCCTCATCAGTTAAAAAAGTTTCACCGATACCAACAATTTTTTGGAGAGACTGATTCAATCAATGCCACAAACTCAATCCCTTTATTTCTAATACTCCTGGCATTTGTATACAGAAAAATCAGTGCATTGCCAGTATTCTCTTAGCCATTATTATTCCTCTCATACCCCACCTGCTCTGTAATATAGTGTACATCCTCTCATTTCTCAAATCACTATCCCCCATATGAGGCCATCTTCTGCTACATTCCACCCATGCAGTTCTAGTTTCTTTTCCCCAATACACTCACTTTCCCAGAAAATAACAGTCTCTCCAAATGGCTGCACCTCTCTGCATTTAAGTGTAACCCATCTCTTGCATATAATTCTTCTCTATCCTCAAACATACTCCACACATTCACATATTCCCAACGTCTTTTCCTACACATTCTCACTATTGTCTCATTCGTTATTATCATTCTTATCCTCCACTCTGCATTATCATACTGGAACAACATGCTCACTATCTTTCCTCAGACTCATTTCTGCTGAACTGTCTCTAAGATCAACTTCAATCACACTACAAAATTCACACTACCTCTCAGGTCATTCATCCCAACCATTAATATCATCTCCTCCATATTTTCTTCACTGCCATTGCCACACTCCCTGTCATTCCACTTGCCAAGCATTCCTCTCACACACACACTACTCTGTACACCCCAAATCATCAAATCTCCATACCTGATGCTCTGAATATATTCATTCATCCCTCTCTCATTGGCATCTCATCAATCAATCACTCAGGGTACAGAGATATAATTGATGACCTCAACCTCCCTTTTATTACATTTATTTGATGTTCACATTAGAACATACTATTTAACAATAATTAGTTTATATGCCCCAGAAGAAGGAAGAGAACAGGATAATATTGATTTTTATAATCAGCTACAAAACATATATAATAAAATAAATAAAAATGATTACATAATTTTAGCAGGAGACTTAAATGCAAGAATTGGAAACACAAAAATTAATAATAATATAGGAATACATGGAGAACACACTCTAAACAGAAATGGTAAAAAATTGATTGACTTTGTAGTTTATAATAACCTAAAAATAATGAATTCCTTCTATAAACATAAAGACATACATAAATATACTTGGGCAGCAAGAGGATGGAAATCAATATTAGATTACTTCATACTAAATGAAAAGACATCAAAATTTTCACTAGATGTTAGAGTTCACAGAGGATATGAAATAAGCAGTGACCACTTCCTTGTTAAAATAAAATTAAGATTACCACCTAAATGGCTACAGGTAACAAGAACAGAAAGAAAAATTGAAACATTTGTTTATAAAACTAGACTATTGAATGACACAAATGTACAATGGCTATATGAACAAAGAATTAACCAATATCTAGATAAAATAAAACAAAATGAAGAAATAGAAATAGAATGGCTTAATATAAAAACGAGACTAAATGCAGCAGCAAACAAAAGCTTAGGAAAGACCAAAAAATTGAATAAAAGAAAAAAACTGAAGATCTGGGATGATACAATCAAAGAAATAATCAAAAAGAAAACAGAAGCCTATCACAAATGGTTAAGCAGTAAAAGATTAGAAGATGAAATAGAATATAAAAGAATAAGAGCCATAGCTAAAAGAGAAGTCAGAAAAAGACATAGAGAATCATGGAATAAATTTGTTTTAATTTAGAACATGATTTATATAAAATAAGATCCAATGTATATAAGATTTTGAAACACCTAAATGCAGATACCAAAGAAAACATAAAATTAAACACTGAATTGAAATTAGAAGAATTTCTAAATTACTACACAGAACTGTGGACAGACAAATATTTTAAAAAAGACAACTGGCAAACAATTAACAAAAATGAAAAGGATATAACTGAAGAAGAATTAGAAATCAGCCTGAAAGAAACAAGAAACGGAAAATCATCTGGAGAAGATAAGCTAGGTTCAGAACTATATAAATACGCAGGAACAAGATTCAAAAAAAGACTGTTATTATTTTTAAATAAAATTTACTCAACTGGTATCCCTCCAATAGAATGGAAAAAAGCAATTATGATTCCTATCTTTAAGAAAGGTAATAGAGATGACCCTAAAAACTATAGAGATATCAGTATACTAAATTCCTGTTACAAAATATATAGCAGAATCTTAAATAACAAACTAATGAAATATTCCGAAAACTTTATTCTAGAGGTACAGAATGGATTTAGAAAAGGACGATCATGTATAGACCCGGCCTTTTGCCTAAAATTAATAATAGAGAAAAGAAGAAGAATATAATTTAGAAACACATATTGCATTTATTGACTTTGAAAAAGCATTTGACAAAGTTAAAAGAAACATATTATTTAACATATTAAAAGAAAGACAAATACCAAATAATATCCTAAAAGCTATCACAAGTATATATGAAAATAATCAAATACAAATAAGATTAAATCACGAGCTATCATATACGAGAGAGATAAACCAAGGGGTCCGACAGGGATGTCCCCTCTCAGCAACTCTTTTTAATATCTACTTAAATGAAATAATAATAAATGGAATAAAAATTTACATTGAGGAATTAAACTTTCTCCTACAGTAAACTTAAACACTCTCCTCTTTGCCGACGACCAAATAATAATTACAAATTCTGAAGATAAACTATAGAAAGCTATTTTACATCTAAATGAGATATCCAAAGATTATGATATGATAATATCAACAAAAAAATCAAAACCTATGGCCTTTAAAGGACAAGATCCAGCAAGAACTAAAATAGTAATACATAACAAGATATTAGAACAGGTGAATTCATTTAACTACCTAGGATGTATGATCACATATGAAAATGAAAAAGATATAAATGTAAAAATTTGCAAAATAATTAAAAATAACAGGTGTAATTAACTCTATATTTAAACCAAACCAGGCTAAAAGTATACAACACATTAGCCTTACCGGTCTTAATGTATGGAAGCAAAATCTGGACAAAACAAAAAGACAAACAAAGATTAACAACAGCAGAAATGAAGTTTATGAGAAAAACTGCAAAGTATACCCTATTTGATCACAAAAGAAACGAAGATATTATGAAAGAATTAAACCAAGAACCAGTAATAGAAAAAATTAAAAAATATAAACATAAATGAATGGAACACGTTCAAAGAATGAAAACAGAAAGATTACCAAAACAAGCCTTAAAGTACAAGCCATTAGGAAAAAGAAAACCAGGATGTCCTCTTAAAATATTCAACGATGACTTCTAAGGCTAGAACAGGCCATGCTAGGTTTAAATCCTTGATATGTATGATGATGATGATGATGATTAGAATATACTAGCTAGTATAATAACTACATTTCAAGCAGTTTTGAAAGAAATGGAAATCTGCTCTTATTGCTCATTGTTCATGTTTTAAATGGTTCCCCACAAACTGGAACTCATTACCAGTGATCCACCAAATTTACTGAAACTATTTCTTCATTATCATCAAAATATTTACACCAAATCTTTCTGATCTTCAGGCATGGTACATTTGAGCTTTATTCTGACTTATTTTCATTAAATATTTATATCAAATATGTTATTCTTTCATCTATTTGATTTTTTCTGACATTCGAATAACTCTCTACATGCCTATTATCTAAATATCATTGTATATCTTCATTTTCTTTAATAAGCCTGTTTAGGTTGTAGCATCATTCTCTGTTCCATTGCCCATTTCCTCCAAATGCATTGCCATTGTAGAGAAGCTGTTATAACAAGTCTGTCAGTGCCCCACACTATTAGATGCCCACCTTATTGAATGTAGATACCTGAATTTTAATACATTTTAAAACAGACAGGTTCAATTATGTGCAATACAGTGTGTTGTTATAAGAATAAATTTACTATTATTATTATTATTCATGACACCTCCAAGGAGTCCGAAGACTTATTGCGGGAGGACACCCATTGTACAACTCTCTGTCTCCACCACTATACCGAACCTATACTACCAATCAACAACATCAGTGCTATCCACCACCTACCACCACCACAGCTGGTATTTTTTGTCTGTAAATTGTGTGTATGTTCTGAAAGGCCGATTTGTCTGTTTCCGGGAAAAAATCTTGCTACCTCCATATGAGATCAGCTAACTCGCCTTCGATTGAAAAACTCCGTATAAAGATTCCTCCTGTCATGATGAGAATCGAACTTAGGCCTTTTTCCAATCGCAGGGCGCAATGTACCACTGTTCTTTCAATTGCACTACGGAGGCGCTTTTGAATTAAGAATTAAGACTAATGTCCTATGAGGGGCACCCTTTATGGGTGCTGTTGGCCAGCCTCAGATGTTGGGCAGGAGGCCTAAGAATTAAAGTTTCCCAAATTTTCTGAATTCATAGTGAAGAATTTATGGAGACAAAAACAACACATGTTGGAGTAATTACTTTACTCATTATTATTATTATTCAGGCCTCCATGGAGTCAGAAGACTCATCGTGGGAGGTCCTTCCTAAGAACATAAAGTCTGTCAAGACTCATTGAGGGGAGGTTCCCCCCCCTAAGAAACACAAAGTCTATCATACCACTCCTTAAACTCACTGACCGTTCTCGCCCTCACCACTCTATCGGGTAATGCATTCCACGACTCAACCACTCTCCATGCAAAGAAACCACTCCTCACCCTCTTGCTCACAGTTTCCTTTCGTAACTTCCAGGGATGGCCTCTTGTCATCCCTCCTTCCAATCTCAATCTCAAGTCTCAATCATATCACCTCTCCTTCTTCTATCTGCCAAACTCTGCAGTCCACATTCCCTCAGCCGATTCTCATAACTATCCTTGTGCAGTCCTGAGACCATCTTTGTCATCCGTCTTTGTATCTTTTCCACAGTTAATTTATCCCCTTCAAATCCTGGGGACCAAATCGGAGAACAATAATCCAAGTGTGGTCTGATCAGAGACTTATACAACGGAATGATAACCCTCTTATCTCTGCAGGTCAGTGTCCTTCTCATAATTGCAGCAATCGTCTGTGTTACCTTCACCACCTTTACAATATGTTCCCTAAACTTCAGGTTTCTATCAATCATCAACCCCAGATCTCTTGTCTCCCCAACTTCCTCCAGTATAACTCCTCCCATAGAGTATGCAGCATCCTATCGATGTTTCCCAAACCTCAAGACCTTACATGTTGCTGCATTAAACTGATAGCCCCATTCATTTGCCCATCTATCTAGCTTATTCAAATCCTCTTGCAGGGCTACCACATCTGCACTATTACTAATAATCCTTCCCAGCTTCGCATCATCTGCAAACAACTGAATATCCCCTTGCAATCCACTGGCAATGTTATTGATATAAAGATTAAACAATATAGGTCCTAGTACTGAGCCCTGTGGGACCCCACTTGTAACCTTCTGCCCCCTTGAAACTGCTCCACCATACACAACTCTCTGATACCTATCAGACAGCCAATGCTGAATCCAGTTGACCAATCTGACATCCAGACCCATGTGTTGCAACTTAAATATCAGCTTATCATGTGGCACCCTGTCAAATGCCTTTGCTAAGTCTAAGAAAATTGCAGTATATGCCTTTCCCCCATCTAATGTTCTTGTAACTTTATTATAAAAGGCTAGCATATTGCTAAAACAAGAGCGCACTTTCACAAATCCATGTTGACTCTCACAGATAACATTACCCTCATCTGCCCTGTGCTGTATACGTCCCTCACTACTTTCTCCAAGATCTTAACAACTACTGATGACACACAGACTGGTCTATAATTAGACACTTCCAGTCTGTTACCATCCTTATGCAATGGCACTATCTTACCTTCCTTCCATTCCCTGGGCACCTTTGCCAAAGCCAGACTTTCATTGAAAAGCCAGGTTAAAGGCACTGTCAGTTCCCTAGCACATTCTCTCAAAACTCGTGGTGAAATACCATCCAGTCCAAAAGCTCTATTGACATCCAGAGTTTTCAGTATCTGAAACACACTCTCCTCCTGTACCTCTAAACCTTGAACCTGCCCTATCCCTCTAGCATTAAAACTGACTCCTCCAGGATGAAATACTCCAATAAAGTGGTCATTGAACAATTCCACTATGTCCTCTGCATCAGTCACTCTATTCCCATTTTTATCCCACAATATCATTCTTCCACAGTCATTTCTCCTCCTACTGGCCACATAGCTAATTATTATTATTTTTAAATTATTAAATAAATTAACTAATTATTAAATAATAATATTATTATTCGTGACACCTGCAAGGAGTCCGAACAGTCATCAAGGGAGGACACCTGAACAACTCTCCATCTCCACCACTACATCAAACCTCTACCACCATCATTTACATCAATGCCATCTATTGCCCACTAAGACCACCAGTATTTTTTGTCTGTAAATTGCCTGTGTTCTGAAGGGCTAATTTGTCTATATGTGGGATGAAAAACCCAAGTTTCTGGGAGGGAAATCCTGCTACCTCTGTATGAGATCGGCTAACTTACCTTCAATTGAAAAAATCCATAATAAGATTCCTCCCATCATGATGAGAATCAAACTTAGGCCTAATTAAGAAAATAATACTCAACATATTGACTTTTGTATTGAGGTCATCATCAGGAAAACATACATATACATAGAACACAAGCTACATGATATTATGTAAAAGTAAGATAAATGTAAATGCTTTGTGAATGGTTTACCCCAGCCTGACCTCTGGTGAGAAAAAAAAAACTCAAAAATAAAAAAATAATAATAATAAAATACATACAAAAATATAAATTAATTAATAAAATCTTCTTCTTCTTAACATGGATTTTGGCCAGGTGGCCTGTTCCAGTCTCATGCCATCTCATTCTTGGTCTTCCAATTCTTCTTTTTCTACATATTTTGTATCTGTTTAATATTTTTGGTAGTCTGTTGTTGTCAATTCGATTTAGATGTTCTATCTATTTTTGTTTATACTATCTAATGTAGTAATTAATTGGTTTTATATTCAGTGATTGTAAAATTTCTTCATTTGTTTTATGGTCCCACTTGGTATATCCAGCTGTTTTTCTGAGAAACCTCATTTCTACTGTTTGAATTCATTTATCATCTTTCCTTTTTATGGTCCATGTTTCGCTTCCGTATAGTAGAGATGGTTTTGACAAGACATTATATAGTCTGATTCTAGTGTAATTAAATAAAGTAACACGTAAAAACCACAGTGATATCTTTAATTAATAAAAGGACAGATATTTCGTACTAATATTATTAGTACATCTTCAGTGTCCGTAACAGTAATAGGAATGGAATACAAGCAAAACGTTCGGTGGATCACCTATTAAAATACAATTGTTACCACGTGCTAGGAAATAATAGAAATAACAAATTTAATCTATTAAGATAAATGGTTTTTTACATAAGATAAAAGTCTCCCAGATCTTTGAGAGAGACATACAGTCATTTCTATTTAAATTTGGTCGGTGTAAGATAGTTTCACAACTTTCTTTGAATAAGTGTTCATATTTGAATCTGCATCTATGGAGGAGAACTGCTTTAACCCACTGGACACTTTGAGTAGAATCAATAATGTGCTGCACCAGACCAGACTTCAGAGGTTTGTTATAATCAATATAATATTGATGTTCTTCTATTTTTTTTTCCAAAGAATGGCTAGTTTGTCCAAAATAAGAGACATCGCATTCGCAAGGTATTTGTTAAACCCCAGCCTAAGGTAGAGAAGATAGTTTATCCTTTGTAGAAGGTAATAAAGAAGAAATTTTGTTGATAGGAATATATGTTGGAATGAATTGATACTTTTTCAGAATTCTACCTATAGGTTCTGAGATTCCTGGAATGTACGGAATAGGAACTCTGCGGACTGTTGAAGAAACTGTAGGTGTTGGAACATAAGAGTCAAGTATGTGTTGGATTTGATTGGAGTTGTAATCATTTGATTCCATTAACTTTTTAATGATGGAAAGTTCTTGTTGTAAAATTATTGGGGAAGAGCAAACTTTATGTGCTCTATGAATTAGAAATTTAAGAATGCCAAATTTTTGAGATATGTGGTGCAAAGACTTTTTGTGAATGTATCTGCCAGTAAATGTGGGTTTTCGAAAGACACTTGTAGATAAGGTACCAGAAGATGTTCTTGTAAGGAGGATGCCCAAAAATGGTAAAGTACGACAGTTTTCTTTTTCCATAGGTGAATTGGATGCGTGGGTGAAGGTTATTTATCCGTTGTAGAAAAGTGGAAAGTTCATATTCAGTGTGTGGCCAAACAGCAAAAACATCATCGACGTAACGGTACCAAAGAGATGGTTGAAGATGAATGGATGAGAACATAGTATCTTCGAATTGTTTCAAATAATAGTTTGCCAAAGATGAAGACAGAAGGCTACCCATGGCAGTACTTCAATTTGTTTGTAGATTTTGTTTTTCCAACTGAAATAACCTGAGTGGATGACATATTCGAATATCCTTGCGATATCTGGAGGGTAATCTTCATATAAAGAATTGACTGTGTTGGTTAATGGGATATTGGTGAACAGAGAAATGATGTCAAAACTGACTAATATTTCAGAATCTGTAATTTTTATATCCTTGATTTTTTTGAAAAATATGTCATCCACTCAGGTTATTTCAGTTGGAAAAACAAAATCTACAAACAAATTGAAGGTACTGCCATAGGTAGCCCTCTGTCTTCACCTTTGGCAAATTACTATTTGAAACAACTTGAAGATACTATGTTCTCATCCATTCATCCTCAACCATCTCTTTGGTACCGTTACGTCAATAATGTTTTTGCTGTTTGGTCACACACTGAAGATGAACTTTCCACTTTTCTACAATGGATAAATAACCTTCACCCATTCGTCCAATTCACTATGGAAAAAGAAAACTCTGGTACTTTACCATTTTTGGACATCCTCCTTACTAGAACATCTTCTGGTACCTTATCTACAAGCGTCTTTCAAAAACCCACATTTACTGGCAGATACATTCACAAAAAGTCTTTGCACCACATATCTCAAAAATTTGGCATTCTTAAATTTCTAATTCATAGAGCACATAAAGTTTGCTCTTCCCCAATAATTTTACAACAAGAACTTTCCATCATTAAAAAGTTAATGGAATCAAATGATTACAACTCCAATCATATCCAACAGATACTTGACTCTTATGCTCCAACACCTACAGTTTCTTCAACAGTCTGCAGAGTTCCTATTCCGTACATTCCAGGAATCTCAGAACCTATAGGTAGAATTCTGAAAAAGTATCAATTCATTCCAACATATATTCCTATCAACAAAATTTCTTCTTTATTACCTTCTACAAAGGATAAACTATCTTCTCTACCTTAGGCTGGGGTTTAACAAATACCTTGCGAATGTGATGTCGCTTATTTTGGTAAACTGGCCGTTCATTGGAAAAAATAATAAAAGAACATCAGTATTATATTTAGTATAACAAACCTCTGAAGTCTGGTCTGGTGCAGCACAGTATTGACTCTACTCATAGTGTCCAGTGGGATAAAGCAGTTCTCCTCCATAGATGCAGATTCAAATACGAATGCTTATTCAAAGAAAGTTGTGAAACTATCTTACACCGACCAAATTTAAATAGAAATGACTGTATGTCTCTCTCAAAGATCTGGGAGACTTTTATCTTATGTAAAAAACCATTTATCTTAATAGATTAAATTTGTTATTTCTATTATTTCCTAGCACGTGGTAACAATTGTATTTTAATAGGTGATCCACCGAACGTTTTGCTTGTATCCCATTCCTATTACTGTTACAGACACTGAAAATGTACTATTATTTTTAGTACGAAATATCTGTTCTTTTACTAATTAAAGATATCACTGTGGTTTTTACGTGTTACTTTATTATTTAATTACTATGCCACAGGTTCCACTAAAAATCTAAAAATCTGATTCTAGTGTGTTTTTGTACTAGGGATGGCTTAAATATAGGGTCGGCGGAAGCGGGCCTGCATTGCAGGCAGGCGGCACTATAAGGTGGACCCCGTTTCGAAGTGCAGGCGAGCGCCACTACAAGGTGGGCGCCATTTCAAAGTGTTAGTATGAAGTTTCAATCTTTCTTTAAAGTCAGTATAATTGCTGCAATTTTACAGTTAAAAAAAAGTTACAAATTTACAAAGTTACTGTTACAAATTTTCAAAATATTCTTGTAAATTCTTTCCATATGATTATGACTAAAATAAAAATAAATAAATAAATTGCCATTTGTTTGGGGGCACCCATTTCAGCTTTGCGTCCAGCCTAGTGCCGGCCTGGTTAAATATATTATTTATTATGCCATTTACTTTGACAAAGTTTGATATTTTGGTGTCTGTCTCTTTCTTCTTCGTATGATAAATCACATCCCAAGTATCTGAAAGTATTTACTTGTTCTAACACATAATGAAGATCATTTAAATACGAAGATCATTTAATGATTTTCATGATCTTTGTAAATCATCTTGCCAGCCCGGTTGGCCGCGTGGTTAGCATATCCACTCTCCAGCCAAAAGGCTGCGGGTTCGAATCCTGCCTTGGGTATGGATGTTTGATTGTCTGTGAAAATATTAGTGATGGTGGTCATCAGTAGATGATGTAGGTAGTTGCAGTTGGTGGATTGGTTGAGACGAGTGGTTCGGTAGGTGCCCTCCCTCGATGAGTATTTGGACTCCTGGAGGTGTTATGTAGTAATAATAATAATAATAATAATCTTCTGATGTAGCTAATACTATTTGATCATCTGCAAATAGTAGTGTATCTATCTTCATTTGTGGGGTTATTTGTATACCGAATTGGTTATACTGTTTCCAGATTATTATAATTTTATTTATATATATATATATATATATATATATTGAAAAGCAGAGGTGAGAGGGTACATCCTTGTCATACTCCTCTTGATATATCTTTCCATTCTGAGATGTGTTCTAATTTAACTGCTATTTTATTTCCTGTATATATGTCTTGAATGGATTGTAAAAGTTGGTTTGGTATATTTAAATCGGTTAATATTATAAACAATTTTTGTCTACTAATATTGTCAAAGGCTTTCTCATAATCAATAAAGGCCATATGTGTTTCTTTTTGAAATTCTCTTCTCTTTTCTATTAATAATTTTAGAGATAAAATTGGATCTATGCAGGATCGGACGTTTTGGAAACCATTTTGTTCTTCTAGTAGTTTGTCCTCTACAAAACTGCTTAGCTTCTCTTTTAATATTCCTGCATAGATTTTATATCCTGTATTTAGCAGACTAATTCTGCTATAGTTATTGCAATGTCCTTATTCTCTTTTTTTATAGATTCGAAATAACCAGTGCTTTTTTCCAAGAGTTAGGAGTTTTTCCAGACAACCAAACCATATTAAAAAATTTCAGAAGTCTTTCATTAAATTTTTCACCTGCATTTTTGTATAGTTCTATATTTATATTGTCTTCTCCTGGTGTTTTCCTATTTTTCATCTTGTTTATTGTATTTTATAGTTCTAACATTGTGATATTTTCTGTTAGGTCATTTGTTTTATAAAATTTTATTTCATTGTTCTCATCTGTCGAGAGATTTTGGAAATATGTCACCCATTTTTCTAAATCTATTGTTTGTATTTTTATCTTTTCTTTTATTTCTTTATTCATGTATTTTATTACTTTATAGATTTTGGGTTATGGCTTAAATAAATCCTTTTCTAGTTCTGTTATGAAATTGTTCCATCTCTCTCTCTCTCTCTCTCTCTATGTTTTAATCTTACTTCTCGCTTTGCAATCACACTGTTTCTTTTATACTCTATTTCTGCTTCTATTGTTTTGGAATTTAGCCATTTCTAGTAACTGCCCTGTTTAGTTTTTATTATATTTTCTATTTCTTTGTTTCAGTCTCGTAGTCCTCTTTTTCTAATCCATTTGCATTTTATTCCTAAGGTTTCTGTTGCTGCTTTTGTGAGAATTTGTTTCAAATTTTCCCATTCATCTTCTATGTCACTTGATTCATGTGTGGTTTCTGTTTTTAAATTTGTGCATTTTTGATATTGTTGTCTAACTTGGGGATTCTGGAATGAAAAAATTTTGTAGCTTGGTAAGAATTTTCAATTTTATGTGTTTTTAGCCACTTTGGTTTAAATTGAATATTTGCTGATACAATATAATGATCAGAGTTTAATTCAAAGCCTTGATATGCTCTTACATCTAAAATTAACTCTGCTAATTTAAAATTTGCAATAACATAGTCAATTACTGATTTGTGTCCTCTGGTTGACCAAGTATATTTATGTATTTCCTTGTGTTTAAACACTGAATTCATTATTCTCATATTATTATAAATGACAAAATCGTGCAGCCTACGACCATTTTGTATATAGTTGTTTGTTTCTTTTTTGTTTTTGTTTTTTTTGTTTCTGTTACTATACATATCTTTATGTTAGCTTGGTTTAGTTGTTTATTAGTTCTTCTTCTTTGTGTGCAATGCTTCTCACATTCCATGTTGCAGTCTTCATTATGTGTTACTTTTTCCAGTTTCGTTTACTGTTTCCTGAATTGTGGTCTTTTCCCTGATAGTCTCCGTCCGGCTTTTCTTTGGATGAGACTTGAAAGTATTTTGAATTTCACCAGGGCAGGTTACTAACCTGTTGCTGGGTAAGTCCAGTGGTAGGACTGCTACCAAGTTCCTCTGGACAGGCAAATCTAACAGCATTTATTCTGTTAGGGTTATACCGCCCACACTTTGTCGCCAGTGCCTCATTTGTACTTTTAGAACAGAATGGACGACCAAGAAGGTGAGGTTGACATTTGAGTGGGAGAGGCTATGTATTGCACTTCACCACCCCTTCCACCCCTTAACTAACAAAATAAAATAAAAATTTTATACATATCTGTATAATACAGATGATAAAAAAAATCTCTAAATAAATAAAAATAAAGTTTTATAGCGATTAAGGATTTCTTGTGTTGGGATTCTGCCGTCATGCTCTGGATACTATACAAGTTGCAGATGGGTCCTCCAGATTCTTGGAATTTCTAATCCATCATTCTTGTTTAGATTTGGATGATATTTCAGCATCTCACAAGCTTCCTTGAACTTTCTTTCAAACCAGGTTTTAGTGTGGAGTAGGGACTTGGTGCCTTTCTAGTTGATTTTGTGACATGTTTGAACTGCAAGGTCTTATCTGACAGGTCTGTTTTACCATAGTGGAGGAATTTAATGTGGCATTTATGTTTGTCTTTTCTTATTGGGATGGTGTGTCCCAATTTACTCAGCTCTTTGGATGAGCTGAGTAAATTTCTTAATTTTGTAGGTTGCCTTAATGTTATATTTCTGGAGTGTTCTATCTATTTTTTTCTGATATTCCCTTAATGTATGGTATAGCTATGGTATTCTTGTAATATTTTTTGCTTTTAATAGTATTATTATTATGGAGGATCTTGTGAACTGCTTTTTTTGGATGCTGTTGTTTGTAGTGTTTTTTGTTGTTTTTGTCTCCTTAAATTCTTCACTATGAATGCTAACCACTGTGTAACCTTAAAAGAAACAAATTTTGGAAAGTTAAATACAACCATATTTATTAAGATTAATCTAGTTTCTTAAGTCTGCTAATGATTTTTAAAAAGAGTGTTTCAAGTTTGTATTTGCTGCACTGGAGCATGGTGGTATTTTTTCTGTCTGATTCTGTGCAAGGTATCCAAGACATGGTCTGCTAGCTATATTATTTGGTTGACTATATTTGTTTTGGCAGATGTATTTTTTGTGTTCTTCTAGGTGAATGTTAGCAAATCTCCCAGTCTGACCATAATATGATAAATTGCAAGAAGAAGGAACCTTGTAAACGCTTGGAAAGGGGAGGAAATGGGTCCTTAGGTGAGCAGAGAAGGGAAGTTAGCTTCAAATGAGGTTTGAAAGCAGTGCAAAAAAAAAAAAAAAATACATCTGCCACCACAATTATGATCAGTCAGGTCTAGCAGACCATGCCTTTGGATATCTTTCACAGATGGAAAAACCACCATGCTCCATCACAGTAAATACAAACTGGAAAGACTCTTTTTAGAATCAGTAGCAGACTTCAAAAAAAAAACAGCCTAAGAGGGCTATAAGGTGTGTGTAGTGCTGGTAAAGAGCTCTGGAAAAGATAATTTTATTTTGAGTAATAATCGGCAATATTTCTTTAATTTTATTGTTGTACTATTTATTTTTTGAGAACAAAGTGTGTCTGCATGATTTTTGGCATGATTTATTAAATTGTTAGATTTATTATTTATTAAACAGAACACAGTGGTGGTACTCATGAGAGCAACCATGTGGGCATCAACCGGTGCAACTAGGTGAGCACGAAAATCAAGTGGCATTAACAAAATAGAATTTTCGAAATTGATTCAATGTCGTGAGCGTAATATGTATGCATGGCAGAGTGTAAGTGATGTGTTTGTGGAGCAAAATGGATGGGAAATGAGGGAAGGTATGGATTTGTAGGAAGTGTGATATAATATTAGACCACGAGGCAACAAATGCAAAACAGACTGAAAAGATAAAAGATGGCATAAATGAAACGAAAGCTAGTGAAACTGAGGGAGTGAAAGATTGCAGGAATGTAGAAGTGAAAGTTAGTGATAAGGGGGCAAAAGAAAGCATGAATGAGGAAATAGAAGTATGTGGTGCAGAACGAGAGGTTGCAAGGCTACAGAAGTGATAGAGAGTGAAATTGTCAGACTGCAAGATTTGATGAAACTGTTGTTGAAAAATGAAATGAGGAATATACAGAGTGATATGAGACATTTAGTGGAAACTAATGAAAGTATGCAAAAGAATAGAATGAAAGAAAAAAAAAAAGGGTAGAAGAGGTGACGAGTGACTCCAGGATAGCAGTGTATGGAGATTCCATAGTTAGAGAATTAGATAATGAGAGATTCCATAAGGTCTACTATCCAGGAGGGAGAATGAACAGGATGATTCAGGCATTGGACATAAGGAGGAAACAAGCAAGAGAACTAGTTGTAGTCGTCGGGACAAATGATTTGAGTGGACATAAGGAGTATGTAAGGGCAAATATCAGGAAGTTGTTGAGAAGAGTGAAAGAAAACATTGTAGTGAGTAAGGTTGTCAGGTGTGTTGCTGAGGTATGATATGACGAGTTCAGATGGAGAGAAAATCATGAATGGTATGCTAGCAGAGCTGTGTGAGGGTACAGTTTGTGGATGTATGGCATATGCTTGAAAGAAGAATGGAATTATACAGGTGTGATGGGTTGCATTTAATTGGCTTTCGAGTGAGTGAATGTACTGGAGAAAGTGTTTCTAAATGGAAGCACAGTGTGTGCTGAATGCAAAAGAGCAAAAGTAAGAGATGAAGTGAAAGAGCAGGAGAGTGGTATTGAAGAGACAGGAGTGGTTGGCAGTGGAAACAATGGCAGAGTGAGAGAAGAAGAGAGAACAAGAGGAATACAGGAGGAAAAGGGAAATGGGGGGGGGAGCCCAGGTGGACAGGGGAACAATGCGTAGGGAGAGTGGATGTTGAAAGTAGCAGTCAATGTGTATATGGAGATGGAGTATATTGCGATATGAGTGGGGAACCTGAAACTGAGGGGATATATGTGATAAGTGGTGATAAAGGTGATTAGGTAAGAGCAGGTGTGGTGGGGAAATCACAACAAACCAGTAGCTTGGGTAGGACCTAAAAATGAACTGCTCTGTTTGTTTACAAATGCTAGAGGTATCAGAAATAAGGGCAAGGAAATGGTTTCAGTAAATGAGTTTATTCTCCCCAAAATCATTGGAATAAGTGAAACATGGTTGAATGAAGATGATATTGTAATCGGAATAGAAATGGAAGAATACAGTATTTGTATTTTTTATGAGGATAGAAAGGCAAGAAGGGAGATGGAGTACTGCTGATGATAGCAGGGGAATTATCTCCACATGAGGTAGACATGAAAGAGGGAAATAGTGTGAATGGTTATGAGGCAGTGTGGAGTAACGTGGGGGTTGACAGGAAGACATATTTAGTTGGATGCTGCTATGGGCCAGGGATTGGGGAAGGTGGTGATGAAGAAATGTATAAACAACTTGGATTAGCAAACAAAGGAAGGGTAATTATTATGGATGATTTAAATTATAGAAGTATAGATTGGAATGAAGAGATAGCATTTGGGAATAAGGAAAATGAATTTCTCAAGTTCTTGAGAGATAACTATCTCAGGCGGCCTGTAAAGGAGGGCATGCAGGATCGAGAGTTTTAAATCTGATCATTTCATCAGAGGATGTAATTGTGAGAGGGGTTTCACCCTTTTCTCCAGTTGGTAAGAGTGATCATGGACTGATCACCTGGGTTGTGGCTAGCCATATGCAGACTTCTGTGAGGAAAGGATATATGTGGAATTATAAGGCTAGTGATTATGACAAGCTTAGCAGACAGCTTGGAACTATAGCATGGAATTAGGATTTGAGTGGTAAGGAAATAAATTCTGCTTGCAAACTGACAAAGAAATACATAACAGCATCAATGTGTGAATGTATTCTGAAGGCCAAAAGGCTGAATAAGGCAGGTGTAAAATGGATGAATGAGGGAATTTATGCATGAAATCTGGAAGAAAAAGGTACTTTGGATGCAGTATTATTATTATTACCACCTCAAGACCTCATGGAGTCAAAGACTCATCTGGGAGGTCCTTTTATCGCACACACAGCTCATCATACCGTGTTTTAAACACATTCAAACTCTTTGCAGACACCACATTCTCAGGCAAGGCATTCCAATCATTCACAACTCTGCACGAAAAAAAACTGCCTCTCACTCCCCTACTCACACCCTCTTTATACAGTTTCCAGGTATGACCTTTGGTTCTCCCCTGATCTCCCACTATTCTCTGTAAAACTTCTCCAGCATTGATCCTATAACAACTCCTTACCAACTTGTAGGTCTCTATCATATCTCCCCTCTTCCTCCTGTCCATCAGACTCTGCAAATTACATCTTCTCAATCTTTCCTCATACTCGACATTCCAGAGGTCAGAAACTACCTTAGTCAGTCCTTTCCAACATCTCTTCATCCTTTTGAAACCCAGTGACCAAATCTGGGCACAATAGTCCATGTGTGGCCTAATCAAAGCCTTATACAACGGAACAAGAATCTCTCTACTTCTACACGTCAGTGTCCTCCGCATCATTCCCAGAAACCTTTATGTTGCCTTCACAATTTTGGCAATGTGTCCACTAAATTTTACATCATTATCCACTATCACCCCTAGATCTCTTATTTCCTCTACCTCCAACAATATATTCTCACCAAGCATAAATTCTGATTCCCATCTTTGTTTTCCAAATTTTAAAACCTTACATTTTGCAACATTGAATTCACATCCCCATTTCCGTGCCCAATCACTCAATCTATTCAAGTCTTCCTGTAAGGTTACAACATCTTCACTACACTTTATGGTTCGTCCCAATTTTGTATCATCTGCAAACAACTGAATATCTCCATCCAAATCTTCACCTATATCATTAATATACAAGTTAAACAATAATGGACCTAAAACAGACCCCCGAGGTACTCCACTAGTGACTTTCCTTTTCCTGGATATTGCTCCCCCATACATAACTTGTTGATACCTATCAGATAGCCAGTCTCCAATTCAATGCACCAATCTAATATCCAACCCCATCTGCTCTAGTTTGACTGTTAACCTATCATGAGGTGCTCTATCAAAAGCCTTTGCAAAATCCAAGTATATTACTGTGTATCCTTTTCCTCTGTCCAAGGAAGCAGTCACTTTATTGTAATAAGTAAGTAGATTACTAAAACATGACCTCCCTTTAGCAAATCCATGCTGTCCATCAAAGATAATACCATTGTTATCAACCCAACTCTGGATCCTAGTTCAAGCTTCTCCAACAACTTAACTACAACACCTGACACACAGATAGGCCTATAGTGTGATGCTTGAGTTTGATCACCTCCTTTATGAAGTGGCACAATCTTGCCCTCCTTCCACTCCTCAGGAACTTGACCCAGTGCAAGACTCATATTAAAAAAATATGTCAAGGTAGGTGTCAACTCCCTGGCACGTTCTTTCAGAATATGTGATGATGTATTATCAAGTCCCACAGCCTTATTAACATCTAGTTTACTCAACTCCCTATACACCTCTTGCTCACCTACAGTCAGTCTCTCCTCCCCATCATCAACTGCTCTCAATCCCTCCATGAAGTCACATTCACAAGATTGAAAGATCTTGATGAACTGTTCATTAAGTATCTCCACCACACATTCTGCATCAGCTGTCTTTATACCATTTTCTCCAATCAATGTCATCCTTCCATAATTATTCTTTCTTTTGCTGGCTGCATATCGAAAGAATTCCTTAGGATTCTTTTTGGCTTTATTAGCCAACTGCTGTTCATACCTCTCTTTAGCTACCATCACCAACCAAGTCACCCTCCTTGCTTGGTCTTTGTAGACCTCATGGAATTGGTTATTTCCACTTCTCTTATGCTGCCTCCACAATGCCCTTTTTCTCTGTATCACATGCTTAATCTCTTTATTCATCCATCTCACACCCACCTTATTTAACCTTCTCACCCTTGGAATACATTTAGACATTGCATCTACTAAACAGTTTTTGAAAATCCCCCAAGCTGCATTGATCTCTTTTCCAGCTAACTCCTCATTCCATGCTACACCTGCAAGCTGTCTCCTGAGCCCTTCATAATCACCCCCCCCTTGTAGTTCCACATATACCCTTTTCTCACAGAGGTCCTCAGACTGCTCGCAACCACCCAGGTAATCACCTCGTGGTCACTCTCACCAATTGGTGGATGATTTGACACCTCATTTATAATTACATCCTCTGATGAGATGACCAAATCCAAGACCCTCAATCCTCATGTGCCCTCTGTTACATACTGTCTGAGGTAGTTATCCCTCAAAAACTCAAGAAACTCATTTTATTTACTTCCAGTTACTATCTCATCATTCCAGTTTATATTGCCATAATTAAAATCACCCATAATGATCACCCTTTTCTTATTAACTTGGCTAATTTGATTGTACATTTCATTATCACCCCATCCACATTACCTGATCTATAACAACATCCCACCAAGTATTTGATTCCATTCACCTCTGTCTGACATCATACTGCCTCAAAACCACTGGCACTATTTCCCTCTTGCATCTCTACTTTATATGGACATAACTCTTTCTCTATCACCAATAGCACTCCCCCTCCCTTTTTACCCCTTCTGTCCTCACAAAACACATCGTACCCTTCCATCTCTATTCCTATCAGGATGTCATCCTCTTCCAACCATGTCTCACTTATTCTGACAATTTTTGGGTGAACAGACGCAATTAGTGCAACCATTTCATCTGCCTTGTTTCTTATACCTCTAGCATTTGTATACAAACACAACAGCTCATTTCTGGATCTACAGCTAGTTCCACTGATACCACTCACTCGATGCGATCTCTCTTTGCTCAACTGGGGCCATTTCCCTTTCTGCTTCTTCATTTTAAAACCCTTTTCAATTCAAACTGTTTCCTCTTGATCCCTGGTCATCCCATTCCTTTCCTGCCTACACATGCTCACTTCCTCTTGGAGCATCCACCTTTCTCATGCTGTGTACTCCTGTCCACCCTGAGCCTCCCCGTTTCCCTGCTCCTCTTGCACACCCATTCTCCCATTTTCTATACTCATACCACTCACTTTCCCATTCATAACCACCTCTTCAATCTCTCCTGTCGTACTCTCCCGCTCTTCCACATCACTTCACACTCGATTTGATTCATTCTCTCTATTCACTTCTCTACCTTCCAGCAGAAGTCTCTCCAAGCGACTCACACCATAACCACTCAAATGCAATCCATCACTCCCACACAGCTCACTTCGTCCCTCAAGCTCATTCCACACATTATCAAACTGTACTCCTGTCTCCTTGCACATTTCAGCCAGCATATCATTCATAATCCTTGCTCTCTGCCTCATTTCACCACAGTCATACCTAGGCAACACACTGACTACCCTTCCTATCACACTATTCTCTTTTATCCTTCTAAGCAGCCTCTTGATATCCATTCTGACACACTCTTTGTCCCCTCTCATATCATTTGTACCTATTAATACTATTAACTCTTTTGCTTGCTCCTGCCTCATATCCAATGCGTCAGTCACTCTACTCATTTTAGCGCTTGGAAAACATACCTTGTACATTTTATCCTCCAGCACACCTTTAATAATGGAGTCACCATACAACGCCACTCGCTCATCTTTCGTTAACTCTTTCATGCCATCATTATTTATTTTAATAGTTTTTACCCGAATTTTCTTAATTTGATTCCGCATCCATTTCATTTCTTGCCTCATCCAATCCATTTCAGCTTCCGAAACTCGCAACTCATTCTCTCTATCATTCAATCTTTCTAACTTTCTTACTCTCGACCCGCTCTTCTCACTTTCTCTCTCATTCATCCTTCTTTGTTTCCATACTTTCGGTCCAGGATGCGTCCAACTTTCGCTATCATTCTTCCCATTTTCACACTCATTCATCTTTCTTTGTTTCTGTACTTTCAGTGCAACATGCTTCGAACTTTCACTATCATTCATTCTTTTTTCGCTATCATCCATTCTTTCGATTTTTTTTACTTCCGATTTCTGCGTTACGCCATTTCTAGTTTCATTCGTTCTCTCAATTTCATTTCCTTCCGCCACTCTCACCTTACTTTCGTCCCTTTTAACATTCGTTACGGTTTTCAAATCCCTCTTTTCTTTTTTATTGATTTTTTAACATTTTTTTGCCTCTCTTTTTCTCACCAACCCTCTCTTTCAAACGTGCACTCATTTTCCCCGCGACAATTTCGCTACTAACACTTTCTGTCATCAATTTCATATTTGCATTCATCAATTCCTCGTTCAGGTCACACTTCGCACACACACCCTCCTTCCATCTTCATCAAATATCCGCAAATCATTTATGTAATAGAAAGAATACATATAACAGACCTCACACTTAACGAAAAGACTGAAATCTAAATTAAAGTCATGGAATGACAATGCCGCCGCCATTTTTTGCAAGTTACTAAGTCTAACGATTTCGTAATTAAGTTTTGGCAAAAAAAAAATCCCCACACTAATAAAACCTGTAGCGCACAACATTTACAGCCTCTCTTACTCAAACAATTGTGCATATATATTTAATTATTCCTAGAAAACTTATCCCAATCAGGAGCTCTTCTTATACATGTCACTGCGCTTGACTCACGAGCACCTTCTCTAGAGAACAAGCAAGGAGAGTGACTCAGTTAGTGAAGAAAACAAAAGTGCAGTATGAGCAGAAATTGGCAAATCAGGAAAAGAAAAACCCTAGAGAGTTTTTTTAGATATGTGGCAGAATGATCATGTTAAGATCATGTAAGATTATGTTAATGGATGAAAATGGTAGAATGGTAACTTCTGTTGAAGACATTGTTGGGGTATTCAGTGATCAATTTATAAGAGTGTTTCATTCTGATCATGAAATCATGAGGAACTTAATAAGGTGATAGGATTTGATGACATATCACCACACATCTTAAGGGAATGTTCCAGAGAATTGGTAGTAGCATTGGCACGCCCGTTTAATAAGTCTTACAACAGCACAGGTTCCAAGGTAGTGGAACAGTGGCGGCCTGTACATAAGCACTGCAACACTGCAGCACCCCCAAGGAAAAAATGAAAAAATTAAATTTTGTTTGTGTTTATAAATAATAACAATGCTTACAACGTTATATAAATGCAGTACAACATGTTAAAGGTTACAGCTTATGTTTTGACATTGATTGAATAGTTAATAATTGGAATTGTTCGATTAACGCTTTAGATTATGAAACAAATGCACCGCGATCTAACACTGATATTCGTTTGCTCTTGTCATTGCACGTTACATCATTCAAAACTGTAACTACTCAAACGACAGTGTATTTTTAGTATGCTTACGCACCTTATTTCTGTGAGATATGAAACGTTTATTATTGGCGCGTGTTCGTGATGAACTATTTTTTGTAAATCTTATTTTATTTTGTTAAAATAACATATAATTATTTATTTATTATAGATACAAGGCTGAATTATGAAGAGTGTGACTGTTGAAAATATGAAAAGAATTATATTTTTTCAATTATCGTTACACGAAACAAATGCACTGTGATCTAACACCGATATTTGTTTGCACTTGTCATTGCTATTGATATGAAACTTTTATTATTGGTGTTTGTTCGTGGTGAGGATGAAATATTTTTAATAAAGCAAT
The DNA here is from genome assembly GCF_054136105.1 of Typopeltis vanoorti. Classification (NCBI taxonomy): domain Eukaryota; kingdom Metazoa; phylum Arthropoda; class Arachnida; order Uropygi; family Thelyphonidae; genus Typopeltis; species Typopeltis vanoorti. The sequence continues at coordinate 42,371,779 of NC_143566.1, read as the reverse complement.
TTTTAATATGTAAATTTATTTATTAATAAATTCGTTAATGATTAAGGAAAAAAAGTTTTTTTTTTTTTTTTTTGTATATGCAGCACCCCCACTTAAAATTTTCACCTGCGACCACTGGAGTGGAAGGAGGATAAAATTGTTCCACTGCATAAAAGTGGTGATAAGGCTGTAGCTTCTAATTATAGGCCAATCTGTATATATGGAATTGTGGCGAAGGTGCTGGAGAGATTGGTGAGAAGTAGGATACAGAAATGGGTTGATAGCAGCAGTATTCTCTATCATTATCAGCTATGGTTTGTTAAAGGGATATCATGTTTCATTAACTTACGTACTATAACAAGGTGACAAATACCTTGGACAGGAGTGATGCACATACAGTGTTGTACTTGGATTTTGCAAAAGCTATTGATAGACTGCTGCACGGCAAGCTAGTAAATAAATTGAAACCGACGGGATTGGACAACAGACTTCTGAGTTGAATCAGTGACTGACTGTCAGATAGGTATAAGAAGGTTGTATATGCCGGTACAGTATTCCGAAAGAGAAAGGTCACTAGTAATGTATTGTTGACCTTACTAGTGAGTTTTGAGATCACTGTTGTTCAGTTTGTATGTTAATGATATTGGGATGAGTTTAACTAGTGATATGCAGCTGTTTGTAGATGATGCAAAGCTGAGGAGAAGAATGCAGAGTCAAGTAGATGTTATGGCCTTACAAGAGGATTTGAATAGAGTGCATGAATGGGGCAGGTAATTGGAACTGTCAGTTCAGTGTTGCAAATGTAAGGTTTGGAGATTTGGTAAGCAACAGTGGGATTATTATTATTATTATTATTCAGGCCTCCATGGAGTCTAAAGGCTCATCGTGGGAGGTCCTTCCTAAGAAACACAAAGTCTATCATACCACTCCTTAAACTCATTGACCGTTCTCGCCCTCACCACTCTATCAGGCAATGCATTCCATAGTTCAACTCCATGCAAAGAAACCACTCCTGAACCTCTTGCTGACAGTTTCCTTTCGTAACTTCCAGGGATGGCCTCTTGTCATCACTCCTTCCTGCTGTTCAACCAAGCGAAATAACTCCCCAGTGTCAACCCTGTAACCACCTCTCAACAGTTTAAAAGTCTTAATCATATCACCTCTCCTTCTTCTATCCACCAAACTCTGCAGTCCACATTCCCTCAGCCGATTCTCATAACCAAAATTGTACAGTCCTGAAACCATCTTTGTCATCTGTCTTTGTACTCTTTCCACAGTTAATTTATCCCCTTCATATCCTAGGGACCAAATCTGAGAACAATAGTCTAAGTATGGTCTGATCACAGACTTATACAACGGAATGATAACCCTTTTATCTCTGCAGGTCGGTGTTCTCATAATTGCAGCAATCCTCTGTGTTACCTTCACCACCTTTGCAATATGTCCCCTAAATTTCAGGTTTCTATTTATCATCAACCCCAGATCTCTTGTTTCCCCTACTTCCTCCAGTATAACTCCTCCCATAGAGTATGCAGCATCCCATCGATGTTTTCCAAACCTCAAGACCTTACATTTTGCTGCATTAAACTGACACCCCCATTCATTTGCCCATCTATCTAGCTTATTCAAATCCTTTTGCAGGGCTACCACATCTGCACTATTACTAATAATCCTTCCCAGCTTCGCATCATCTGCAAACAACTGAATATCCTCTTGCAATCCACTGGTAATGTCATTGATATAAAGGTTAAACAATATAGGTCCTAGTACTGAGCCCTGTGGGACCCCACTTGTAACCCTCTGCCTCCTTGAAACTGCTCCACCATACACAACTCTCTGATACCTATCAGACAGCCAATTCTGAATCCAGTTGACCAATCGGACATCCAGACCCATGTGCTGTAACTTAAATATCAGCTTATCATGTGGCACCCTGTCAAATGCCTTCGCTAAGTTTAAGAAAATTGCAGCATATGCCTTTCCCTCATCTATGTTCTTGTAACTTTATTATAAAAGGCTAGCATATAACTAAAACAAGAGGCCACCCTCACAAATCCATGTTGACTCTCACAGATAACATTACCCTCCTCTGCCCGATGTTGTATACGGTCCCTAACTAATTTCTCCAAGATCTTAACAACTACCAATGATACACAAACTGGCCTATAATTAGACACTTCCAGTCTGTTACACCCTTATGCAATGGCACTATCTTACCTTCCTTCCATTCCCTGGGCACCTTTGCCAAAGCCAGACTTTCATTGAAAAGCCAGGTTAAAGACACTGTCAGTTCCCTAGCACATTCTTTCAAAACTCGTGGTGAAATACCATCCAGTCCCAAAGCTTTACTGACATCCAGAGTACTCAGTATCTGAAACACACTCTCCTCCTGTACCTCTAAACCTCGAACCTGCCCTATCCCTCTAGCATTAAAACTGACTCCTCTAGGATGAAATACTCCAATAAAGTGTTCATTGAACAATTCCACTATGTCCTCTGCATCAGTCACTCTATTCCCATTTTTATCCCACAATATCATTCTTTTACAGTCATTTCTCCTCCTACTGACTACATATCTAAAAAATTCCCTAGGATTTTCTTTGGATCTTAGGGCCAATCTCCTCTCATATTCCAGTTTCGCTTTCCTTACCACACTAGTCACTCTTCTGGCCTGTGTCTTATATTCTTCATGCATCTTCTCTTCAACTGTCTCCTTATATCTCTTCCATAGCCTCTTTTTCGCATGCATTTCCTGTTTAATATTGTTTGTCATCCACTTTACTCCAAATTATGTCCTCTTCTTCACTCGTGGTATACAACTTACCATTGCTTCTAACAAATATTCTTTCACAATTTCCCATGCACTAATGATATCGCGGCCTTCCAATTCCTCCCTCCATGAAACTTCCTGAAGTTGACGTCTAAGACTATTATAATCACCTGCTTTATAATTCCACCTAAGTTCCCATCTCTTTGATACTCCTGCATGTCTATTCATATTCCAAGTCAAAACCATGTGGTCAATCTCTCCAACTGGTGGGAGAGATGTCATCTCAGTTATTATCAACTCTTCTGATGCTATAACCACATCCAAAACTCTTGACCCTCTTGTTCCCTCTATTACGTTGCCTAAGACATTTGTCCCTCAAGAATTCTAGAAATTCCATTCCCCTATTGCTACATGCATCTTCCTCTCTTCAATTTATACTACTGTAGTTAAAATCTCCCATAACAATCATTGTTCTTGCACTTGCCAAACTTAACTGTCTAAACATCTCCTGGTCCCCATCCTCTGTGCTCCTGGGTCTGTAGCAACACCCCCACTAAATATCCTATCTTGCCCACCTCTACCTTACACCATATGCTCTCAAAATCATTGGTCTCACTGCCTTCCAAAGCCTCCACTCTTAGAGGACATAGGTCGTCACTTATCATAAGCAGTACCCCACCACCACACTTTCCCCTCCTATCCTGCCGAAAAATGCTGTACCCAGCGACTTCTATTCCTGTTATTATATCCGCTTCTGTCAACCACATCTCAGTGATCCCAATAATTTTTAGCCAGGCTGATGCTATCTGTGCCACCAATTCCTCTCCCTCATTCCGGATACTCCTGGCATTAGTATAAAGCATATAAATGGCATTGTTTCTATACCCAGCATTATCCGCTCTAGACTCCACTGGGCTCAGTGTTACCTGATGTTGTCTCCCTTTTCCCAAGTATCCATTCCCACAAGAGGCCACCTCTGCTATCATCCTCCCTGGGACACACTGACTCGTTCAGAACAGCAATCTCTCCAGATGCCTACGTCCTTCCTCATTCAAATGTAAGCAGTCTCTCGCATACAATTCCTCTCTTTCCTCAAACGCACTCCAAGCATCCACATATACCAGTCCTCTCTTGTCACACATTCTTGCTATTATGTCAATCATAATTACTGCTCTTCTTCTCAGTTCATCATTATCATACCTAGGCAACACACACAGTATTTTTCCTCTCTCTGTCTTCCATACAGCCTCAAGCAAAAATCTCATATCTCTTGCTGCCCAACTTAAGTTAGCATCACAATCATCTCATCCACCCTTTCACCTCTCCTAATTGCCATAGCCACCCTTTCTATTGTTCCTCCTGGCAAACACTCCTCACGTATCCTATCTTGAACACAACGGATCATTGAGTCGCCATACATTATACCTCTTACCATTCCCTCTCTCCTGTTGTTTCCATTCTCTCCTCTTCTTTCATTCCCATAGGTCTCTCTCATTCGCTCTCCTCTACTGCTATTCTCTCTTCTAGCATTCCCATACCTCTCTCTCCTACTACTGTTTCCATTCTCTCCTCTTCTAGCACTCCCATACATCTCTCTCCTACTGTTTCCATTTTCTCCACTTCTAGCACTTCCATATCCCTCTCTCATTCCGTCTCTCCTACTGTTTCCATCCTCTCGTCTGCTATCATTCCCATACCTCTCTCTCATTCCCTTTCTTCTACTGTTTCCATTCTCTCCTCTTCTAACACTCCCAAAATTCTCTCTCTCCTACTCTGATTCGCCTTGCATTTATCTCTTCCATTCTCCTAATCTTATCTTTCATACTTCTGCTCTCATTCACAAGCCATTCCACCTCCTCTTTCAGCTCATCTATCTCCCTCTGCAGGTCAGTCACTCTTAATCTAAATTCACTCTCCCAAACAAAACCATCTCCTAAACTTTCACGGTCACTCACACCTTCCACACTATCAACTATTATTTTCTCATTCATATATATATTTTTTTTCATTCTCTCCTATCACACTACTTGTCTTCCTACATTCATTCCCCGTTCCTGGAGCAACAAGGTCAGATATTGATATTTCTAATGCACTTATTTCCTCCAACTGCCTGCATTTTGCGCACATACGCTCTCCGCTCTCTTTCACAAGCCACATATCCAATTCCCGAGACGCATACATACCGCAAGTACTAGTGCATGCCACAAAGTCTCTTATGATATTGCTTATAATAGAGTTCTTAAATGGCAGAGGACTTGGTGATACACCACTTGCGACTGCAAGTGACAAGTGACTTGGGATGTGAAGTATACACTTGGTGGGGAAACTTTAAAGGAAGTAGAGGAGATGAGAGATCTCCTCTACTGGTGATGGTGGATGAGGTCCAGAAATTCAGGCTCCACATTGCACAAGGTGTGAATACATCACATCGGATAATGGCAATGATGCGAGGACCTTGATATGAAGAAATAAACAGTTATGATGCCATTCTATAAGACCTTGATCAGGCCTCATATGGATTATTGTGCACAGATCTGGTCACCAAGTTTTCATGATGATGAGGATATGTTGGAAAGGATCCAGAGAAGATTCACAAAGGTTGTCAGTGGTCTTTGATATTTGGAAGGCAGGTTAAGAGAATGTAAAATGCAAAGCCTTGTGAATAGGAAGAAGAGGCGGGGAGGATATGATTGACAGATATAAGCTAGTTGGGGTTGTTATCAGGTGAACATGGAAGAGATTTTGCATAGAATGAGAAGGGGGGGTAGAACAAGAGGCCATCGCTGGAAACTGTATAAAGAGGGTGTGAGCAGAATAGTGACGAGCAGGTTCTTTGCATGCAGAGTGGTTGGTAAGTAGAATGCGTCACCTGAGTGTGTTGTGGATGTAGACACGTTGGATCATTTTATGGCACGGTTGGATGAGCATTGGCAATAGTGTGTTCCTCCCTTCATCAGTCTCTGACCCCCATGGAGGTCAGATGTCATCATCATCATCAAATTCCTGCCATGTACCCTCAAGGGGTGTACAGGATATGACAGTACTACATGAAAAAATTACATCGTTACTAACTTCCTATCTACAATTTTCCTCCAAATCAGTCTGTTACTTGTCAAGACTCCAACATTATCAGATCTTATATTTCTATCGTCTAAGGCACTTTGTACCATATCAATCCACCTATATCTTGGTCTTCCTCTGGGTCGTTTTCCTGCCAACCTGGCAGAGAACACTTGTTTTGCTAATCTTTCCTCTCCCATTCTATTTAAGTGACCATACCATCTGAGATTAGCTCTGCTAACGCATTCCTGGATGCTGACAATGTCAAGTTCTTTCCTAATATCCTCATTTTTAATATGATATTGCCATTGATGCCATCTGTTCACGCCTCTAATCTTTCTCAGGACTCTCATATCTGCGGTCTCTAGTCTTTGGTCAAGTGTTTTACTTCTGACCCAGCTCTCAGATCCATAAGATAAAATTGGTTTGAACACAGTCTTGTATATAGCTAATTTAGTGTTCCGACTAATTTCTTTCTTATTCCATATGAATTTATTCAATTGACTTCCCACGATACCAGCTTTGCTGATTCTGTTGTCTATTTCTATATTTAGTTTACCATCTTCAGTAAAAATTGTGCCTAAGTAGCTGAAATGTTTTACTTGTTCCACAGGTTCTCCATTCACAACACAGTTGACATTTTCAATGATTCTGCCTATTTTCATTGTCTTTGTCTTTTTATTGCTGACCTTAATACCATATCTATTACAACAGCTATTCAATTTAGTCAGAGAATCTTGCAGACTTGTAGCGGATTTATTTAGAAGTATAACATCATCCGCATAAAGCAAAGAGCTAACATTAACATCTCCAATTTTGATATCAGGTTTAATACCACATTCCTTCATAATGTGATCCATATAGATAATGAATAACAGAGGGGATAATGTACATCCTTGTCTCACACCAGATTTAACATTAAACCATCTTCCTGTACTTCCTTCAATTCTAACTGCTGACTCACAACTCAAATAAAGACTAAGTATTGCTTGATATAATGCCCCATTGACACCATATAACTGCAGCGTATTGAATAGCTTCTCTCTTGGCACCTTGTCATATGCCTTTTCCAAATCGACAAAACTTAAATACAGATCTTTGTTATATTCCCATGCTTTCTCGACTATTTGTCGTAAAGTGAAGATCTGATCCTGACAGCCTCTATTTGGCCTGAATCCAGCTTGTTCTTCACCAAGCTTTTCTTCCACAATTCTTCTCAACCGTTTCTCAAGTATACTTGCATAGATCTTGCCAGGAACACTCAGTAGGGAAATACCTCTGTAATTCTCACATTCAGTTTTATTTCCCTTTTTATATATGGGTACTATGAGAGCTCTACTCCAATCATCGGGAATTCGTCCCTCTGTCCAGGCTTTCTGAACTATGCAGTGCAGCCACTGTAAGACTCTTATACCACCATACTTCAGCATTTCTGGTCGAATATCATCTACTCCTGCTGCCTTTCCACATTTCAAGCCTTTGATGGCTTTTTCTACTTCAAGTATGGATATGTATTCCTGACTGCATGCCTGGTCAGTGTTTTTTATCACTGTGCTGTCATCACTGCTTGTTTCATTTAGCAGTTTTTCAAAGTAATTACTCCATACTTCAAGGATATCTTTTTCTCCTGTTTTCATTTCACCTTTATCATCTCTAATTCCTTTTACAGCACTCTTTCCTCCATTCCTAAGCTTCTTCAACAACCTCCAGAATATTTTGCCACCTTCTTGATATTTATTTTCTATATTCTTGCCAAAGTCCTCCCATGACTTTTGTTTAGCTAGTTTTACACACTGTTTAGCTAGTTTTACACACTGTTTAGCTTTCTTACATTTGTCTCTGTATTCTGTAAGAGTAAAAGCTGACTTATTTGCCAGGAACTTTTGATATGCTTTCTTCTTTTCCTTCACTGCCTCTTTAACTTCCTGTGTCCACCAGGGAGTTCTGATTTTTTTTATCTTTGCACACAACCTCACCACATGCCTCTCTGGCAGAATCAATCAATGTTTCCTTCAGAGTTTGCCACTGAATCTCCAAGGTTTGATTCCTGTTCTCAAACTCTTTCATTTTCTTTTCAATAATATTTCTGTATTTTAGTCTACAGTTTACATCTGAGAGCTGCTCAACTTTTATTCGCTTTAAAACTTTCTTACATGTTATTCTTTTCAATATGAAATTCAATTTTATCCTGCTCAAGACTAAATAGTGATCACTTCCAATTTCAAATCCTCTGTACACTCTGGTGTCCTGCACCAGGGAGAAAACATCACTATCAACAATAACATAGTCAATGAGACTTTTCTTATTCCTAGCCTCTTCTCTCCATGTGAATTTGTGCACATTTTTATGTTGGAACATGGTGTTAGTAATAACCAGTCCATGTCCTGAGCAGAAATCCAACAGATATTTGCCATTATTATTAGCTTTGCTCTTTTCTCCAAATTTTCCCAAAATATTTTTGTATGTCTCACAATCATTTCCTACTCTACTATTTAGATCCCCGACAAGGACCAACTTTTCCTTTTTCATTGTGTCAGTTGCTTTTTCTAAAGCCTCAAAAAATTCCTCCACTTCTACCTTAGTAGAACCTTCTGTGGGACCATAGGCACAAATAAGTCTCATTGTCCAGTTCCCCATTCTCATATTTGCCCACATTACTCTACTTGAGACTGACTGCCATTCAAGAAGATTAGCCTCGTATTTTGTGTTGAATACTATGGCTACTCCTTCTTTTCCTTGATTGTTATTGCCTGAATATAACATTTTGTATTTATTGCTCAGAAAGATCTCACCAGTTTTTGTCTTTTTTGTTTCAGTCACCCCTATTATGTCGATCTGGTACTTATCTAATTCCTCAGCTAGCTCCATTTCTTTGCCATTCAGGCTTCTTACGTTGATAGTACCGATCTTTAACTCTGGTGATGTTGAGTTGGGGTTTGTTTTCAGATTTGTTCCAGTAGCTGACTTTTCGCTGTTCGCCCTGGTTCCCTGGCGAAAACAACGGGGGCCTTGTTTAACCGGGCGACGCCCCAGCCGGCATGAAATTTTGTCATGTTGTACCATCATTTTTTATTTTGGTTTAACCAATAAGAATACAATTTGGTCGGCTAAATCCCAAATTGCCAGCCCATCCTCGTTCGTTCAGTATCAAAGTAGATACCCAACAGGGTGCACCACGAGAAGGTGAGGATTGGACATTAGGTCAGAAGCCCTGGTCGGTTCTCCGCATTCCTTTAAAGGCTATGTGGAGGTCTCCTCTCAGTTATACAGCTTTGACCCTTAAGCACCCCAGATGTTAATAATAATAATAAATGTAGTTGTATTAAACTTCCAAAACTTTGGGAAACTTTAATTCTTTGGCCTCCCATCCAACAGCACTTATAGTCGATGCCCCATCATAGGACTTTAGTCTTAATTTATTCTAATCTCATTTCTTCCACTTATTGTTTTTTGTGTGTTTCTGTGCATGTTATTACAATTTTAATTGTATTCCTGAAGATGTCTCTTTGACTGAGATGAAATATTGAAATGATTAAACCTGTTGTTTAATTATTTCTCTTTATGCTGTAAATTATTCCATAAAGTATAACATGAAGACCAAATGTAAGATTTTGCACTTTGGATCTCAGAAACGTAATACTTTGTGTCATATTGGAGACATTGCATTACAGGAGGTGGAGGAAGCAAGGGATCTTTGGTATATCGGTGGATAAAGAATTGAAGTTCAAAGGACATATTGTAAAAGTGATCAAGACAGCACAAAGGAATGCCACTCTACTAAGAAGAATATTGAGAAGTAGCAATAAGGATGTGGTCATTCCACTGTCCAAGGCTTTGATTAGACCACATCTGGTGGTCAAGACACCGATTGTCCTATAATTTTCAACCTCTGTTTTGGACCTGCCTTTATGCAGCAGAATTATTTTGTTCTTTCTCTGTCTTTCTCTCTTGGCACCTTCCCAGAACTAAGGCTCAAACTGGCACTTGACCAAGCTGTTTAGCTTGGTCAGGTGCCAATTCCCTTGCACATTCTCATAATACTTGGGTTGATATGCTATATAATTCTATGACTGTGTTCACATTAAGGTTCTGAAGTATTGGAAGCACCTCTAATTTAGTTGTTAGGAAATAAAAAAAAAATAACTCTAATAACAGATATCAGATAATAATAGATATGCTTAAATTTAGATACAAATCATTATGTAGTTACTGGAAGCATGTCAGTACCTCCAAAATGGATAAAGATGAAGACAAATAAAAAATAATAATGAATAAAAATAAATAAAATAAAAAGTGTTTTTAAATAAAATCATTACCATAGGAAAATATTAGAAAACTGTATCAAAGAAAATTAGAACAGAATTTACTTGAGAGAAGAAAAATGGAAGAATATATGCAACATAACCTAGGAAAAAACTTGCTTAAAAATAAAAATTCCACGGGAAAAAGTCATAAGAAATTGGATGACCATATAGAAAGATTATTCAGACATAATCTCATTTCTTCCACTTATTGTTTTTTGTGTTTCTGTGCATGTTATTACAATTTTAATTGTATTCCTGAAGATGTCTCTTTGACTGAGATGATATATTGAAATGATTAAACCTGTTGTTTAATTATTTCTCTTTCTGCTGTAAATTATTCCATAAAGTGTAACATGAAGACCAAATGTAAGATTTTGCAATTTGGATCTCAGAAACGTAATACCAATAATAACAATAATAACGTAATAACAATATTAAACAGGAATTGCATGTGAAAAAGAGGCTGTGGAAGAGATATAAGGAGACAGATGAAGAGAGGATGCATGAAGAATATAAGACACAGGCCAGAAGAGTAACTAGTGTGGTAAGGAAAGCGAAACTGGAATATGAGAGGAGATTGGCCCTAAGATCCAAAGAAAATCCTAGGGAATTTTTTAGCTATGTGGCCAGTAGGAGGAGAAATGACTGTGGAAGAATGATATTGTGGGATAAAAATGGGAATAGAGTGACTGATGCAGAGGACATAGTGGAATTGTTCAATGACCACTTTATTGGAGTATTTCATCCTAGAGGAGTCAGTTTTAATGCTAGAGGGATAGGGCAGGTTCGAGGTTTAGAGGTACAGGAGGAGAGTGTGTTTCAGATACTGAGAACTCTGGATATCAATAAAGCTTTTGGACTGGATGGTATTTCACCATGAGTTTTGAAAGAATGTGCTAGGGAACTGACAGTGCCTTTAACCTGGCTTTTCAATGAAAGTCTGGCTTCGGCAAAGGTGCCCAGGGAATGGAAGGTAAGATAGTGCCATTGCATAAGGGTGGTAACAGACTGGAAGTGTCTAATTATAGACCAGTCTGTGTGTCATTGGTAGTTGTTAAGATCTTGGAGAAATTAGTTAGGGACCGTATACAACATTGGGCAGATGAGAATAATGTTATCGGTGAGAGTCAACATGGATTTGTGAGGGTGGCCTCTTGTTTTAGCAATATGCTAGCCTTTTATAATAAAGTTACAAGAACATTAGATGAGGGAAAGGCATATACTTCAATTTTCTTAGACTTAGCAAAGGCATTTGACAGGGTGTGCCACATGATAAGCTGATATTTAAGTTGCAACACATGGGTCTGGATGTCAGATTGGTCAACTGGATTCAGGATTGGCTGTCTGATAGGTATCAGAGAGTTGTGTATGGTGGAGCACTTTCAAGGAGACAGAAAGTTACAAGTAAGGTCCCACAGGGCTCAGTACTAGGACCTATATTATTTAACCTTTATATCAATAACATTGCCAGTGGATTGCAAGGGGATGTTCAGTTGTTTGCAGATGATGCGAAGCTGGGAAGGATTATTAGTAATAGTGCAGATGTGGTAGCCCTGCAAGAGGATTTGAATAAGCTAGATAGATGGGCAAATGAATGGGGGTCAGTTTAATGCAGCAAAATGTAAGGTCTTGAGGTTTGGGAAACATCGATGGGATGCTGCATACTCTATGGGAGGAGTTATACTGGAGGAAGTTGGGGAGACAAGAGATCTGGGGTTGATGATTGATAGAAACTTGAAGTTTAGGGGGCATATTGCAAAGGTGGTGAAGGTAACACAGAGGATTGCTGCAATTATGAGAAGGACACTGACCTGAAGAGATAAGAGGGTTATCATTCCGTTGTATAAGTCTCTGATCAGACCACACTTGGATTATTGTTCTCCGATTTGGTCCCCAGGATTTGAAGGGAATAAATTAACTGTGGAAAAGATACAAAGACGGATGACAAAGATGGTCTCAGGACTGTACAAGGATAGTTATGAGAATCGGCTGAGGGAATGTGGACTGCAGAGTTTGGTGGATAAAAGAAGGAGAGGTGATATGATTGAGACTTTTAAACTGTTGAGAGGTGGTTACAGGGTTGACACTGGGGAGTTCTTTCACTTGGTTGAACAGCGGGAAGGAGTGATGACAAGAGGCCATCCCTGGAAGTTATGAAAGGAAACTGTGAGCAAGAGGGTGAGGAGTGGTTTCTTTGCATGGAGGGTGGTTGAGCCGTGGAATGCATTGCCTGATAGAGTGGTGAGGGCGAGAACGGTCAATGAGTTTAAGGAGTGGTATGATAGATTTTGTGTTTCTTATGGGGAACCTCCCCTCGATGAGTTTATGTTCTTAGGAAGGACCTCTCACGATGAGCCTTTTGACTCCATGGAGGCCTGAATAATAATAATAATAATATAGAAAAAATAATAAAAAAGAAAAATTAAGCTTACAGAAATGGTGTCATCTTGTGATTCACCTGAAAATAAACTATATTAGATAAGAAAGAATGATATAGATGAAAGAGAAATTAAAACTTTAAATATGCAGTATCAGCATATAAAATCTTGAAGTACCTAAACAAAAAATAATTAAAGCTGTACAGTCCTGATATTTTGGTTATCCACCTCTGCATCCTTTCTAAGCTTAATTATCTTTCAAATTCCTGTGACCAGGTCTAATCACAGTAATCCAGGCATGCTCAGATCAGAACTTTATACAGTGGAATCACCAGTCTGCTATCTCTGCTGGTCAGTGTCCTTCTCATTATTGCAGAAATCTGCTCAGTTAACTTCACAACCTTCATGATATGTCCCTTAAATTCAAATTACTATGAATGATCGCTTCAAGATCCTTTGTCTCTTCCACCTTCTATAATATAATTTCACCAATACAGTATCCCATTGGTGGAGCCCAAATTTCAAGATGAATGATGTAGGATTTGTGAATTAGTGGTCAGAAAGAAGGATTTGTATAATGCTAATGGACTGCATCTAAATTGTTTTGGTGTTAGGTGTCTAGAGAGAGAGAGAGCTTTGTTTGCCAAGCATGCTGAAGCACAAATTCAGGAAAATGTAAGCAATTAGGGTGGAAGCAGGTGAATTTGAGTGAAGGCACCAATGAGGTGAGTGAGTGAATCAAGGCAAAAACAGGTTACTAGTGGTGTGCAAGATTCAGTGCTAGGACCAGTACTGTTTAATTTGTACATAAATAATATAGAAATAACCTGAAGGGAAATATTCTGTTGTTTGCTGATGATGTGAAATTAGGTAGAGTAATAGTTAATCAGGGTGGTGTGGAGAGCTTGCAGGACAATTTAAATAGGCTGTCAGTATGTGCAAAAGATAATGGATGTCAGTTTAATATGGAAAAATGTAAAGGTATGCATTTTGGAATAAATAGATTAAAAGCTGTGTACCACATTGATGGAACTGTATTCCAAGAAATAGATGAAGCTAGAGATTTAGGGGTGGTGGTATACAGAGAGTTCAAGGACATATCGCTAAGGTTGTTGAATTAGCAAATAAGATTACTTGGCTATTGAAGAACATACTAACAAGTAGACATAAGTTGTTATTCTACTTTATAAGGCCTTGATATGCCTACATCTGGATTCTTGTTTTCTGTGTTTCTTGAGGATGAGGAAGTGGGAGAAGATTCAGAGGTGAGTGACAAAGATGGTGAGTGGTCTGTGGAATGTTCCCTATTAGGATAAACTGAGGATGTGTGGATTGCAGAAGTTGGTTGATAATAGAAAAAGAAGGGATGTGATGGAAACATTTAAGTTGCTTAAAGAGATTTATAAGATTGATGCAGGAGATATGTTTCAGCAATTGGCTAGATGGAGCAGAACAAGAGATCATCCATGGAAGTTGAAAAGTTGAATAAAGGTGTGGTTAGCAGGAGTAGGGGTATGAGGACTAGATTTTTGCTTGGAGTGTTGTGAATGAGTGGAATGGATTGCCAGAGTCATTTATCAGTGCTTTGTCTGTTATTGGGTTCAAGGAGAAGTATAATAGATTATGCGAATAGTTTGGGTCTACCACAGTGAATCTACGGAGTCCATGCAGGTTCCCATGCAATAATAATACATTTACAGTGTGAAGCCAATAGGCCTCATATTGTGAAAGAAAGAGGAAGGTCTCTGTATGTGAATCACTTTGATATTTACTTCTGGCATCATCCCTCATGTAATCTCTATGCAAGACTGTTGAGTTGCTTATTGTTAACTGCTTACTTTATTATTATTAATATCATCATCATCATCAACTGTCTCTCTCTCTCATGCACACACTCATAATTGTGCCCTAAGCTCATTCACTGTTGCCAGACTCGCCACACTCTTGGGCAATGTATTCCACTGATCGCGCTCCACGTAAAAATTCCTGCTCACGGCCTCTTCATATAGCTCCCAGGGATGGCCTCTATCATCTCCCTCACTCCCCATTCTATGAAAAATCTCTACTTTAATCTGGTAACAATCTCTTACTAACCTGTACTTCTCAATCATAGACCCACTTCTGTTCCTATCAACAAACCTCTGCTACTTGAATTTTATCAATATTTCTTCATGTGTAACATTCCAGAGACTGGAAAACACCCTAGTTAATCTTCTCTGGACCTTTTCCAGTATATCCCCCCCCCCCATTCCCTAAAAAGCTAAGTGACTTAATCTTCATGCAGTGATGAATATACAATCTGATTAAAATCTTATAAATGGGAACCAGATCTGGAAACTAGATCATCAAGGGAGGAATGAAAAAAATGTGTGAAAATTCAGCTGTGGTATGCAAAAATGGGGTGGAAAAATATGCTTTGGTTTTGACTTTTTGAGTATGTCTGTGGAGGGAAAAGCGAAAATTTTACAAGAGACCAAATAGATTGCACATCTAATTATAAGAATAGGCTAGATGGTAATTTATTATGAATATACACAAATTCCAGGAGTATCAAAAATAAAGGGTGGTGGTTGTTGTTGCTTTATTGAATATGATGTGGCCTAAAATTGTTGGCATTAGTGAAACCTGGCTATCAGAATCAGATATTGTATGGGGATTGAGTGTAATAGGTATACTATTTTTAAGAATGACAGAAAAGGTAATGATATCAGATGACCTAAGTCTAGCTAATGTAGAAACACAAGTAACAATGCCTAATATAACAGTCAGTTTGAGGCTATCTGTTGTGAAGTGGAGGCTAACAAAATGAAATATATGGTAGGTGTTGCTATAGACCTGGTGGCTCAGTTGCAGAGTGCAGAAAAATGCATCGCCAATTTAACTTTATAGATACTAAACAATGATTATTATGGGTGGCTTTAATTATCCAAACATTGATTTGGGATTTGGTAGAAGAGAAGACAAAGAATGGGCAGGATTTATTGAATTGTTATGAGACAGCTATCTCTAGCAGCATGTGAAAGAAGGAACTTGGAGTTGAAGAGTGTTGGATTTGAGCATAGCGTCAGAGCAGGTATCTGTTAAGAATGTGACTATTTTATCACCATTTGATCACAGTGATCATGTTGTGCTTTCTTGGGAAGTATCTAATTATATTGATGTTCCCATTAGAACAGGTTGCATGCTGAATTACAAAGCTGGAAATTATGATCAACTTAAGTGGCTTCCTGCAGTCAGTTATAATTAGTTACCCTAATAATAATAATTTAGTGGACAACCCTTTTCTGAATACTCTTATAATACCATTCCAAATATGAGAATAGGCTTTTAAGACTGAGTAAATTTGGGATTTATACAATGATAAGTAATATACAGGGTGTTCGGGATAAATTTGACATATTTATAATTAATTATATTTTTCCGTAAGTTACATGTATTAACACACACTTCTCTTCATTTAAAAGTTTGGACCCTTCTTCATTCATATACAAGATGTCAGAAAGGATGGATAGCTGGAACCCACCTGAATCATGGAAGAGAATAACTTGTATCATGATGATTCGTGCCCGCCATCAAAATAAGGATATTACGACTGCTGCCCAATGCTCCCTGAATACAGTAAAAACAATCAGGCATGAACTAGAGACTTGCAATGGTGACTACGAGGATGTAGCAAGAAGAAAGATCCCTAGCAGACGATCTGATTGCGTTCGTACAGCAGAATTCCTCGCAAATCTGCAGGAACAGGTGTTGAAGAACCCTGGCATTGGAATTCGGGCTTTGTTCGTGGAGTTGCTAACTGTAGTCAAGCCCTGGATAACAAGGGTAGCCAATGGTAGGCCGTATGTATGGCAGCAGGATTCGGCCCCTTGCCACACCTCTGGGAAAAGTCAAAAATGGTTGTCTGAAAATTTCTACGACTTCACCAGTCCAAATGTTTGGCCTCCAAACTCCCCAGACCTTAACCCCATGGATTATTTTGTATGGGGCGCAGTTGAAAAAGACACCAATCGCACTTCCAGTAATACAAAAGCCCAGTTAATGGATAAAATTAAAACAGTTTTTGCGGCCCTTCCCAGGGAGACTGTAGCATCAGCTTGTTCGAGGTTCCGAAGCAGAATTGAAGCTGTGATCGATGCTAATGGTGGTTATTTTGAGTAAATCTTGTTGATAGTATTGTAATTAACTCTGCCTGTAATGTTTTTTTGTCAATTCATTAAATTTAATAGATACAAAGAAGATTTTCTTTTTCCTTACGAAACTGTCAAATTTATCCCGAACACCCTGTAACTGTGAATTAGTATCTTGAAAAGAAAATGACACCAAAAATGGTCTTGTCTGTAAGTTTAGGTATTATTAGAGGTAAGAAGCATGTGAAACCTTTCTTATGATAAATGCAACATGACTCTGTATTGATAGAATTCAAGTTCATTAGGTTATCCTCATCCTGGAGAATGACAGGGATCACTCTTTCAGACAATGGTTATATAGAAATTTTGAAGTATTACAAAGTCTGTCAAATGAATAAGCCATACTGGAGTGTACTGTCATCAGCAAAATGTATCCAGTATTTGAGAGTAGTGAGAGATCAATATAGAGGTGGAAGAGCAAGGTGGGGGAAATTTTGAGCTGTGGAGTACTCTAGCATTGTGGCAAAATCTGAAAAGAAAATCATCCTTCATAACATGCAGCAATCAGAGAGGAAAATGGTCTAATTGCAAAGAATAGAAGGCACATCATCTCATCAGATGGGAGATTGATGGATAGGCCTATATGCCAAACACAATCAAATTTATTGAAATATCAAGAGCAACCACAGAACTTCCTACAAAGCTTTCTACAGCATGTGTCCAAAGGTGTACTGAAGTTATAAGGTTGACCATGTCGTGGAACAAGAGTAGCTGAATTCATATAATTGATCCCTAATTAATTTATATGCCTTTAGGTAGCAAAGAAGTTGGCTGCTGACCTCTCATCTACTTTTTGAAGATGACTGAGATAACAGCAATGGCACTACAGTTTGATGCCTGATTTTTCTGTCTCATTTTTTGAAAATGGCTGGTATGTATAGGCTTGCACGCATGTCAGGTAGATGCCATACAAGCAGAACAGCATATACAGGTATCCCTCGATTAACGCGGTCAATTAATCCCTCAATGTTACTGCGTATACTAAAATTGCGTTAATCAAATCAAATAATCAATGGTAAAAATTACAATTCCTCCATGATCGATTACTGTATTAATAATTCGTTTTATATGGTACTCTTTTAGGAAAGATAAAAAATGAATGCAAAGTAAATGTTTAATAAATACCTGTATCTGAATTATTTACTGCAATTTATTTTTTATCAAAAGAAGTTATGAAGAGTAGTTTGAACAGTTTTAATTTTTTCTTATCGGCATAGATTCTACGATAACAAGCAAAATGACTCTCCAGACCTCGGTAAACAAGCAATAAAACATAAAAAGCAATGTAGAAACTACAAGAGTTTCGTGCCGAATATATAGAAACTAAAAGCTTTGGGGGATGTATGCATAAGCAACCTTATGGGCAACTCGTAGTAAAGGTGGAGTAAGCTCCAGATCATTTTCCTTAGTATTTTCCATAATGTAAAGCACTCCTAGAGCAGCGCTTCCCAAACTGTGGGCCACAGCCCCTTTGGGGGCCATAAGTTTTGTTGAGGGGGTCCGTGTAATAATGAAAACAAATTTAAAATGTTTTAAGACTAAGTAGATTTTTTTTATCTTAAAAGAAGCGTATTTAATTTTATTATTTATTATTTCTTTTTTGTTATTTTTTATATTTTAATGGAAAAAAATCACACATTGGTGTTGGTTCAGAAATTTTGCTTCCTGCGCATTTCAACGCTTAATGAATATTAGTAAATATATGCTTATTCATATAAGTTTCATTTCAAAGGTATTCATAAAAAGCACAAAAAAAAGCTTATAAACTCAAAATCTTGAATATAAATTGTATTGAATAAAAATACAATCAATATTATAATAATATATGTCTGTATTATGATTTTTTTTTCGTGGAGGGTGGTTTTTTTGATATCAAAGGGGGCCTTTACATCCATAAGTTTGGGAAGCACTGTCCTAGAGAACATGTATGATAAATAAGCTTTGGCTCTCTATTTGAGTAATACATGATGGTTTATTTATTTTCAGTTAGAATCTAAAAATTATTCAACAAAGAATAAAAAAATAAATAAATAAACCATACTCTACTGACATCGGAGGTCGCGGTATCTCTCAGATACAATTTACTGTCAAATATCACAAACCTTTATATAACATGTTAAACCAAACTGACAGCAAAAAACAGGTGGAATATCACTCATAACATATGAATGCACAGCTATTCATGACCTCCAAGCTATACACTGAATTGTGTAAGAATATTTATATTAAACATTTTGCATGTATCTGTCAGATCAGCTGTGAGCTCCTTGGGGTTAAAGGCACGTTAATCAAAACTCTTCGTATATCAAGGGATTGCCGCAATTAATTTCGCCGCGTTAAGCAAGGGATACCTGTACAGATGATATAAAATGTTAATTCTGAAGCACATATTTTAAGCATAATTAGAGAGGGTGGAACACCATCAGGATCAGGAGACATTGGTATCCAAGTTATTATGGATTCTCTGATGATGCATACGTTCTCTGATGATGGTTCAGAGAACGTATGCTATAAGCTGTTCTTGGTGTAGGGGATGTGATTTGTCTTAGTCACCTAAACAGGATTTGGAGAAATTGGTGATGGATGCTACAATGGATCTCTCTCTGGATGTGAGGATGTGGCAGAGCAGCACAGAAATTGTGCCCAATAGTAAGAAATTTTTCTGCATTTGGTCCTTTCAAGGATTTCGATTTTTTTTTTTTAATTTTATCTTATTTTTTTTTATAATTTTTATCTTAATTTATTAAACTTTTTTTTATAAATGTGAGCATGGAACTGTAATTTTTGACTCCAGTGCACTTGAAGTATGCCAAATTTGCATCTTGGACTGCACTAGTATGTGTCATTTGAAGACCCAAGGCAGTTTTGCATGGAGTTGAAAATAAAATCCCTCATTCCATCAAGAATTATTTAGTTACTTGATCAATAATTAGATCATAGAAAGGAAGGACAGAAATCACAGAGGTCATCCCATTTGATATCAGTGTAAAGGACACAAGACTGACAATGGCTTGATGAAGGTACATTTCTATAGAAAATAAAACGTGAACAACACAATCGTAACTTTTGTAAACTTTCATAAACATGCTTATAATGTTTATGAAACATTATAAGCATTATAAGCTTATAATTTGTAAAAAATCAGACACATTCATCTGATTTTTTACAAATTTACCACCACTCGATAGTTCTTGGAATAACATAAATTTGTTATAAGCATCCAATTCCTCTGATGGAATTTAATGAATGTGGTATTATAATTACTATTAAAACTGTAAAGTCATTTTAAATGACTTTACAGTTTGCAATAATAGTAATTATAATTGTATTGCATTATTGGAATGTATATACAATTATTATTGCATAGCAATAATTACTATACAATAATAGTAATTTTTATTACTATTATTGCATTGGAACCTCTATGCAGTGAGAAGACTCACTGTGGGAAACCCACACTATCCACAAAATATCTATCATACCTATCTCTGAAAGCACAGACTGACAAAGAACTCGCCACTCTCCAGGCAGGAAATGTAGTCCTGACATCCTTATCCACACTTTCCTAAATTTCCAGAAATAACTCTTGTTCTGCACCCTCTAGCCAAGTGCTGAAAAATTTCCTCTGCAGAAATTTTTAAATTCTACCCTTTAAAACTCTTTTAGTGACCTACATGTTTCTGTCATGTCTCTTTTCTGCCTATTAACCAGCTTCCATAACCCACAAATCCTCAGTCTTCTCTCACAGGAAACTCCTCTCCACCACTTCTTCATCCCAACAAACCCAGGTGACCAGATCTATGCACAGTAATCCATTTTTGGCTATATCAAGGTCTTATAAAAAAAAAGAATAATGACTTCCTAATATCTGCTTGTTAGTATAGTATATTCTCCAATAACCCTATGAGCTGCCTTGGTCACTTTTGCAATATGCCATCTGAACTTCAACCCCCTGTCCACCAACATTTCTAAATCATCATCTTCATGAATTTTCTGGACTACAGTTTTGTCAGTGTGATACACAACTAGTAATCTTTTCATCCCAAACTGCATAACTTGACACTTTTCTACATTAAACTGGTAACCCCGTTCTCTTTTGCTCATACTTTCATGCATATTCAAATCATCCAGCAAGCTCTATTATCTACTGATTATAGAGCTTGCTAGATTAGATTGGGTAGCATAGTAGATAATCAGTGCCTTGATCACCTACTATCAGAGGCGAATGCTGGTCTTGAAATTCACGCTTGCTCTTGTTATCATTCGGGGAATGAAAGGTGTGATTGAAGTCTGATTAGCGGAATAATGAATTACTGATCATTTAAAACTATGTACAGGTAACCCTCCTATAACGCGGATGTTAGGTTCCGCAGAAATGCCGCGTTATATAAATTGCGTTATGCGAGTCTCAGATCACATAGGAAAAGTAGGGTTATGTTCCGAAATCGTTTTTTTTTTTTTTTTGAAATTATATAAACAACGACATATCCAACAAAAAAAATATTTTTATTTAATTCAGGTAATTCATGTAAGTTAAGAAAACATAAACTATGAAACAAATACATAGTATAAAATTATAAAAATTACAAATTATACGCAAACTTCATTGCACATAATGCATAAATGTTTTAAGCAAAATAAAATAGTGCATATTTTAATCTTTCACGAGGATTTGAGGATTGGTTGATAAACACTGGATTTGTCATATAATCACCTGATGCATTACTACAAAACAATAGAGTAATTCTATCTCTGAAAACTTTGAATCCAGGAGCTGATCTTTCATTTTTCGAAATATAGGTGCATTTTTGCACTTTTTTCCAATATAACCCGGATTCATCCGCATTGAACACCTGGTCTGCACTATAAATGTTTATAAACTTTGAGATTTTTTTGTTTAATAAGATTTCCATCCATAGGAATTTTCTTTTGAGCTGCAATCTTCTATCGAAATCATTAGAGATTTTTCCATTAGAATATCGCTATCGCTTACACAAACAACGCGCTTTGCACTTATCGTTGACCCAGCAATAAATTTTCAACCGATCCAAGATTTTGAATATTTTTCTTCGAGAGAAATTAATTTTGTTTTCAATGTTGGTTTTTCCCTTTCGTTGCAGTTTGTGGCCATTGCTATAAAAATAATTTTTTACACAAAAAAGCAAGCATTACATGTTGTATGTAACTTACCAGAAAATAAAGTGCTCAGCTTGAGATGAACACACTTATGATTTTTAATGCACTTTCCTGGCAGAAACGAGGGCAATTTTCAACAATAAACGTTTTATACGGTAAACAATTGAGGTGTGTTATGATCCGTCGAGTCGTTTCCGACTCCCGGCGACTCCACGAACATACACTCTCCATTCCGATCTGTTCCTGACCATGTCTTTCAGAACCTCCAAACGCACTCCAGTTGCTTTAACTCCATCCACCCATCTAATTCTTGGTCTTCCTCTTCTCCTGCTTCCATCAACTTTAGCAAGCATCATCATCTTCTCCAGACTGTCATTTGCTCGCATAATATGTCCGAAGTATGACAATTTTTGCTTGATGATCATAGCTTCAAGGGAGCAATCTGGCTTTATTTTGTCTATCACTGATTTATTGGTTTGCTTTGCAGTCCATGGTATATACATCTATCTTCCTTCTTTCACTCTTTCTCAGGGTCCAACTTTCACATCCATACAGCACCACAGGGAATATCATTGCTTTCACGATTCTGATTTTTGTTGTGAGGCTAATATCTTTATCTTTAAAGATCTTGCTTAAATTTGTCATTGTTTTTTTCCCGAGTAATAATAATCTAACTTCTTCGGTACAATTAACCATCTTTATCAATTCGGGATCCTAGGAACACAAAATTGTTAACTGCTTCCATTTTCTCCCCATCTACTTCAAAAAAATTGAGGTACATGCGTGCTAAAAGGTATTTCCCCTAATATAAATTCGCTACTTATAATTACATGCGGGATACAGGCTGACACAAATTTAACGAAGATAAAATTTGATTTTTAAGTCGCGCAGTGAAAAACGTGAAAAGAAAGGGTTACTACAATTTGAGACCGCGTTTTACTAGAGCTACCTGTATTTAGAAATTTATGTACATTTAATTATACAAATACAACATTTATTTTACAAATGCTATTCTATCTTTTTCAATTTAGCTACTTGAATACAAATTCTACCCTACGGTTCTTCTTTATGAACTGGTCAATAACATCGTCATAAAAAGTTGGTTGTAATTTAATTTTCCCAAGCAACACGCACACTTGCAAAGGCTGGCTGATGCTCACTGGCTAGAGCTACTTTGACTGCGTATGTCCCATGTTTAAGCAAACAGAGTGAGATGACGTGGAGGGAGCGGAAATGGCTATGCGCGCGCATGAAATTACAGTGCTGAAGCGAGGATGCTTCCACAACCGAGCAAGCCAAGGTAACTTGAGTAGCGTCGGCCTTCGATACAAACGCAAAGCTCAATTATTGCCGCGCAATCTTAAAACGTCTTCTGTCTACAAAAATAAAACCTAAATGGAATGCTTATAAATGCATGCATTTATTAACAAATAAATATTACTTCTTTCTCAATTAATGAGCTTGCGCAGCAAGCATGGAGAATTCACCACTGCCTACTATGCTACCCAATTCTGTATCATCAGCAGATAATTGCATTTCCATTCAAAGAATTTCCTGTATTATTTATATACAAATTAAACAGCAGTGGCTGAGCACAGAGCCTTGCAACAACACACCAATAGTCATCTTCTTTCTCCTGAATTCTAGTCTTCCATATAATACTACTTTTTTTTTGTTATCTGTTTCTCATCTGCCCTCATATCCATATCACCATCGTCATAACCATCCCCATTCCAATTTGTGCAATAGAAATCCCTGGGGTATCTTGTATAACACTTCCCAAAATCAAGCAGTACCATTGTGTGGTCATTCCCTTTAACCAAACCAGTCATTACTGTATTATAAAAAGTACGTAAATTACCAGGGCATGAACCATCTTTCACATAACCATGCTGTCCTCTTCCCCCTCATACTGTTATTCATTATTTCCTGAATTTTGTCTTTGATGCACTAGCATCGAATCCTCACTCTTCCCACAAACCCTTATAAGTTTTGAGGCCTCCTTTATGCAATGGAACTAATTCTCCTCCTTCCGCTTCCTTGGGACTTTACCAGAGCCAGGACTTAGTGAAACAGGCTAGTAAGAGGCAATATGACAAGACGGTAAAGGCATGCTGCAAACCAGTTCAACCTTCATCATTTCCCGGTCGAAGCCAGTTGGCTATCAAATTAAACACAGAGGTAAACTGATTTTTTTAAAAAAATTATTATTTCTTTCCGATTTTTTGTGATTCATTTTATTAATTTTTTAATTATAATATAAAAATAATATTTGACAAAGTATGAGCTTGATTATGTATTTGTTTTATTTTATTTGTTTATTTTTACTACTACTATTATTATTATTTACAACTATTGATTACATAAGCAAAGTGGATATTAGATCCAGCGTTATTTCAAAGCCGAATGTAGAAACTATGAAAGTTTCGTAAGTTACTCAGAGAGCTTGCGGGAATACGTATTGTCTTAGTGTGGACTACTTAAAAGACATAGACGCTGCCCAGGCGTCTATATATTCGCCTTTTATTAGTCCATTTTTGATAAGGTTTCACGGCCTGACAGCTGTTTCGAGATAGTCGGTTCTCTTCAGAGACCAAGCAGAAATCTTAAGAGCGCAGAAACTCTCGTTCAGTACTAAGAAACTTGAAATGTCAGAAATATATTTTTCGTAAGCGAACTCTCGGTTGGTGCGTAAAATTATTAAAAAAGGCGAATATATAGATGCCTGGGCAGCGCCTATGTCTTTTAAGTAGTCCACACTAAGGCAACTCGGGGATGCCGAGGAATATATTCCCACAAACTCTCTGGTTAATCTAGTTATTAAAATAAAGAGTCGAGCCTTTTGGCTCTTTATTTTAATAACTATTGATTATTTTATATTTTTAACAATTTCATTCATGCCTGAAAAAGATAAAATTCACATATTAAAAATTTAAAAACACAAAACAAATCATTATTTCTTGTAGGGCGAAAAGATGTAACGATATCAATCCGGAGCAGAAAAAAGAAAAAAATTAAGATCAATCCAAGAAATTTTTGAAGCCCAGAAAACTTTTATGCATAGATTTCTCGTCGTCAATAGAGATGAGCCATATCCATCTTCATCATACAACCGTATCATCAAAAAGCTATCCAGAGAAGCAGACAAAGATAAATGTGAAACTGAAACGGTCTCCTATAATGAAGAAAATGTCAAAAATGAAAAATTTAAAAATACCACAGAAGATGATTTTGTAAAACCCGAAGATAGTTCAAGAGAATTTATCAAATTAGAGCCTTGCATAAATAATGATATAGCTCTTTGGACTACAGTATTATCTGATGCAATGATTGATCATACTTGTAAACAAACCAAAAAATATTGGAAAGATAGAAACTTTAAAATTGGTCTGTAAGGATAGGGATCAAATGTATAACAAAGGTGTTTCGTACGATCATTTTTACCATATAAAAACAAATGGAATTAAAGAAGAGAGAAATTGGCTTTTATTTTTAGAAACGAGCAAGTGTGTATATTGCTACCCTTGCAAAATGTTTTCCACATCGAAATCCAAATTAATTAGTGGTTTCCAAAACTGGGAAGCTATTACTACAACTCGGGCCGATTTTATCATTAGCAATCGCCTAGGGTCGATAAGACTTCGGGGCTTATGTTTGTGTGAGTAGGACAAAATATATATAGAGAGAGAGAATGTATTGGGGCGCCTAAATTTTCTTTGCCTAGGGGCATCAGATACTCTCGGATCGGCCCTGAGTCTACAACCTTGTCCGGCAATGAACTTTCATAAGAACATGTCATCTATGCGTATTTTATATAAAAAGATCTTCAACTTTAAACAGAATCGATACTAATTTATTGCAGCAGAGAGAACATGAAGAGGGTTATTGGAAAGAAGTGTTGAGAAGAATAATAATATCAACTATAAAATTACACCAAATTGGGATTAGCATTTAGAGGTCATGACGAAGATCAAAACTCAAATAGAAAAGAAAACTACTTGGCATGCTTAGAATACCTAAGTGAATATGACATTTTTTTGGAATTACATTTACAAAAATACGGTAATCGAGGACGAGGAAATAGTAATTATTTGTCACACAATATTTGCAATGAATTCATAGGCATCATTAGTGAACAGCACTTATAGTAGAAGAAATTATATCTGCAAATTATTAGTCTTATACTCGACTCTACACCTGATGTTTCACATATGGATCAACTGATACTTCTTATAAGATATTAGTATGGGCTGCTCTATGGAGTCCTTAGACTCATCGAGTTAAATCAAATGGTTTAACAAATTTATGTATAGATATTAAACTTTGTCGAGGACAAATATATGACACCACTGCAAACATGTCGGGAAAGTACTCATGATTACAGGCACGCATTAAAGAGTGCGAGTGCGGGCTACATCCCTTGCCTAGTCACTCTGTAAATTTAGTCGGCAATTTTGCTGCAGGAAGTTGTAGTACTGCACTCCAATATTTTATGTTTGTGCAAAAATTATTTGTATTTTCTGCAGCCATTCATCGCTGGCAAATTTTGTGTAGAAAGCTGGACAAATGTGAAAATGCTTTAACAGTTTTAAAAAAAAAAAAAAAAGTATCTGACACTAGATGGTCGGCGAGGGCAGATGCCGTATACCTGCATTTAAAAGTGGTTATAACCACATAAAATACGCCTTATCCGGCATCTGCGTTTCAAATGGGGGGGGGGGGGGAATAACTAGTGGAAGCTACATCTTTGTTAAAGAAATTAACACTATTTTACAGAGAGTGAATGCTACCAGCAAATCACTGCAGTCAATTTGAATGTACATTATTTAAAGGATCTGGAATTTAAAGGATTTAAAATTTAATTTCCGTGCTGAATTTTTTAATGTAGAAAAAGAAGCAACTGATATGACATTTTTAACTTTTGAGGAATATCATCAAATACGTAGGCCACAAAAAATGCAAGCTTTTTTTTTTTTTGATGAAAGTAATGAAGAAATTCATTCATTTTCATCGTGAGAATATTTCATTTTTAATTCTTTTAATGTTATTTGTGACAGCAGTATATTTTAAAAATAAAACATATAAATATAATATAGACAATTTTAAAATATTCTTTGATTTAAGCTTGCCTAATCAACAAAAAAAAAGAAAAAAAAAGAACTATGTGGAAAAATTAAAAATCTAAGAATGATATAGATATTACGCATTTTGATGATGAATTGGAACAGTTTCCACTATTTTTTAAAAGAAGATAGAGAAGATTCAATACTGCCGCACAAGTATGCCAGGTTGCAAGAGAAATGTTATCAAATTTTCCAATTGTAGAAATTATTTTAAAAAGTTTTCTTTTTTTTGACTATTCGTATTTCCAATTCATCGAGAGAAAGATCCTTCTCTGCTTTAAAAAGAGTAAAAAACTACCTAAAAAGTACGATGTTAGAAGAAATGTTAAACAGTATCGCGCTGTTGTATACGGAACAAGAAGTATTAAATAATATCGATACTTCGAAAATAATTGATCAATTTGATAGAGCAGTAATTCTCAACCTTTTATGCTTCACGTACCCCCTGGGAATGTTTATGTAACTGGCGTATCCCCTTATATATATATATAGATAACATATAAATACTAGGGGTATACGCCTCCCCCCCGGCGCCCAATCCCCGTGTTCCGGACTGGTAGGCCGGTTCTCCTTGAATTCTGATGACTCGAATTTTGAAGATTCGACACTCAGGGGCTAGCCTGAGTGTCGAGTCTTCAAAAGAGGGGGGGGGGGCTCCACCCCTCGCGCCTACGACACCCAGCCCCCGAGTTTCGGACTGGGGGAGGGGGGCGTCGTAGGCGAACCGGCCTACCGGACTGGTAGGCCGGTTCGCCTTGAATTCTGATGATTCGAATTTTGAAGACTCGACACTCAGGGTAGCCACTCAGTTTCAAAACGTTTTAAAAAAAAGCTTATTATTTTATATATATAGGGTAGATATATAGTTACAGCAGTATAACAATGGGAATAAAATAAAATACACACACACACATTAAATTTTGTATTTATAAATTGCATATATCGATAAACAAAAAGTTAACTAAACAATTTAATAAATCTTATAAAATTGTAAACATTTTACTGAGTAATCAGTGACTTAGAATAGATAGAATGCGATTAGCTGTTCGGGTAGGTTCGTCTCTCAGGTAGGGAAGGGTTGACAAACGTGTATAGACATGAACTACAATGCCGCGCTTCGTCACTATCAGTGACATCCTTTGAGAACCCCTATACTAGAGAAAAAATCGAGGACAATTTGTTTAACTTTTTAGTCCAAATTAAATATATTTTTCTTTTTTTTCCTTAAAATATTTATTATTTTGTTGTAATTTTCATTTTTCTATTTTTTATATATTTTATGCCTGCTTTATTATAAAGAAAAATTTATTGCAATGTTTTGAAATAAAAATATTAATTCACATATTATGTGTGCTTAATTTGTTGTTATCGTGAAGTTCTAGTTCTCTCTTTGAAGCATATATATATATATATATATATATATAAACACATTTTAGGGGCTCCCAGCCAGCTTAATCCTCCCCTGTCCCATCCCCACGCACGCGTGGAACGAAGGCGTTGCTGTATTTTCCCTTTCCACTCTCCCAGGAATACATCCCGCTTCCCCCCCCCCCACGACCTTTACGTTATACTTTCCGCGACCACGTCACCGAAGAGATATCACCTAGTCCCTTCAGGTAAAACAGCTGTGGAACGACTGAGGCTCTTCTGACCAGACATGTCTGGTCAGAAGTTCATATCCTCATTAGTGTGTTCTTCTTGCCTATATTATCTGTTTTGCAGGAGGAAAACCCTACAACTACCATATGAGATCAGTTAACTCATTGTCAAATATAAAGCTGTTATAAAGGTTCTTGTCCTAGACAGGATTTGGATCCAGGTCTTTTCCAACCTATGAGCATCAGTAGTATACCAGCCACTTCTGACCAGATCAAGATCAAGATAAGATAAGGAATCGTGACGTGATTGGTTGTTGAGATGATGACGTCATTGTGTGTGTGACGTCATGGGTTTGGAATGTTTGGAATTTCCCTGGGGGCATATGCGCCAATGGCTTCAGTTCTTGTGTTTTGGTTCGCGTACGGAATTATGGGTAATAGTAGAGATAAGGATTGGTGTCGTGATTGGTGGGACACTTCTGACCAGATCAAGATCAAGATAAGATAAGGAATCGTGATGTGAATGTTTGTTATTATCAAATGTAGAAAAGTGACGTAATTGTTAGTTGTAAATAAGTGACGTTATTATTTTGAATGGAAAAGGAAGATATTATTAGTGGATACGGATTCGTGTCGTGATTGGTGGGATACTATGAACAAAATAAGGGTAGGGTGAATCGGAGAAGCGACGTCAGTGTCTTGGATGGGTATTGTTATGAGTTGTAGATAAGTAAATGGTTTATGTATGTCATTATGGGTGATGAATAGTGATAAGATAATGTTTGGAATTTCGCTGGGGGTTCCCCCTTCTGTCACGGACATCACATGGTGTGTTTGGTTTGCGTAAAGCATTGTGGGTGATGTTTTCGAGATAAGGAATCGTGACGTTATGTGTTTGGAAATTTCTGGGGAACATATGTCTCTCTGTGATCACATGGTGTTTTGGTTTGCCTATGGAATTGTGGGCGATGTTTTTGAGATAAGATATCTTGGAATTTTCCCAGAGTGACACACATCCGTCATTGTCATCATGTTTTGTCTTTGGTTGTCTATAGATGGCTGTACTAATTTTCCAATACATTTTGGGGTATTTCTTTCCTATTAAAGGGTAGGAATTCTTAGAGTAGAGTTCTTAAAATTCTTAGATATGGCAGCAGCGTTATGAAAAAAAAAAAAAACTATCCAGTATTAGAATTGCGCTTACCCAAACATACGACCAGCGGTTATTGTAATTACAAATCACTTGTTATGTTTAAGTTTAAAAAAAAAAGAAAAAAAGATTAACTTACAATTCTTTCCTCTGAATATTCCAAATTGCTGATTTTAACACATAATTGCTGATTTCAGCACAACACACACAAACACAAGATCTGAAATGCAGTTGACTCTTTTTTCATTATAGGTTACTGGGGCTAACATATATTCACAGCACAAAAACACACAAAACATAGGAGTTGAAAGATATTTCTGTAAATGACCAGAAAATCTAGTTGACTACTTAATTTAGATTACTATCCGATTGGTTCTCTAATATTAATTCCTTCCCACAGTTGCTCATGCTATGTTCTCCCAAGCTTGGTGGGAAAGCCTATGCGCCGTTTTGTTGAGTATATGTGTTATTTCCTGTTTGGAATTCAGAGTGCTGTTAGAGTACGAAATTCTGACAAGTGAAATGATTTTTTTTTTTCCAAATTGATTGGTTATTTTCTCTATTTACTTTTAAAATTCAGTTTAACTACATATTCTAACAGAATAACTGAGCAAAATAAATAAATAAATAAAATGTCCTTGTGCTCTTAACCTATTTCTGTAACTGAAATTTATTTATTTTATTTATTTTTTTCTTTAACATTTGTAATTTTAAGTAACGGATATGCGACAAACAAGGTTTTGAACTCGCGGTAGCGTTATCTTTTAGAAATTTCTTTTGCCAGCACAACAAATAAATAGTTATTTCTTATTATTTCAAATGAATGGTTCTCTGTAATATATACTTTGTAAATTTCTATGTTACCTTTTATTTGACTATAATATTATTAACAAATTGGATTTACTGAATCTAACAAATTAAATAAAGTGAAAAAGAAAATTAAATAACAAATTAAATAAAGTGAAAAAGAAAATTAAATAACAAATTAAATAAAGTGAAAAAGACAGTTTTTTTTCTTCTTATTCTTCTGATTTAACATTCGCGCTGATGTTCATAGTGTATGATTTGCCACTGGTGTTTACGTGTAATCCACGTGATTTTTCTCCATGTGACATTTCAAAACAAGTTGAATTATGGTTTTTACATAGTTCAACTGTGTAAAACTCATTTCCGTTAGTCCCAATTGACTGTTGTCCTGCCAGCCCGACATTTATATCACAGTAGGGATATATATATATATATATATATATATATATATATATATACATAGTTTTATGAAGAATTAAATGACTAGAACCGAGATTTAAGTAAAAAAGGTTTTAATATAAAGGTGACATTATAAAAGAAAAAACACTAAACATTGAGGGTTAAAAGACTATGAACAACACAGACAGTCTTTATACATAATTAGCATGAAAACGTTGTAGTTGTGTTTGAAGCTGTTCTTTCGTTTGTTGCATTGTTGGGAGAGTGCGTGCTTGCTGCATCACGTGAACGCTAGTACATGATTACAGCTGAATGACTATCTGGGAGGTTGTAGCTTAAGTTGTTATTTAGATGAATAGGATTGAAGATGATTTCTCTAGATTCCACAATTTTCTCTCTATTTCGTCACTGCAACGGAAGATGTTAGTAGATTTTTCCCAGCAGACTTTGTGACTTTGGTTATCATCATTAGGATTAGCCGAGAAAAGGATATGACTTGATAATGCACTCGCTCGCTGTCTCTTGTAAGTAATGTCGCTCATGTGTTCTTCCATACGCATTTCGACGGATTTGTCTGTCTGCCCGAAATAAGGAATATCGCAGTCACATAATATTTTATATACGCCAGGGTATTTGAGTTGATGATGACAAGGTTTTTGGGTGGCTAATTAAGGAACGGATCTTTGGAAGTGGAGTGAACAAGGTTCTGATATTGTATTTTCTTAGAACTTTTGTTAATTTGTGTGAAACAGTACTTATGTAAGGAATAGATATATTGCCTTTGAATCTATTTGTTTCTTCTGAGTGATGTCTAGGAGGATTAAGAAGGAATTTGTCAATGATTTTCTTGGAATATCCATTAACTTCGAAAGAAGTTTTTAGATGGTTTATTTCCGTAAGCAGTTCATTTGGGTCATCAAGAATAATTTCCACCTTGGGACATAGAGCCCGTTCTCTTCTTGATGAATACGTTTTCATGCTAATTATGTATAAAGACTGTCTGTGTTGTTCATAGTCTTTTAACCCTCAGTGTTTAGTGTTTTTTTCTTTTATAATGTCACCTGAAGAAGGCTGTTACAGGCCGAAACTAGTAGTGTGTTTATATTAAAACCTTTTTACTTAAATCACGGTTCTAGTCATTTAATTCTTCATATATATATATATATATATATATATATATATATATATATATATATATATATATATATATATATATATATATATATATATATATATATATATATAACACAATTATTATATTAGATATTCTTTCCAATACAAATAAATAATTATTTATTCTTATTTCAAATGAAAATTATCTCAGAAAGAAAGAAAGAAAGAAAAATTGTAAAGAAAAAAAAATGTTTACCCTCAAATAAATATTGATGATCACAGCAAACAAGAAATTCATCAGTTTTCTCAAAGTTTTGAAATTCATGCACATACTGTATATTGGTTATTAAGTTCGTTAATGTTTTTTGATTTTTCTTTTCCAATGACGAGTATTTTTTGATATATGCATGTTGATTCACTTGTTATCTGCATGCTACGATACCTTTTTTATTTTTATTTTTTCACTTTTCAGGTGAAATATATTAAATACCGTTAATATCTTACAGATATTAAGATATTTTCCAGATATTAAATACCGTTAATATCTGGAAAATTTTCAAGCAAGTACCAACACTGCACTGTACTGAAATGAATTCATAAAACCATCCTTATTACTATTATAAACATATAGTTCATGTTAAATTTTGTTAATATCAATAGTTATTAAAATCACCTTTGTGTTCTTACAGAACTATAAGGAGGGGTATATTTTCAATCGATATTCTTTGAAAACATCTTGATATATCATGTCAAGAGAAAAAAAAAATTTTTTTTTTCTTGTAGGGATCTGGGACTCCAAAGCAAAGTATTCTACGAGCATTTCAGAGAACCATTAGTCAACTTTCAACAAGTCACTGAGAGAGAATGTGGCCTAGTCATCCATTATTAATAGGCTGAAATAGCAGAAATTTGAACTGTCTCGTACCTCCTCTGTTGCCTCCTTGCTACTGTATTCATACAGAAACCAATAGCATTGCCTATTAGATTTGGAGACTAAAGTTTCAATTCCATTATCAATTTTTCTGGTTCAGCAGTTTAAATGTACTTTACTCATAATCTAGTTACATGAAAGGTTCTTTCAAAAGAAAGAGCTGTTTTATGTCAGAGTTGAGTTTTATGTTATTCGAAACATACACGTCATAAGATATTTAAAAAAAGAAAATAAATAAAAGAAAGAAAAAAAATCGATTTGAGTTTATAAACGAGGTTTAGCAAAACACCAGTTTTAACAATGCATATTAATGAGACAATTATTTTATTAATATTTGCAACGTACTCTTGATAAGATGTACATAACACTCTTATATGTGTACTTGCATGTATATATGCTTTTAAAGCAGATGCCCTACTGAATACAATAAAAATGTATCCTTTTGCTGTGTTTAGTTAGGACGAAGCTACTAAGGTTATGGACATGCTAGTTCAAGCCAACAGAAAAGCAAGCGCATGCTTTGGAGCAACTTATTTACAAGGGTGGCATTGTAATAATAATATATATATATATAAAATAAGTTTAATGACTATTACCGAGCTTATTTTATAATATTCCAACCGAGTTAAAATGAATTGTCAAAAT
This sequence comes from Typopeltis vanoorti, assembly GCF_054136105.1. NCBI lineage: Eukaryota > Metazoa > Arthropoda > Arachnida > Uropygi > Thelyphonidae > Typopeltis > Typopeltis vanoorti. The sequence continues at coordinate 42,338,196 of NC_143566.1, read as the reverse complement.
ATATATATATATATATAGGGACATGGCGAACACGAGGCACCTGAAGCTGGACCACACCTTACTTCATGTAATATACACCTGTTATATTATCTGTAGACTGGTCCTTTACTCTTCTTTACCTCTGTATTTCTTTTCACCTTGCTCCTTCCCCCCAATTCTATTAGAGTATTCGAGGGCTAGGGGTGATTCTGTGCTATTTACCTATTTTTTTATCTCATGCACCTGCCTACCCCCAGTTAAAAATGGTGAAGACAAATCAGAAGTCTATACCGCATCGGTCGACGCGCAGGTTACCAAGGACCGCACTGGATGTTAAGCTTCCTGGACAGCCGTGACAAATGGGCTACAGGAGCAAGATCCACAGAACTCGAAAGTATTTACAAAAAAAAAGTGGAGCATGGCTGAAAATAGACAAATCATGCAGTGCTTCTACAGTTCAAACCCATCAGTTAGGGGATTTCAGAAACAAATGTTCCAACTTTGGCTTGAACGACACCCAAATTCTTAAATTTCATTCGAAAGGCGGACGCAGCAACGCAGCTTCATTATCAAATCAAGGTATTTAGTGAACTTGAGCTGGAAGCACTGAAACCTCAAGCTGTAAAAGGAGACCATACTGACCCTGAAGTGACCAAGAATATGAATGAAGTAGAACCAGATTCCAACATGCAGAATGCTGAAAATTTTGAAAATATACAAATAGTTGAAAAGAAGCTATCAGATAAGGAACAAGAACTCGCACGAAAAATTATCGAGCAAATGAACAGCAACCAGGAACGAGTTACGCTTCCAGTATTGATACAAGTACCTCAACAAAAACTGAAGGAACTCCTACAAGAGGCCAATAAAGCTGCAAGTGATATTCCTACTGGAACTATTGGGCAAAAATCAACTTATGTACTCAATAGCCTACGTCGTAACATCTGAATTAGGATATAAGATTAGTGAATCCAAGAGCAGTATGGCTCAGGAACCAAAATGGAAGCATCGACTGGAGAATAAAATTCTTAAACTCAGAGCAGACGTGAGCAATTTGAAAAACCTTAAGGGAAAGGAAGCTGAAAAACACAAAAATCCGAAATAACCCCATAAAGAGATATAATACTGGAACACGACCTATTGATGAGGTATTAGAGGAAGTGAAGCAAAAAATAGTTGCAGTTGCAGCTAAAATAAGAAGATACAGTGCAGGCATTGAACAGTACAAGCAAAATTCGATGTTTCGGGCAAATCAGCACCAGTTTTACAAGAAAATTGATTGCTGCAGGAATGATAACCTTAAAGAAAATATAAATACCAGAGACAAAGAAAATACACTAAAGTTTTGGAAAAACCTATGGGACAACCCTAAGAGGCACAATAACAAGGCAAAATGGATTGAACAAATTATGAACAAATCTCAAGAACAAAAAATGAACCAACTGAAAATAACAACTGAAATGGTTCAAAAGCAAGCTAAAAAATAAAAAATTGGTCAACACCCAGGAAGGATGAATTACATGGCTACTGGGTGAACACAGGTTTGGCAATGGGTAGTCTCCGGTACTAGCGTTGTCTCCGGTACTAGCCAACATTTTTCTGGAAGATTTTGAGGAAAAAGCCATTTCCTCAAAATCTGGCTGTGTTACATGAACGACAAAGTCCTAATCTGGGAGCATGGACCAGAAAACTTACAAACCTTCCTGGATCATTTAAACAATTTTCATCAAAATATAAATTTCACATCGGAACCAGAAGTTAATGGTGTTTTGGCTTTACTAGATATAAAACTTACTAGAACACCGGATGGTCTCAAGATTTCTATCTATAGAAAGCCAACACACACACCGATAGATACCTAAATGCTTCGTCTCACCACTATTCCTCTCAAAAATTAGGAATTATTTCCACACTAGCTCATCGGACAAGATCCTTGTTGTCAGAAGAAGAGGAACTTCAACAAGAACTTAGTTACCACAAATGGAACTTCTTAAATAACTTACTCTCCTAAAATATCTTAGTATACGTGATCAACATAGTAACGAAGATACTTCAAACCCCACAGCCTATATCTCCTTACCGTATATAAGTTCTCTTTCCCCCTAAGCTGGCGAAAATCCTGAAGAAATTTTATGTTAAAACATATTTATCTACCTTTCCAAAATACTGATCTTGCCTCAGTCAACCTAATGTAAAACACAACCTTCTTCAGTACCCAGGAGTATACAAAATCATTTACAATTGCAGCAAACCATTATATGGCCAGACAGAAAAAGCTCATCTCTCTTCTTCTTCTAGAACAGTGGTGGCGAACCTTTTTATGTGTGCATGCCAAAAATTTACAAATCGAGTTTCTGACGTGCCGGAGCATGTCAAAATTTTACCAATCGATTTGCTGACGTGCTGGGCAGTTTTTAATTGGGCAAAAATTAATAGAAAATTAATCTAACTTAATTAATTTATATTTATTTATAATATACATACATACATCTTCAAGGCCCAATATGTATGTATGTATATTATAAATAAATCTAACTTAATTAATTTATATTTATTTATAATATACATACATACATACATACATCTTCAAGGCCCACTCTTCCTAATTGGGTTGCGGGGGCAACAGCTGCAAGAGGAACTTCCAATGGTCACGATCCTCTGCCACCAAGCTCAAGTATTCTGGTGGGATCCCCAAACGTGTCCACCCAAGGTTTTGGATATAATCTATCCAGCGAGTCCTTGGCTTTCCACATGGCCTCCCACCAGAACACCTGAGCCTCTCTTGTGACATTCTGACCAGGTGCCAGTACCAACGTAACCGTGATCTCTCAACACGGAGAAGTAGCGGTTGAGTATTGAGGGTTTCCCGAATTGCAGAGCTTCTGACTCTGTCGAGTTTTGTCAGCCCCGCAACCCCTTGAAGGAACCTCATTTCAGCCGCTTGGATTAGTGTCCGCATTCTTTCGTCATTACCCAACTCTTATGACCATAGGTGAGGATTGGGACATAGACTGTATTGAAGACAGCCAGCTTTGCCTTCTGGCTTAACTCCTGTTTCAATACTACCGAACGGCCAAGCTCCCACAATATTGAGCTTTCTAAGCCAATTCGAGTATCTAGCTCTACGTCCCATTTTCCATCATTCGTGAATATGGACCAAAGGTATTTAAACTTCTCCACCTGCCTCATTGAGACTTCACTTAAATTTAGAGTGCACTGGGATGGTTGTCTTGAAACCACATGTTTCAGTTTTGGCCACACTGATCTTCATTCCGGCATCTGCACAAACAGCTATAAACCTATCCAGAGTCCGCTGGATGTCATCTGTGGAAGAGCTAAGCAGAACTAGGTCATCTGCAAAAAGCAGACGTCCAATGCTACATCTTCCAATTCTGACACACTCACTGCCTCAGCTGTGCCTATCAATCCAGTCCATAAATATTATGAAAAGGAGGGGTGACAGAACACACCCTTGACAGAGGCCAATGGAGACTCTGAAAGGTTCAGACTTTGTGCTGTTTACCCTGACACAAAACTCTGTGCATTCATACAGGGACTTGATGGTAGCTAATAGTTGACCATTCACTCCATACTCCTGTACTACTTGCCAAAGCTTATACCGAGGAACCCAGTCATATGCCTTCTCCAAGTCCACAAAACATGTGTAGACATTCTTGGCATATTCTCAAGATTTCTCAAAGACTTACCTTAAAGTGAAGATTTGGTCAGTTGTGCTTCTACCAGGACGAAAGCCACATTGTTCTTCCTGGAACTTTGATTCAACTATGCTCCTGCACCGTCTTTCCAAGCACTTAGCATACCTTTTCCAGACAGGCTGAGCAGAGAGATGCCACGATAGTTACTGCAATCCTTCTGGTCTCCCTTCTTAAAGACTGGTATTATTATGCCTGTCTGCCATTGCTTTGGTGCTCACCTAGATATCCAAGCAGCCTGACACATTCGAGTCAGCCAGAGAACACCGTCTCGATTTAAGGCTTTTAGCATTTCGGGCCGAATTTCATCATCGCCAGGCCTTGCCCGATTTTAGCGATTTTATTGCTAAATGGACCTCTTCTGCTGTGAGACTAGTCATTGCCCCGATCTGCACCTCTTGGATGTCCACAACTACTTCCACCTGGGTTAAGACGGCTCTCAAAGTATTCCCTCCATCTGTGGAGGATATCCTTCTCGGTTGTTAAAAGTGCACCATCAGAGGCCTTAATTGCCCTTGCTGTGCACGATTACCTCCTCGAAGGTGGCGGATGGTCTGCCAGAATACATTGTTTGCATTTGCATAGGATGAGTCTAATCTTTCTCCAAAAGATTCCCAAGCCTTCTACTTTGCTGCCTTTACTCCCTTAGCAGCAGCTTTTCGTGCCTCAGCATACTGCAAACGCATCTCAGGTGACATGTTAGGTAGGACTCCTTTTTTGCCCAGACAGTTTTTTTCGGACTTCTTATATATATATAATATACATATTTATTTATAATATTTTATAAATAATTATTCATAATTTTATAAATAATATTTTATTTTATTTATAATATTTATTTATATATAAATTTTTTCACACCGTGGCGCTTGGTCACACGAAGGAAGACTTGATTTCGAGTCTAGTCGGCGACTAGAGGAAATTTTTCTAAGCCTTTTTTCGACCGATTCCCGAGTTAATCGATCTCTGGCACGGGCAAACAGGTTTTTTTTTCTCCCGGAAACTCGGTTTTTTTGTCCCGTAAAACTCAAGAAAATCGACTGTAGAACCCACATTATTTCAGACATTAAATACGATTGTTAGGGTTAGGGACCACGAGATGGCGGCACTTGTTGAGCCGTCACTCTTCACTGCGTGCCTCTTAATTAGTGATAGCCTTGGGCCAGCTACCTCTCATTGGGTACCAATGGAGATTGAACTGCTCACTCGGTCTCCAAAAGTTAGATAGGGCTAGAAACGCCTCGCCCTACTCCCTGTATATACGGGAATAAAAAGGCGTTAGCTGATTTTTTTTTCTGATATTTATTTATAATATTTTATAAATAATTATTTATAATTTTATAAATAACATTTTCTTTTATTTATAATGTTCATTTATATATAAATTTATAATGTTATTCCTGGCCTGGTTGGCCGAGCGGTCAGTGTATCTGCTCTCGAGCCAAAAGGCTGAGGGTTCGAATCCTGCCGTGGGCATGGATGTTTGTGATCGTTCATAGCAGTTCGTTGCAGTTGGTGGATTGAGTGTGGAGACAGAGGTAGAGTAGGTGCCCTCTTTCAATGAGTCCTTGGACTCCCTGGAGGTGTTACGTAATAATAATAATAATAATAATTATTATTATTATTATTCAGTGTAAAATTGATTATTGTATTATTAAATTGATTTTCATTGTGTTGGTTTGAAAAAAAAAACTAGTGAAAAAAAATATTTATACATACTCACCATTAAAGTTAGCTGAGCAAGGGAAGCAGCAGAAGGATGTCGATTTGGTAAAATATGGTAAGCAGTAAAACGCTTACCATATTTACTCGGAAATAACTGGCCCTCGCGTATAACTGGTACCCCTGATTTTATTTTATGAAAATAGACATTAAAAATTGTTGCATATGCCTTGCACACGAAAAATGTTTAAACATGTTAACGTCGAGGCGATAGTAACTCGCTCGTTAACAACACACTCTCCCCAACAGCCATAGGTGCAAGAAAAATAAGTAGTTTTATTGTATCCCTGATTAAGGTATGGAGGCTTTTGCAGTCTATGTAATATATTTCTCAAGAAAGAGTGCAATTAGAGACAGCTGGAGTAAAAATGGTGCTAACTAATGAATCACATGTCCCCTCTCAGAGAAACTATGCTGAATAGACTTAAGCAAATCCATATGTTGCACCGGAAACACAGTGTCTATCTAAAAACTCTTGTCCAATTTTTCAATTAAATGAAATAAGTGTTTGTTTTATTGCATTTGAAATTCTCGATGTCATTATGAGAGATCACAAAGGCTAACTTCAAATAAAATTCTACCATGAATTGATATATGCCATATAATGCATGTGTGAGATCCTGTGCCAGCTCAAACGCAAACAAACAGCAATAAAATTCAACCAAAGGTTGAAAGTTTGTGAGTTGAGTCCACCGATAAAGAGAAGTTCCATCAGAACGATAAACGACACCCCGTCGTGAATGTGTTAAAACTAAGAAATATATAGTGAATGTTGTTATGACAGTTTCAAATGTTATGGAACAGCAATTTCAGTTATAGCCAGCCTGATTCATGTAGCACTGTAATCCAGTTTTGGCATACTCATGATATCATTCACATGCAAATTGCTTCACGCCAGAACTAATGCTCGGTCTCACTTTCAAACACAACTATTACTTTGTTGGAAAGAATTATCATTTCAACTCAACAATTGTAGGTTGCCTTTGGGTCGAGCGACCTTTTGTTAATACCGCACCAATCATATGCGCATCTTCATAGCTGCTCTCTGGTGTAAAACAAAATTTAACTTGTACGTATTGTAACAATTAAAAAAATGTTAAATAATTTATAAGCGTATAAAAGGATATCGCCTGTAAATCGTTGACGTGCCAACAAAATTCTCGGACGTGCCACCTCTGGCACGCGTGCCATAGGTTCGCCACCTATGGCCTAGAAGAATACCAACCTGACATTTCTTATAACAGAACCTGTGCTAGTGCCCTATCCAGCCACGTTTTATTCTCTGCCAATATCAATATTGAAGGACGAACATCAAATAGACTGCAACTTAACTTCAAACATCCATAAATGCTTCAATGAATTAGAAAGAAATATTAAAATAACATTAATATTAAAATATTAATGGGATTTTTCCCAGAGACTATACTTCATTAAAATAACGTTTTATTCTCTGCCAATACCAATGTTGAAGGACGACAACATCAAATAGACTGGAACTTAACTTCAAACATCCATAAATGCTCCTATGAATTAGAAAGACCTATCTTGGAATCCAAAGAAATAGCTCTCGACCCTACCCATCTAAACAGCAATCTCGGTTACAGCCTGCCCAATTCACATAGCGCTGTAATCCAGTTTTGGCATACTCATGATATCATTCACATGCAAAGTGCTTCACGCCAGAACTAACGCTCGATCTCACTTTCAAACAGAACTACTACTTATTCTAAACTCTGTGTTTGTTTGAAGTACAATATATTTTTAAGATGTTGTTTTCTCCATGATACTGTATTCACCTGACGAAGTCTCATTTCCGATGAAACTAGTAGTGAAACCTTATTAAATCTCTTATATTTTTTCTCGGTGTTTAAGTCAGTTAATAATTTTAAACAATGTTAAATACTTTCTACATTTATATCTCCTCTTGAGATTTTTATTTAATAAGGTTAAAACACCTTATGGTAACTTGTTCTGGTAAACTTATAAGCTCTGTATTACTAAAATCTTGGTATTTCTAGCCTGGCTCCTACTGATGAGACCTAAATAAAGGTCGAAACTGGTCTGGGTAGTGGCCCCTTGCCTTTAATACAAAGCATCATACATCTTCTCCAGGAGATGGTGCTTTGCATTAAGGGTAAATATTAAGATTAGTGATCAGAGCTTATTCTACTTTTACCATGAGTTGCCTTGGTCTTGCACTACGTACAGGATCAGCTAGACTTGCAACACTTACAGGTGCAAACTTGACTTATTTATCTGTTTGCTTACTTGGGAAATGGAGTAAAACCAGGTTTAAAATAGCTTGGTATCTTTAACTTTTATTATACCCAAGGTAAAAGGTTAAATACTCTCTATATATATATCAGCCCTGCCTATATATGTTGGACCCATACACTTAAGGTTGGTTGGTCAATCTATTAGAACTGTGTAAGGAAAATGTAGTGGTATTCTCTTTACCTCGTTAAGAAATATTTTTAAGGAGTACTCTAAAAGATAATAATAAGATAATAATGATGGATGGTAATGAGTTTCAAAATAAGCACTCGCGGCGTTGAGATCCCCCCCCCCCCCTCTCTCTCTCTCTTTCTCTCTTTTGAAGTTTGATTGGAAGGATCACAAACATCAATTTCACTAGGATACTACTAGTTCTTTCCTGATTGAGTTAACAGTTACGAGAGTGATTCATAAGCCAAGGCATCGCACAAATAGCTTGTATTTAGATGAATCATTAGATGAAAATTTCGACCCACTGTAACTCCGATTCGAAGTTGTATATTATCGACCTGCAAGTTTTATACCAGTTGTTATACCCAACGTTGAAATTAAAAAAAAAAATACTATTATTAGTAGTAAAAATAAGAACAAGAGGAAAAAGAAAAATCTTTCCCGTTATGAAAATAGCGAAAAATATTCCCAAAAGAGCATTTGTCCCTCCCCACCCCCCTTCTTCCTACACCTCAACAGATCACATCGATCAGAGGCATTAGTAGTGCACGATAATATTCATAATGCATTTGTGCATTTTAAATAGGATCACAAAGCACATGATGGTCTCTTTAAACTCTTCAAAGATATGTGCTTTAGGAAATGATTTCCTTGACCACATTGCTACAGGTGGTGAAACTTGAGTCAGCCATTGTATCCTGAGAAGAAATCATCGATGGTTTGGAAGTATTTCCCGAGGTCAAGGTTAATCTAAAGGTGTTTTCTTCTGAAATTTTTCAAAGGTTGTGTTTCTACACGACAATACTATTCTCCTATACTGTTCAGTAGATGCAAAAGCATTACGAACATACTTTCTCCCCCAAACTTCCTCAAGCATCGAGATGGTTATAGATTTCAAAAAAACTTTGCGTTTGAATAAAGTATTTTTCATCGGCTCAGAATTAAAGGTCTTGAATACTCTTGGTATCAATTCGTAGATTTCATGCTGGGACAAATATCTTCATCTCCACAATAGCTGCGAGAACAGTCATTCCTTGAATCTCAATTGATAAAATTGCAATAATAATAACAATGTGGACCAATATAGTCCACTTTTTTATATATATTTTTGATCAGCCTGGTGTGTGTGTGTGTGTGTGTGTGTGTGTGTGTGTGTGTGTGTGTGTGTGTGTGTGTGTGTGTGTGTGTGTGTGTGTGTGTGTGTGTGTGTGTGTGTGTGTGTGTGTGTGTGTGTGTGTGTGTGTGTGTGATCAGTAAAATATCCTTGTCCTTACAGAAATTCACTCTTAAAAAAAAATAAAACATAACTCAACATTTTAGACTGGATTTTTTTTTCTGAAACACATGCACAGAGTGACTTGACTATACTCTAAGAACAGTGCGCCTCTTCACATAACCTATGCATTAATTCTGAGGTTATTAATGAAAGAATAAAAAAGGCAACGATGTCTCGTCATGCTCACGTGAGTTCTCCTTCATAATTCGACCTTGAGGTTAGAATGAAGATACTCTTACGGCTCTGTTGTTGGCTGGTCCATTTCCGTCAATAAAGATAATGAGCTGCTCTATAAACAGACAGAGACCTTTGATCGGCACTTAGACATCCCTGCCGGTGGCTTTCTTTTACAACTGGCCAATTCCAACAACAGCTAAGCCTACTGACCTTGTGTATCTTTGACCGTCTGTCGGGTTGGGTACACCGCCACAGAAGATGAGCTGTTGACATGTTTCTAGCATTTAAACCAGACAGGGGATGAAGTGAAAGCGGGGAAGAAATGATATGATACCTCTTTTAAGCAATCATATAAAGTTCCGCTAAATATCTATTTATTATTATTATTATTATTATTATTATTATTATTATTATTATTATTATTATTATTATTATTATTATTATTATTATTATTATTTGCATTTTAAATAACTTCTGTTCATATCTCCTTTCTGCACACTTTTATAGCTATTTTACGCAAAAGCAAAATACCCTTATACACAGTTCTAAACTTGTTCATAAGGTAACATACAGCTTAATGATGGCATTTTATGAGTGCCGCAAAAGCGAATTTAATTTCATCGTTTATCAGAATTAAATTATAACATGTGGCAAAATATTATGCATATGATTGTACTGACATTAAGCGAATTATGTAAAAATACTTTTTTAATTATTATGATTTTGAACACAGTGTATCGCATTCTAAGCTGTATCTAAAAATTTACAAACTAAGATAAAAAAAAATTACTAACAAAATTCTCTCCTGGCCCACTAGTGGATCGTAGACTACACTTTGAGTACTGTTAGTAACTTTAGCTACCAAAGATAACATCAAAGACTGAAAAATCGATGAAGAAAATATTTTAACATTTAGGTTGAGTGTTGTGAAGACACTTGTCTTGGCTTTACCTAGTCATTTTGTAAACCAATACTAGAAAAATGCTATCATTCATTTTAATGTTGTGTTTTTTTTTAATAAAAATAAATCCTCTAACGCCTTTTATTTCCAAAAGAAGTAAGAGCACCTCTTTTAGCCCTAAATCCCCCCCCCTCTCTCTCTCTCTCTTTCTTTTAAGACCGGTAGGTAGCACTGCTCCACTCTTAGCCGTCAACGATAGTAGAGCTCAAAGTGACCAATGGATTCAGAACCATCGGGAGGGAGATACGGAAGACAATTGCCGCCATCTCGTGGCTTTAAAACTCCTAACAAGAATATATATATATATATATATATTATTTATTTCAGACAAGAATATATATTTTTCTGAAATAACATGAGTTCTACTGCAGATTCTGTTGAATTACGGGATTCATAACCGAAGTTGCTGGAGAAAACCCTAAGTGCAGTGTTAAGTCAGTTAACTTGAGAAGAGGCTGAAAAATAGGCCAAGAAACGTTTATTCTGGCCAGCAACTAGAATCTAACGCTATGGAGGTAAACACCATTTGCAGAGAGCTACACAGGCTTTACTCCAATCATCTGGAATAATAATAGGAATAAACTATTATTGTTATTATTTGGACTCCCCATGGAATCCAAAGGTTAGCTGCAAGAGGCTCCACAAACATTATTCACAATATATCTATCGTACCTCCCACAATGCATCCATAATCTCATCTCGCGAGGCACAAACTTACCATTATTCACACAATACTTATCACACCTCTCCTAAAACTGATTCACCGACGAAACACTACTATTCAACTCATTTGCCACACTCGTTGTCAATAAAAAAAAAATCTAAACCACACATTTTCATTAACTGCTACGCTACTCAACTTTCAATCATGATCTCTATCTGCCCATTTTGTTTTACCAACCCAGAATCTGCAATCTGTCATCATTCCGAATATTCCGTAGTTCCGAAACCATCTCCTGGTTACCGGCCTCTGAATACTGTCAACAACCTCCACATTCCCAAGAAATCCAGGCGACAAATCTGAGCACAATAGTCTGGTTGATGCGGACATATCAATGCCTTATTAAAAAGCAATAATGACTTCTCTGTCTCTACTAGTTAGCGTATTCTTGAGCATCCAAGCAATCTTCTGTGCTGTTTTGCTTTCGAAATACGGCCACTGAACTTCATTTCCTGTCAGCCATAACTCCCAGATACTGACCTCATCAATACCAGCAGTGAAACCCCATGAAAAGAATAGACATACACTTTATGAAAATGTTTCAATCCGAAGTGTATGATTTTACATTTTGCAACAGCAAAAGCAAAACCATTTTCATTTTGCAACCGAAAAATAAAAACTATTATCATTTGTTCAAAATGTTATTCAACTTATCTTTCAGGATCGTTACATCACCTTCATGTACTAATGCCTTTCTTGACTTAGCATCATCAGCAAACAACTGTGGATACCACCCATCAAATTATCTCCAATATCATTAATACACATATTAAACAGCAATTAACCACGAAAAGATCCCTGTGAAGCACCACTTGGTCATCTTTCTGATCTTTGACTCTTCTCCAGTTATCAGACAGGCATTCGATGCCTGTCTGATAACCACCTACTTATCCATATCATTAATACAATATTTTCCTTTTTAGCTTCAGCTTACTGAGCAGATTCCCGTGCAGCATCCTGTCAAATGCTTTCGCAAAGTCCAATAGTATAACAGTATAGGTATTGCCTTTTTATCCACTCTAGTGTTACTTCATTATAAAAACAAAGTAAATTACCAAGGCAAGCTCTCCCTTAAGAAACCATGCTATCCTCTTGAAAGTATCAAATTATTATCTATCCATTCTTAAATTCCAGCTTTTCCCGACTTTTTCTAAAATCTAAACCACCTCTAACAGGATGAGATAGTAACATGTCTGTAATTTTAAATGTCCGTTTTAGATCCACCTTTATGCAATGGAATTATTATGGCTTCCTTCAATTCTCTTGGAACTCTGCCAGAGCTGAGATTTAAATAAAATAGCCTGGTCAAGGATAGGAGCAATTTCCTTGTACGTTCATGCAAGGATAAAGCCATTCCCACACATTTATGCAACACAAACGGCGAAAATCCTATCAACTGATCTTTATAAATACCCCCAAGAGGCTACAGAACTTTTCTTAGCAAATGTAGCAAATTATTAATTAATTTAACGCAGTTATTTGTAGTTTCATCGCACCTTTCATTTTCGGGTAAATTTAACGTATCACCTTTTGAGAGTGTGTGAATACTCAAATATATAATAAGCTGCATTAATATATCAGATTCTATATTTATTTTTCAACTCATTCAGATTGAGTTGCAAAATATTGGAAAAGAATATTTTTTCCAAGACTGAAATTAAGAAAAATATATATGTGCAATACACTAAATTTAGAGACTACTCTCTCTCATTAACCTGTTAGAGGCTAAATTAACTTGTTTATACCAGTGTGACCACCACTAGTGCTTTCGTACTAGATCTAGTACTTTTTATAAATTTTTAGTGTTCTAGTACGTTCACCAACAGATCTAGGACTTTCTTCCTTCCGAATAATAACAATGACAACAACATGAGACTTAGACATATGAGTTTAACATTTTTCTCTTCTTCACATGCTTGTGTCACATTCAGTGACACAAGCATGATTCCTATTTTTTCCTCCGCCCTCTCACTGTTCGCTAACCTTCTCTCCCCCTCCCCGATCCCATACTCACGCAATCCGAATGGCATTAGCCGTGAAAATACATTCTTCACGATTCAAGCACTTCTCGCACGTTATAAGATCATTACAACAATGAAAATAAGTGGAAAAATAAATATTTTAATATGAGTAACCACCTTTCATTGATACACAGCATAATTTGGACCCCATTATGTAAAAAGTTTGCTCCACATTTAAAACTTAGCACACACAATGGAATTGAAATTTAGATTACCAAGGCACTGAATATCGTCTTCATCTTCTAATTTCATTAGTAGGAGATAAAATGAAAATGATCATGAAATATTCCATGAAATCTCAATATGTTACAAACATCACTTAAAAAGATAAATCCAGCCGACAATGATCAGTTTTTAGACATAGAATATATATATCTAGAGGCTAGAGTGGAAGACTTGCTGTACTGTGCCTTTCTCATTCATCAGCAGCAACTGAAAGAATATTTTCGGCAGTGACAATAAATAAGGATAAAATAAGAAATCAACTACAAACTCCCTTGATGAATGAACTCCTTTTGAGAAAAGAAAAATTGAAACATTCATCAACTACACATTTTACTATTTCTGAAGAGTTAATTAATTGAGCAAAATCTGCTAAAAATAATGAATGAATACTTCCAGTGTTTTGCTTGTGAGTGGAAACCCCTGTATATATGTAAATAGCATATTGAATAACTGAAAATTTAATGTTACATTGGAAAAACTTTTATTGGGATTATATCGATCAAGTGTATATAATAAACAGCTAAGCTATACCAACTAGTTTCACCAACTAAGTCTGTTGGCATCTTCAGGGTACATAGCTGATGTAAGGCACTAAAAAGTAAAAAACTGTTACAAACTAAAATCAACCAATTCCAAAATATTAAACAAAGAACAGAGCGCGAATAATACATTCATAGAGCGTGGATGATATCACTTTATTAGTCCTCTTTATGGAGGCTTTTGAAAGTAAAATCTTAACTCAAACAGACCCTAAATCCACAGTATGGTGGAGATACGTGGATGATATCTTTATCGTTTGGAACCACACAAAAAAGGACCTGTTCGACTTCCTTAAGAAAATCAACTCTCTACACCACACAATCAAATTCACTCTAGAACTTGAAGAAGATAACCAATTATCATTTCTGGACACTTTAATTAAGAAGCTTCCGAATGGTGGTATCAACCTCTCAGTTTACCGCAAACCTACCAATACAGGACGTTATTTATATTTCACTTCCTCACACCACATTTTTCAGAAACTTAGTATTGTACACATGTTGAAGAACCGTGCCTCTCCTTACAACAGATCAACAAGACCTCCAGGAAGAACTATCCTTGATATTCACCAACCTTACTATGAATGGATTTCCTCGAAGACTCGTCCACAAGATACTTTTCTCTGAACCCCGACAAAGACAACAAGATGATGTACGTTATATTTCTACCATCGTCATTCCATACTTAGGGACAGTTTCCAATAAGACTGCTAGACTCCTTAGACCACATAAAATAAGAGTGGCCTTTAAACCCACAGAAACGATTAGACAATTCTTAAGATCTCCAAAAAATAGCCATCCTTTCTCCAAATATGTTGGAGTTTATAACATACCATGCTCGTGCGGCTTGAATTACATCGGCCAAACTTCAAAGAGCCTTGAAATTAGGCAAAAAGAACACATAGGCGACGTCAATAATAACAGAGAAGAAAAATCGGGGTTAGCTTTTCATTTCTCAAGAACGAACCATACCATAGAGTGGGAAAGAAGCACAATTCCTTACATGGAGCAGGACTTCCGCTCCCGAATTTTTAAGGAGGCCACAACAGTTGCCCGCTGTCCACAAAACCTTAACAGGAACCAAGGACTAATCTTGCCCGTGATCTGGAAGACCCTTATCAGATCCTTCAACTCGCCAGAACTGAATTATAGTGCCAACTATAGAACGTTCCTAAATAACAACAATTGATATCATCCACGCTCTATGAATGTATTGTACTCGCTCTGTTCTTTGTTTAATATTTTGGAATCGGTTGATTTTAGTTTGTAACAGTTTTTTACTTTTTAGTGCCTTACATCAGTTATGTACCCTGAAGATGCCAACAGACTTAGTTGGTGAAACTAGTTGGTATAACTTAGCTGTTTATTATATACACTTGATCAATATAATCCCAATAAAAGTTTTTCCAGAGCTTTTTGATCAAGGAAATTAAACGTTTTTTAATGTTACATTATTTACATAAAATGTTACATAAAACTCTAGTACTTTTTTTTTTTCCCAGATTTAGTACCTTTTTCTTGCATAAGTTGGTACAACATATTTCTGCTAGGTGGTCGCCTTGGTTTGGACGTAAGTGTGGCAGACGATTGTTTACCATATAAGGAAAGAGTATCCAACATTTTTTTTAAAAATATATTTGTGTAAACAAGTTGAGAGTAAATCCAGCTAAATATAAAATAATCAGAGTGAATAAAATAAAATGCTGGCAAGGAAACAAACTGCAGCATTAAAATCGCGTTCTTTAATTTAGGAAAGTTATAAATTTAATGGCGATTTGTGATTATATATATATATATATATATATTTATATATATTTCAACGCGAAGTTTTGGATTCAGGTAATATTCTTGTTGTATGCAAACCAGTTGCTCCTGCAAACAATATCGCTTTATAATGCTATGCAGTTCAGCGTTGCTACTGATATACTTTTGATTAGACAATAGAATTTTTCAAATGATTTGACTGCAAAGAATTTAAAAGGTATGTTAACTTTAAAGAATTTAAAAGGTATATATATATATATATATATATATATATATATATATATATATATATATATATAATGATAATCAGAGTGAATAAAATAATAATGAATAATAAGAATAAAAATGAATGTGTGTGTGCGTGCGCGCGCGCGTGCGTGCGTGCGTGCGTGCGTGCGTGTGTGTGTGTGTGTGTGTGTGTGTGTGTGTGTGTGTGTGTGTGTGTGTGTGTGTGTGTGTGTGTGTGTGTGTGTGTGTGTGTGAATTTTATTATCAGAATTTGAAAACATTTGTGCTGGTTCACTAGTCAGGCAATTATCTCAATTGCCAGATGTTCATTGCTAATACATATATGTCTTGAATTGCTTTTAAGGAAAAAAGCAGAAAAAAAATTCTTCTCTCTCATTATAGGAAAAGGTTGAAAAAAATTTCAATAAAATGAAATTCTTAAGTCTATATACTGTATATATATATATGACAGAATGATCATTGACTCGGTTAACATACATAGTTTTATGAAAAAAATTGAATGACTAGAACCGAGATTTAATTAAAAAGGTTTTAATATAAACACACTACTAGTTTCGGCCTGTAACAGCCTTCTTCAGGTGACATTATAAAAGAAAAAAACACTAAACATTGAGGGTTAAAAGACTATGAACAACATAGACAGTCTTTATACATAATTAACATTAAAACGTTGTAGTTGTATTTGAAGCTGTTCTTTTATTTGTTGCATTGTTGGGAGAGTGCGTGCTTGCTGCATCACGTGAACGCCAGTACATGATTACAGCTGAATGACTATCCGGGAGGTTGTAGCTTAAGTTGTTATTTAGATGAACAGGATTGAAGATGATTTCTCTCGATTCCACAATTTTTCTCTCTATTTCGTCACTGCAACGGAAGATGTTTGTAGATTTTTCCAGCAGACTTTGTGCTGCTGGAAAAATCTACAAACATCATTAGGATTAGCCGAGAAGAGGATATGACTTGATAATGCACTTGCTCGCTGTCTCTTGTAAGTAATGTCTCTCATGTGTTCTTCCATACGCATTTCGACAGATTTGTCTGTCTGCCCGAAATAAGGAATATCGCAGTCACATAATATTTTATATACGCCAGGGTATTTGAGTTGATGATGACAAGGTTTTGGGTGGCTAATTAAGGAACGGATCTTTGGAAGTGGAGTGAACAAGGTTCTGATATTGTATTTTTTAGAACTTTTGCTAATTTATGTGAAACAGTACTTATGTAAGGAATAGATATATTGCTTTTGAATCTATTTTTTTCTTCTGAGTGATGTCTGGGAGGATTAAGAAGGAATTTGTTAATGATTTTCTTGGAATATCCATTAACTTCGAAAGAAGTTTTCAGATGGTTTATTTCTGTAAGCAGTTCATTTGGATCATCAAGAAGAGAACGGGCTCTATGTCCCAAGGTGGAAATTATTGCAAGCTTATGAGGAGGGAAATGATGGTATTGACTGTGCAGATATCTGTTGGTATGTGTGGGTTTTCTATATATCGATATTTTTAGTTTACCAGAAGAAGCTAAACCCACAAAGTATTTCTTCTCACTAGAAAAACGCCAACAAGAGTGCACCACTATATCTGCTATTAAAACAGATAATGGAAACATCATAGAAAATCATGACGAAATCCTCTTATAATACCTTGCAGCTACAAAAATTTGTACCATGCCAACCCAACATCTATGGAGGCCACGAATATAATTCTCTCCGATGTGAAAAGACTCTCACCAACAACAAGGAGTAACACAGAACTCCCCATCACGTTACACGATCTGAAAACTGCCAGCACCTCCTTACCTAAAGATAAATCTCCTGGCATAGATGGGCTCACCACTGAATTTTACCAGTCCTTCTGGGAACAGCTTGGACCTATCCTCTACAGAGTTTTTGTCGAAGCAAATACCAATGGCTTTCCACTAAATATGACAACATCAATTATTAAACTCATTCCAAAGAAAGGAGACGCGACGAAACTAGGAAACTGGAGACCCATCTCTATCACAAACACCGACTGCAAAATTATATCCAAAGCCATTGCCAACAAACTTAAACCCGCTCTGAGCGAAATAATAAATAGGCATCAGAGCTATTCCATCCTTGGAAGATCTATCCACGAAAACTTACACCATATAAGGGATCACAAAGCATAGCGAACAACAACAGTGAAACAATGGGTCTTGTAACACTAGACCAAGAAAAAGCTTTCGACCGCGTTGAACACCTTTACCTCTTCAACTGCTTGAAAGCATTTGGCTTTGGCTCAGGCATCATTCACTCTATTAAAATGTTGTATGCCAAGGCACAGTTTTGCATGAAAATAAACAACAGGCTTACCATAACTGCACCATACAGCAGAGGTATTAAACAAGGCTGTCCACTCTCCGGTCCTCTTTACACAATTGCCATCGAACCCTTTTTGTGTAGACTCAGCATGCTGCTCAAAGCATGCCGCCCTAAACTTCCCTACCAAACCATAACCCTGACAGCATATGCTGATGATGTTACAATCATAGCCCGCAAAGAAGAGGACTTTCATAACATACAAATGGCATGCCAACAATATCAGGCAGCCTCAGGAGCCAAACTAAACACACATAAAACCATAGGACTGTGGTGTGGAAAATGGAAAAACCGAACCGATTCCCCAATGTCTGGTACCTGGTCCACAGAGGGAAACAAATACCTGGGGATTTACCTAGGAAACACACACTCTTATGTGGATAAGAACTGGGAAACACTAAACAAGCGTTTCAAGCAAGTTCTAGGAAAGTGGCCAGCAATACGAGCCTCTACCTCCACAAGAGGGAGAACAATAATCGTTAACCAAATAGCCACCAGTGTCCTTTGGCATACACTAAAGGTTCTTACGCCACCAGTGCAATTCATCAAACAAATAAAGTCAACCATATATAGATTCATATGGAATAAAACAAACTGGCTTTCCTACTCCCAGCTATGTACCTCTCTCAAAGATGGAGGACAAAAGTTGGTCTCCATTGACAACAGGATAACAACGTTCCGCGCTCGATTTCTCATAAATGCCCTGCAACAGGAAATATCACACAAATGCACCACTGAGTATATTTTCACTTCTGCCACTAGAGGTCTCTCTCACTCCACCACCCTAAGAATGACAAGAGCTCAAGTGCCTGTAAAATTAACAAACTTCTACAAAGATGCCCTTCGACGATGAAAGAAGCTAAACCTCCAGCACACAGTGAAGACAGCATCCCTACCTGAAATCCTCATGGAATCCATCTTTCACAACAAGATGGTAAGAAGCCCGATCACTCAGAAAGAATTTTTCTTTCCTCCTTACAAGACCCATTGTTTCA
Organism: Typopeltis vanoorti; assembly: GCF_054136105.1. Lineage (NCBI taxonomy): Eukaryota > Metazoa > Arthropoda > Arachnida > Uropygi > Thelyphonidae > Typopeltis > Typopeltis vanoorti. Next base: position 42,319,068 of record NC_143566.1, on the reverse strand, counting down.
CTGTTGTTGTTCGCTATGCTTTGTGATCCCTTATATGGTGTAAGTTTTCGTGGATAGATCTTCCAGGGATGGAATAGCTCTGATGCCTATTTATTATTTCGCTCAGAGCGGGTTTAAGTTTGTTGGCAATGGCTTTGGATATAATTTTGCAGTCGGTGTTTGTGATAGAGATGGGTCTCCAGTTTCTTAGTTTCGTCGCGTCTCCTTTCTTTGGAATGAGTTTAATAATTGATGTTGTCATATTTAGTGGAAAGCCATTGGTATTTGCTTCGACAGCTGGCGAAATGTGAGGATCTTGGGTGACATTCTTTCTCCAAGCCTCACCTGGCGCTTTCCAAATTCGCTCGAAAACCTAGAATATGGGAATGAGTCTGAGCAGATAGACACCGTAAAGGCCGCATTTCAAGCCGCTATGCCTGATAGCATAACAGAAGTGGGGCTTAGCCCTCCAAACTCAGAAGTTTTGGCGCCTATCTTTCTGATAAAAACCAATAACTCATGGGAGAAACTTACACCCAGCAACACCAACAAGATCTACAGCACACTAACACAACAGTCGAACCAAAGCATTTTGTTGGAAAATCCTGCATCATCTGATCAAACACTATTTCAATGGGATCTACCATATCGCACAAGAGCCATCAAACCTGACGCAGATATTCAGTGGAGAATGTGGCATAATATATTACCCACTCCTACTATATTACGAAAATTTAACTCAAACGTCTCAGATAACTGCCTCTTCTGCTATCAATTAGGAACGGTCCGGCATATCTACTTGGAATGCCCAGTCAACACTAAATTAATCAGTTTGACTCGGGAACGGCAGCTCTTACCTGTGGTAATCTTCATACAGAAGAGGAATATTTCAATCTCGTCCATGTGGAGTCAAATAACCATTCATTCTGCAATTACCTTTTCATCACCGCAAAAGCGGTAATATACAACTTCTACCTCAGACATACAAGACCAGACAGCACAGCAACTTCACAGAGAGAGGCAACTGACCAACTCACTGCAGCCTTCCAACAAAAGGTGAGATGTCGGATCCTACACGAGCATCACCACCATAGGGAAAACAACACCTTAGATCTTTTCCACCAAGAATGGAATCCACGGAATCAACTCCTGTCTGAGCAGGGCGACTGCATTATAATCCACTTTCCAGCATAGAAGTGACACCTTTATCCCCCCCCCCCCCAAAAAAAAAAGAAAGGGGGAAGAAAGAAGAAGGATTGTTGTGCCTAACAGTGCGAAAGTTAATCAGCTGGCACTCTCATGTTAATAGATAATATTGTGGAATAGTAACTTCTATGTTCTTCCACATTTATGTTCTTATGTTAAAATAAGATCATATGTTATCATGTTAAAATAACCCTTAATGGCTTTAATTTATTAAAAAAAAAAAAAATGTAATTAGCCTTATAAGTGACTTTGATGTAACATACCTCAACAAGAGTATGAGCATGTAACTTCTCTGTCTGACTGCAGAGAACCAAAAACCGGTTAATCCTGTATATAAGATTGTTATGTTTACAATAAAAAAAAAAAAAATACCTATCCAGTTTCCGATATACAGTGGAGACTATGGCACAACATCTTGCCAACTCCTTCTAAGCTCTACAAATTTCAGCTAAGAGAAACGGATCTGTGTCTATTCTGTGACGTTTCAGGTACCTTGGAACACACATATCTGACCTGTCCCGCAAACAAAATGATAATCACCTATGCCCTGAATACTGCCTCGAGCACCTGTAACTACGCACACAGCCAAGAAAACTACTGGAATTTAGTCCACACAGAAGAAAACAGACACAGAACATACAATTTCCTCTTCATCTGCGCTAAGGCCGTCATCTACAGCTTCTACCTAAAACAGACAAGAAGTAACCAGCACCTATCCATCACTGAAACTGCACAAACCCTCATGTATATCCTCCGTCGGAAACTAAAAAGCAGGCTGATATTGGAACTTGAGCACTTCAAAGAAACAAGAACTGTCGCGAAATTCATAGAGGCGTGGAATCCGACTGGTACCCTCTTCTGAATTGACGACGACAATGTGCTTCATCTGAAAGATAACTCAGACTGAAACTGAACTGTAAATTTTTAATTAATTTGTTGCATTCTCTATTGTACACCCGAAAGGAAAATGTTTCTTTCTCTGAAATATATATACTTAAAAACGTATAATATATAATATGTAAATAGTACTTGTTACCAATCGTGTAATGTTTATTTTAACAAGTTAAATAAAATAAAAAAAATAAAAAAATATCTATCTATCTATCTATCTGTATATATATAAGACAGGCAGAATTATCGGCAAAAGGTGTTCTACTTAGATTGCGGCATACACAAATAAATGTTTCAGATGCCCCCACAAAATATTTTTTCTCCTTGGAAAAAACTACCACGCAGCAAACTCCATCTCTGCTATCAGACTTCAAGATGGAAGCATCACAGAAGATCCAAGTAAAATCACCTCTGAAATCCGACAATACTACAAGAATGCATACAGCTCTACAAGAACATCCCATCATGCCATTCACGAAATACTGAAAGAAACAAAAAAAAATCTCTGCAACAGATCGGAACCACTTAGAAAACAAAATCATGCTAGATGAACTGAAAACTGCATGCACATCCTTGCCAAAGAACAAATCTCTGGCCTTGATGGTCTCACGTCAGAGTTTTTCCAAGTCTTCTGGAATCAACTCGGACCACTTCTCCTCAAAACACTGCAAGAAGCCTACCTCAATGGGCTCCCACAAGCCGTGACGACCTCAGTATCACGATTGATACCTAATCTCCCTAATTAATACCGATTGCAAAATCATTTCCAAAGTTATAGCAAACCGAATAAAGCCAACACTGTCTTAAGTTATTGGCTAACATCAAACGTACTCTGTCCCAGGAAGATCAATACATCATAACCTCCATTTAATAAGAGATCTCATCCACATCGCAAACAGCTAACATGAAAACCTAGCACTCGTTAGCCTCGATCAGGAGAAGGTTTTCGACAGGATAGAGCACGAATACCTTTAAGAAGTCCTAAAGGCATTTGGCTATGGTCCTCTCATCATTGAAACAGTGCAATTGCTATACAGAGATGCACACTCTGTTTAAAAATCAACAGCAAGCTCACTCGCACTTTGTCATACTCTCGAGGGATCAAGCAAGGATGTCCTCTCTCTGGACAATTATACACACTGACCATAGAACCCTTCTTAAAAAGAGTACACGACACCATCATCTTCAAACGAACCAGCATAATAGAGCCACATCAAAAAATAACCCTATCAGCATATGCCGATGACGTCACTGTAATAGTCCGAAATGAAGAAAGAATGAAACCGAGGAAGCATACAGACTATGTGCACAAGCCTCAGGGCCCAAATTAAATGCTCCAAAAACCACTGGCTTGTGGTCAGACAGATGGAAGGCTAGAAATGATTCTCAGATCGAATGTACCTGGTCAAGTGATGGACAAAGATACTTAGGTGTGCACCTTGGCAATACCAAAATATATAACACACAGAACTGGACACAGCTGCACAACCGTTTTAAACAGGTGCTAGGTAAATGGAACAGCATTCGTTCCATGTCTTCACTTAAAGGAAGAGTACTAATAGTTAACCAGATGGCTGCGAGTGTGTTATAGCATACCCTCAAAGTACTTACACCCCTGAAGAATTTCTCCACCACATTCGAAAGGCATCCTCTGAAACAATACTAACTGGACAACATACCCTGAACTCTGCAAGGCCTGATTTCCCTTGAAAACAAGATTAGATCCTTCAAGATAATCTTCCTCCTAAAGACACTTCAGCGCAATCATACTTATATAACCACCTTAGTAGTAGGATAGGCATTAATGACAAGATCAAGATCAAGATAAGACAAGGAATCGTGAGATGATTGGTTGTTCAGATGATGGCATCATTGTGTGTGTGTGACGTCATTAGTTTGGAATGTTTGGAATTTTTTTCGGGACCATCTGTGTGTGTGTGTGTGATGTCACGTTGTTTTTTGTTTGCGTATGGAATTATGGGTGATGATTAGAGATAAGGATTCGTGTCGTGATTGGTGGGCACTTTTAACAAGATCAAGATCAAGATAAGATAAGGAATCATGACGTGGATGTGTGTTGTTATCAGATGAAGATAAGTGGCATAATTTGTTAGTTGTAAATAAGTGACATTATTGTTTTGAATGGAAAAGGAAGATATATTAGGGAATAAGGATTCGTGTTGTGATTGGTGGGAAACTTCAAACCAAATAGGGGTAGGGTGAATGGGGGAAGCGACGATACTGTCATGGATGTGTGTTGTTATGAGTTGTAGATAAGTAAATTATAACAACACACATCCATATGGCATTATGGGTGATTGTTAGTGATAAGACAGAGTTTGGAATGTTTGGAATTTCGCTGGGGCCCCCTCTTCTGTCAGGTACAACATGTGGTGTGTTTGGTTTGCTTAGGGCATTGTGGTTGATGTTTAGAGATAAGGAATCGTGACGTTATGTGTTTGGAAATTTCTGGGGAGCATATGTCTCTGTGACATATTTTGGTTAGCCTATGGAATTGTGGGCGATGTTTTTGAGATAAGATATCTTGGAATTTTCCCAGGGTAACACACACACACACACGTTTTTCTTGTCAATAGATGAGTATGAGTATTCTTAGTTTAGAGGCGAGATGGCGGCAGTTTTTAGGTATGTCTGAATAATTTAATTACAGTAAAAACCCTTTTTTTACACTCTTCAAGGGACTGATGGAAAAAAGTGTAAATAGCAGGAAATGTAAAAAACATTTAAAAAAAGGCTAAAAGATGATTTACTGCTAGTAGTACTTGAGTCTACATACTAGATTACAAAATTTAATAACTGAAAATAAATGAATTTACAATTACTTACATTTATCTATTTTAAAAAATCTTTAATTGTTGATTGTTTTTGGTTTTCGTTTTTTTTTTTTTTTTTGACATAGCACCAGATTGCTTTGCATTGAGTTCAATGCTTGACCTGTTTTTTACTATCGGGTTCAAAGTGGACACGGAGATTCCAAGATCTTTTGCTAAATGCACGTGTTCCGGCTTGCCAATCTACACGTCGCAGAATTGCTATCTTTTCTTCTACCAAAATACATTTTCTGTCTTTTTTCTCCATGTTGCTAACATGGATAATCCACCACAGCAACTTGAAAGCAACTTTTACAAGCTAATTTATGTAGCAGAAATTCTGCAATATCAATTCGTACTGTGATTGAAAAATCATGGTATCGCTCATCACTACATTACTGCTGCAAGTGTGCTAGTCGCCATAATGGCAGAAACGAAACTACAGCCAAAAGCATTACCACCTGGGAACAGAAATGCGCAGATTTCCGCAGAAATCGATTTGAAAATCAGTATTGCCACCCGAGAAAAAAAAACGCAAATCACGGGAAATAACGTCCACATCAAGTTGTTAATGGTGGTAAAACAATATATCGTAAGAATAGGCCTTAAGATGGGACCAACAGAAAATGACTTAATTGGCAGGAAAACGTAAATTGCAGGAATGTAAAAACGGGGTTTTACTGTATATGGGTATTCTTAGTTTAGAGACGAATGACGGCAGTTTTTAGTAATTTCTGAATAATTTAACTATACAGTAGGATCCCCTCAAACACACACATTTTTTCTCATATTCATAACTAATCCGAAAATTTATTTTTGTCTACATTTAAGAGTTTAAATTTCATTCATTTTCTAATTAACGATATCTTTTTTACAAAATGTATGGCTAATAATGTTTTTAGTTTACAGTCAAGAGAAAAACCAAATGCCGTTTAAAAAATAAACTAACACTTAAATGGATTAAAACACCTTTGTATGTTCTCTAGAAATTCTAATGATAATTTAAATTACTTACGGTCTTTCCCAAATGGCTTTTCTAAATGCTAATATTCCAAAAAAAGATATTCCAAAACAGTTTAACTTTATATCCCAACCACAACACACACTCACACATGAGTTGAAAGAACAATATTTCTGTAAATTACCAGAAAATCTAGTTGACTACATCCTTTAGATTTCCATCCGTTTGGTTCTGTTCGTTAATTCCTTCGCACGGCTCTCATACTATCTTTTTTCCAAGCTATCTGTCCCCAATGACATCATAGTGTTGACCTCACTAGCGACTTCCTGTTTTTGGAATTCTGGTAGATCTGTTATTAAAACTCTTAATTTTATTTCCTCTATTTACTTTAAAAATCAGTTAACTACATTTCTCTAGCCAGATTAACTGAGCAATAAATAAATAACTGTGTGTGATTTTTTCCCCCACAGTGCTTATATTTTCATTAGTCTCTCTTGAAGATTAGTCATTAATTTCCGGTGTTAGTTTGCAGTCCTCTTTCAGTTCCAACGGTGACTAAATGGTTTTAGCATTCTCATGAGTTGAACAATGGTTTTTACAGTAGAGGCAACACTTTTTCATTAACTCAACATATCTTTTGCTGACTAAGATTGGCAGCCATTGGTAATTTCGCATCTCTCAATACAGATTTTTTTTTATATGGTTTTTTTTTTCCTGAAATGATTGGTTGTTTTTTCTATTTTACTTCTAAAATTCAGTTAACTACATATTATAACCAGAATAACTGAGTAAAATAAATAAAATCTGTGTGTGAATTTATTTTCCCCAACAGAAGATATTTCATGTGGTATCTTAACCTGACTCATTTCCTGTCGCAATATTGTTGTCAATACGTCTGCCATCCTCTGATTAGGTTTGGAATTCTCTGGTTGCATTTTCTTATTGCAACCATAAATAAATATATAGTTTTTTCTTATTTCAAATGAATATTAGCTCTGTAATATAGTTTGTTAATTTCTATTACACTACAACACACAAACGTTTTTCTTTTTGTTTTTAAACCAAAGCATATTCTATTTTTTCTGTTTTTGGTGTTGTATTTCCTCTATTTTACATTTAAATTCAGTTCCCTACATATTCAAACAGAATAACTGAGTAAAATAAATAAATAAATAAATTGTATGTGAATTTCTTTCTCCAACACCAATGAAATAGACATGTCTTCTATCTGGTCGCAATTTGTTGTACTTAGGAGAGAAATCATGTGTTTAGGTTGGAACTCTTCATTCCCGTGGGAAATTGTTACTGCAGTAAATTAATGCTTATATTTTATTTTTTTAAACCAAAACATATATTTCTAATCAGAACAACTAAGCAAAATAAATAAATATATAAATAACTGATTGTCCTTCTCTCACTATTAATTTTACCTTCAATTACTTGTGGTCTTAATCAATTTCTGTAACTGAAATTTTATTTATTTATTTTCTTTAGCATTAGCAAATTAAGTAATAGATATTGAGACAAAATAGGATTTGAACTCTCCGTTAACACTTTCTTTTAGAATCCAAAGACACAATTACATTATTAGCTATCACATCTGTCTTTTTTTTTCTCAACCAAACTTTTTTTATAAGAGTTTGGGAAACATGATGGATTTATCTATTGTCACTCTGTAAAATAGCCAAATTCTAACAGTCATACTTTCAGTATGACTTTTTTCTTCTTCTCTGGTGGAGATATCTCCAGATATACTAACAAATTGGGCCTTTTAAGATGAAATCTTCTCAGTTAAAATTCTGGTTATTAATTTAATACCCGATTCCTTTTTCTTGCAAGAAGTTGACACAGTTTCTTGAAATATTTCAGAGCTTGTATGAACAAATAAGACTTAATTCGCTGAGTGGATTTTCAAAAAAAAAAAGAAAGAAAATAAAGTCTCTGGTTAGTTTCAGGCAAGAAATTTCACAAGAAAAAAAATAATTTAAGTAAGACCATATATATATTTATATATGGTCTTACTTAAAATTTCATAGCACATCAACAACACCCTTTTGTTCATTTTAATTTACATATGTTATTTCAGCAAATCATTATTTACAATTGTATTTACTGAATCTAACATACAAAAAATAAATAACATGAAAAATAAAATCTTATTTTTTCTTCCTTATTCTACTTATTGTTACTTTTGCGCTGTTGTTCAAACTTTCTTCCCATGGTTGTGGAATTACCATCATGTGCTTTTCAACAATGTAACTCTCATTTGAAAGTTACTTTTCATTTTGATGATCGTTGGGTATTTATTACTGTAGTAAAATTAAGCATAGCATGCTCATTTTTTGAAAGCAATACATATATTTCTGAAAATTATTAAAAGCACAGAATCTTTCATTATGTTTCCAAAAACATTTAAAAGTACACATTATGTTTTCCTGTTTTGGACATCCAACTTCATTCAAATCAAGAACAGGCATCTCTATTAACCTCGTTAATGTTTTAGATTTTTCTCTTCCTTTGGCGAGCAATATTCGATATTTGCATGTTGATTCCATTATCCAATTTCTTAGTTTGTCCACAGATAGTGAACCAATTTCCCACTTCAGCTGATGGTTATATTTTATTAACCAAGAATTCCGTTTTTTTTAAGTCTTTCAGGTAATTCCATGACCAACTACAAGGTGATTTTATCAATGCATATGTTAAAATAATTCCATCAGAAATACAAATTTCTGTAGGAAATAAATTTGAAGTCTTATTCCAAAGAAATTGACAATTGATTATTCCAATGATAACTGAAAATTTGTGTTTTTCACCCGCTGTCGATTTTCGTTTTTGTTTTCCTTCATTCTTCTTACATTACTTCATATGGCACCACAAATAAAAAGTTATTTATTATTATTATTATTTCATTGATTATTAGCTCTGATCTTATATTTTATGTTAACTTTATGTTAAAAATTCTAAACAATAACCACTTTTCACAAAAAACTTTCAAAGAGTTTTGTGGCTCACCCATTATTTTTACATTACTGGACACAAAACACCACAACACAATAAAGCAGCTGTATTGGATTTGTAATTATCTTAAGTCGAAAGTCACTCAACTTGATTATTTTTCTTTATAGTACTGTTCACCTTACCCAACAGTAACCAGACTTTCAAAAATGAAACTTTTGTGCAGATCACTCAATGGCATTTTTTGCATGCTGCTTGGTGTGTTTACTGTTGGTGTATTTTAATCTTGCTTTTTGTGTGGGGAAAGGTAAAATTTTGTATTTGTTTAAAGTGCGGAGTACAAGCAATTTTTCTATACCAAACTTTAAGAGTTTAAGTCACGTTTTTGGGTTAACACATTCACTGCCATGCTATTCAGTTATAGTCTGTACCCGCACGCCAAGTGCTTTTTGTGTCTTCAAGGTCACTATGAGTAATCTCGTAGCCGGCTTATCAGACAGAATTTTGTTTCATATGCCAACTATGAGTAATCTCGTCTCACTCCCATCTTCAAGGTCACTACGAGTAATCTCATAACTGGCTTATCAGATCGAATTTTGTTTCATATGCTAACTACGAGTAATCTCGTATCAATTCCATCTATATATTACATGTGCTGATGCCAGTGTTTATTGCATCTAGTTCAGTTTTAGTTTCTATTCCCTAAGAACCTTCAATTTTGCCATGACCAGTAAAAGAAAATTTACTGATATAGAAGTAGAAGCTTATGCTAATATGAGCAATGAAGAATTTCATGAAATATTTGGTTCCAATTCTGAAGATCATCCTACAGATGACTCTAGCGGCGACTCTAATGATGAAGAAACTTTTGAAGATGAAGTTAGCAACCAGCCAAATACATCAACATCAACTTATTGGGAAAATTCAGATGAAGAGCCCCCACAATTTGACTTTGTTGAAACTGCAGGTTTTAAAATTGACACTGGAAATTTCAGTATCAAAAGGTTAGTTGAACTTTTCTTTTCTGAAGATTTTCTCACAATTTTCCAGGACCACTTGGGAAAGGTTATGCAGGAAGTGGTCTGATATCCTAGGCTACTTGCAAAGAAGACTTCACTAAAAATGGACCTTGGTGAGTGTTATATTCTGAAATGCCAAGAAGGGAACTAATACTCCATGATACAAGAGCTGATGGAAGTAAAGTTCTCTATTAGTTGTGAAGAAACAGAGATTTTCAACAAAATGTACAACATTGATAATCATTTACTATTTTTGGAAACTGAATTACCATCTATTAGTATCATGGGAAAAATTGTTGCTAATCATTTAAATTCATCAATGGTAAAATTAGACATCCAAGATTTTATCCAACTCGATAAAGATTCTTTATTTTATGAACATTTTAAGAAAACTGTTTGTGTATATTTGGTGACAAAAGCATACAGAGAAAGTTTAGTGAGGCATGGTGTCATTTCCATACTGACACAATATCAAATGTATGGAGATGTGCCTACCATGGTATCTGTTCTAAAAATTTCTTTTGCATGACCAGCTATTTGGATGTAACGTAACCAAGAAACAGTGAGTAACAAAAATTTTCTTTATTGAACTTTTAGGAAAATGTTAGTGTAAACTAAATATTGTGCAATATTTTAGGTAATTACAGATTTCAAATTTTTCTCTGTGAATATACTTGTAAATAGTATTTCAGAAAAACAAAATATGCATTTGTAAACTTAAATGAACAAAGTTGTGTGCTTTTGTTGTTGTGTTTTTCCACAGTGAATTTTTTACTCAGTTATTCTGATTAGAATTTGATATTTAAATCCATTACTTTATACCTTAATGCAATTCTGTTTAATTATTGTAAAAAAATTACTACTGTGAAATTAATGCCAGGGAGTGGTGAAAACTTATATCCATGATTATTTAGAAATTGTCTAATGCTACCTGTTGACATTGTTGGAGTTATCTGAAAACATTTCGTTCACATAATCGAAAATCCACACTGTTAAAATATGGTGATCTTACTTCAGATAATTTAACCCAAAAACATGACTTAAATGCTTAAAATTTGGTATAGAAAAAATATATTTACCCTCCACATAACACAAATACAAATTTGACCTTTCCTCACACAAAGTAATATAAAAACACACCAACAGTAAACAGATCCAGCAGCATGTGAAAAAATATTGAGTCATCTGCACAAAAGGTTCATTTTTGAAGGAAAGGTCAGGATAGGGTTGTGTGAGGTAAACAGTACTATAAAGAAAAACAATGAAATTGAGTGACTTTGGACTTAAGGTAATCCACAGTCATTCATCCACAGCATTTGCAGTATTGTATTGTGGTGTATTGTGTCTGTTAATGTAAAAATAATGGGTGGGCAACAAAACTCTTTGAAAGTTTCTTTGTAAAAAGTGCTAATTGTTTAGAATTTTCCAACAGAAAGGTAACATAAAATATAAGATTGGAGCTAGTAATCTGTGAAATAATAATAATAATAATTAACTATATATTTGTGGTGCCATATGAAGTAATGTAACAAGAATGAAGGAAAACTAATACGAAAAATCGACAGCAGGTCAAAAAAATACGAATTTTCAGTTATGATTGGTATAATTGATTGTCAATTTCTTTTAAATAAGACTTCAAATTTATTTCCTAAAGAACTGTGTACTTTTGATGGAATTGTTTTATGATATGCATTGACAAAATCACCTTGTAGTTGGAATGAATTACCTGTAAGAGATAAAAAACAGAATTCTTGGTTAATAAAATATAACCATCAGCTGAAGTGGGAAATTGGTTCACTAACTCTGGACAAACTAAGAAATTGGATAATAGAATCAACATGCAAATATCAAATATTGCTTGGCAAAGGAAGAGAAAAATCTAAAACATTAATATGGTTAATTGGAAGACCTGTTCTTGATTTAAATGAAGTTGGATGGCAATAGATGAAAAATTAATGAGTACTTTTAAATACTTCTGGAAACATAGTAAATGGTTCTGTGCTTTTAAAAATGCTCAAAAATATATGTATTGGTTTCAAAAAAATAAAAATGTGACCTCTAATTTTACTACAATAACAAATTTTCTACAACCACAAATGAAGAAACTTTCATATTAGGGTCACACTGTTGAAAACCACATGATGGCATTTCTGCAACCATGGGAAGAACCTTTGAACAAGAGTGCAAAATTAACAATATGCAGGTGAAGGTCGAAAAAATAAGATTGTATTTTTCACTTCATTTATTTTCTATATCTTAGATTCAGTAAATACAAATTAAATAATAATTCACTCAAATAAAATCTGTAAATTAAAATGAACAAAAGGGTGTCATTCATGCTCTATGCAATTTTAAGTAATACCATATGTATGCATATATATAGTCTTACTTAAATTATTTTTTTTTCTTGTGAAATTTCTTGGTAGAAACTAACCAAAGTCTTTTCTTTTTTTATTTTTTATTTTGAAAATCTACGCAGTGAATTAAAAGTATTATTTGTTCATGAAAGCACTCAAATATTTCAATAAACTCTGTGAACTCCTGCAAGCAAAAGCGATTGGGTATTAACTTAATTAAATTAAATTAATACACACACACACACACACACACACACACGTTTTTCTTGTCAATAGATGAGTATGGGTGATGAGTATGGGTATTCTTACTTTAGAGGCGAGATGGCGGCAGTTTTTAGGCATTTCTGAATAATATAATTATATGCTGGTGTCTCCTCAAACATGCACTTTTTTTTCTCATATTCATAGCTCATCCGAATATTTTTTTTTGATTTGTCTACATTTAAGGACTTAAATTTAATTACTTTTCTAATTAACGTTATCTGTTTTACAAAATGTATGGTTAATGGTGTTTGTTGTTTATAGTCAAGAGAAAAACCAAACGGCATTTAATAAATAAATTAAAATAAACGGACACTTAAATGGATTACAACATCTTTGTATGTAGTCTAGAAATTCTAATGATAATTTAAATTACTTACACTCTTTCCCGAATGACTGTTCTAAATGCAAATATTCCAAAATACAGGTAGGTATTCAAAAATCCAGCAACCTCTGGACCTGAAGTGTGTCGAATTTTTGAAAATGCCTGATTTCAGATGGTTATATATGCTGCATATGTTTAACAGAACATGATTACCTGTACAGTCCTTTAAAGAAAGAAAATTAAACATTAAATGAAAAGCTTATGAAATTTTAATGTTCACCAACTAATCATAACGGTTCTATAGAATTTTAGTTCAACTGAATAAAATAGTTCCTCAGAATTTTAATTAATAAAATGTTGATGGTGGTGATAGCACATCTGGTTGACTTGAAGTTAATGACAGTGGATTATCAAGTGTGGACACCACTGCTGCTTCTTCCTGCTTCCTAACTATTTTCTTGAATATATCGTGCAGTGTCTGCTGCTTCATAAATTTGGGTCTTTCTCTAATAAGTTTATCTTGGAGCAAGTAAAAATTCATGATTTCTTGTTCACTTACAAAACTTCGTTGCTCTAGTCCAGCCAGCAGTTCAGCTGTCAACGTAATTAACCTGTCAATAGAGATTCTTTCTCTCACATCTTCCTCATTTTCGTCACTGCTTTCATCTTCATCACTACCATTCCATTAAAACATCTTCATTTATTCTCTATGAAAGTTCCTTGGCATCAGTATTAGTTACATCTTTAACATAAGCAAGAAGTTCCTGTATAAGCTGCTTTTCTTTGGGAACCCTAAACCCTGCAATATTATTTTCAGTGTCTTCGTTAGAATGAGAAGTAAACATTAAACTTGGCCACAATTTATGCTATCCATTTTTCAGTCTTGATGTTCTCACAGACTTTCACGCATTGGCAACACAGTACACTGCATCCTTAATGTTGAATTCTTTTATGAACTTCTGTACTGGGGTGCCTGAATTAACTGAACTCACTAGGCACCTCATTAACAGGAATCGATGCTTACACTTCACATTACGTATAATACCATTGTCCTGTGGTTGAATTAGTGATGTGCAGTTGGGTGGGAGGTAGACAACAAAAACATTATCTTTCACTAGAAGATCGGCTTTTGGATGTGCCGAACAATTGTCTAAAATAAGAAGCATCTTGCAATTACGGTCTAATTCAACCGAGGTACAGTGAGCCCTAGCCTCAGGAACAAAACAGTTTTGAAACCAATCCAATGTAATATCAGTGGTAACCCACCCCTTCTTGTTGGCACGGTAATGGACAGGAAACTGTGTCATACTCTTGAAGGCCCTCGGATGTAAACTTTTTCCGATAACGAGAAACTTACATCTATGGGTACCCGCAGCATTAGAGCAGCACATTACCGTGATGTGGTCCTTCGAAGCTTTAAACCCCGATGGCGATTCTGCATCCTCAGTTGTTAGAGTTCTTTTTGGTGTACATCTCCAAAACAAGGCAGTCTCGTCAGCATTGTACACCTGTTCAGGACTTAAATGTTCATCACTAACTAACTTTGCAAATTCATCCACATATGCACTAGCCGCATCTTTGTCTGCTGAACGTTTTTCTTCACAGACGGCACGAAACTGTAAGCCATGTCGCGACTTGAAACGATGCAGCCAACCTTCTGAATATTCACACTTATGTTGCAATCCCAGCTCTTCATGAAACATTTTGGCTTGTTTCTTTAATAAATCATCAGAAATTTCCACACCTTCACTTACACGAAAATTAAACCAGATTATGAGAACTTGGTCCAGTTCCGAATTTTTTCCCTCCGTCATTGATTTCCTTACAAACATTTGCTTTTTTTTTTTTTTTTTTTGATACACTGTCAGAAAAGAACTTTAACAATTTTTTTTTTGTTTTTTAATATCAATTTTAATGATATTAAAATTGTGGTCAATGTCATATGTTTCACAAATGGTTTGCACAGACACCCCGCTATCAAGTTTTTTTAGCACTTCCACTCTCTATGCCATCGACAACGCACGATGTTTACGTTTTACGCCACCTCTTTTCTTTGCTGAATCCATAATGGGGCTATACAGCAGCAAATAAACGATAAAATGAGAAGGAATAAGCAGGTTATCACAATGCTTATCGACTACAGCGCCATCAAAACATAAACATAAACAGAAAACAGTGGCGCGCCAACGCGGTAAATTTGAAAATGCGAGCTCCGAAATCCATGCCCGAGATCTGAAGGAACCGGGTTATCGATGGCCGGATTTTTGAATGCTTACCTGTAGTTGAATTTTATATCCACAACACAACACGAACTCACACATGAGTTGAAAGAACAATATTTCTGTAAATAACCAGAAAATCTAGTTGACTACATCCTTTAGATTTCCATCCATTTGGTTCTGTTCGTTAATTCCTTCGCACGGTTCTCATGCTATGATGTTTTTCCCAAGCTATCTGTCCCCAATGACATCATAGTGTTGATCTTACTAGCGACTTCCTGTTTTTGGAATTCTGGTAGATTTGTTATTAAGACGCGTATTTTTTTTTTTTATTTTTAAAAACCAGTTTTACTTTAAAAACCAGTTAACTACATTTTTCTAGCCAGAATAACTGAGCAATAAATAAATAAACAACTGTGTGTTAATTCCCCCCCCACCACCACCACCACAGTGCTTATATTTTCATTAGTCTTTCTTCAAGATATATTATCAATTCTCTCAGCTTAAAAGAACTACAATATGCGAAAACTACACAAGACGTGGTCATGTGCCAGATTCTGACCGAAGCATTCTAACGCATGCACGCCATCAACACAAAAATTATCAAATGTAACGGCCTAGCAGTTACTAAAGTGTATGTTTTCATGTAACTTGATGCATTTGTTTTCACACCAGTACAGCATTGAAAATGCTAGACAGTGGCTAATGAAACTTGTTGGCTCTTTGTATTTTTAATCCTTAAATCTTATGGTCTTTTAACAATAAAAGTTTTTAGTTTTAATACATTAGACCAAATATGAACAATTTAACTTCACAGATGAAACATAAAGTTCGGTGCTTAGAAAAGGACAAATGCAAAAGAGCTAAGTTACTAAACCAACTTACATTTCTGAAGAGATGTAGAGATTTTGCTGTCATCCCGAAGTTCTTAGTAGTAAAAGGACATATCCAATCTGCAATTACAGCCAAAAGAATATACTACAAGACTTTTAGCGTTAAGAGGATCGTCGTAAGCCGGAGCATTACTATATATAGGTAGTTTTGCGTTTTGCAGAATCAAATAGTACCCGGAGTACTTGCCACGAAACGAAACCGCAAACCCGCGTTTAAGGTAGAAGATAAATATATACGAATATTATGATTATAAACGTGGTGTCAACCTCTTAATTACAATGTGGCTTACCTTTATTTATCATAGTTTTATTATTGGCAGGATTCCGCAAATTATGTAAAACCCTACTCGTCACGCAAAATGTATTCGCCAAGACCCCCACTTTCCTCCGTTTTTTAATGGTATGTCCCAGTAAATCAAGAGGAATTCCATTAATTGATTAGTAGTATTGTATAATGTGGTTAGATAAGATTTCCTAAACCATTTGAATAAGGATTAGGAAGAACAGTAAAAACAACTTTCATTTTCTTTTCATTTTTTTTTTTTTTTGAAAATGTAATCGATTACATCAATTTTTGTTATCAGAATAGCTCTTTATATGACGCTCATTTCCAAAAAATACCACATCAATTGCGCATTCTGTTTCAAAACAAACAAACAAAACAAAACAAAACGAGAGCAATAACATCAGAATACATCGGCAATTTCACTTTGATCATACCTTTCGGATCATTCATTTGACCTCCCAAACATCAGCCTACTTCCAACACAGCAATCAAATCAATAAAAAAAATATATCTAACAGGTATTATCCTCAGATAAGTTCATTAAAAAGCTTCGAGGATGCAAGCTGAGACATTACATCTCAACCGAGTTCAACAGAAAAAAAAAAGAATTATTTATTACATTGAAGTGCTGTCTTATCCAATTGCAAACTTTAAATTACCATCTATAGTAACTACTATTAACACATTATACAAAAAAACGGAAAAATTTGTATGAAATTCTCTGTAAAAAAACAACTAGAACATGTTTTGTAAATGCATAATATGCAATCATTGAATTAAAAAAAATACTATTATCATATGTATGTAATTTTTAAATTTTGTAATTTCTATAATTTTATAATGTAATTATTATATACATGCAAGAAAAAATTCTAATTTTTCTCTTCTAAAATTATTTTAGATCTCCTCTAAAATTATTCTCTTCTAATTTCCCCACCTTCCATAAAATGAAAAATTCCATTAACTGAAATCCTGTATGACCCTTTCAGAAGTTTGTAAGTCTCAATCACAGTGTCTGCAGTATACAAATTCTCAATCTATCTTCATAATCCATAATCCCCATATCATTCTTCACACTATTTTGCACTCTCTCTCCACTGTACCAGAATCACATCGGAGACCAGGAGACCAGACCTGCGCACAGTAGTCCAGACGAGGTCTTATGAAGGCTTGTAAAGAGGGCAAAACAATATCCTTATCTTTACATGCCAAAGTTCGTTTCGCATTGCAATTATCTTTTTTGAGTTATATTTGCAATCTTTGCTCTATCACCCTTGAACTTTAACTTCCTGTCTACTAAAACTCCAAGATCCCTAACCTGATCAGTTTCTTCTTGTGCATGACTTTATCTTGACATTGAGATGACATCCATTTTCCCATGCCCATAATTCCAGCCTATTCAAATCATTCTGCAAGTACTGCTTATCAGCCGCATTCCTGATTCTTTGCATCAGCCGCAAATAGCTGTATGTCGCCTGTCAAATCCTTCCCAATGTCATTAATGTACAGATTGAATAACAATGGTAAGGATTTGACAGGCAACATACACGATAAGGACTGATCCTTGTGATACACCACTGATTACCTTAAATCTTGCAGACTCACATACGCCATATATCAATTTTTGATATCTTTCCATCAGCCATTCTCTTATCCGCGTTAATATTTTATAATCCAAACCCATATTCTCCAATTTATGCAACAGTATTCCATGCTGTATTCTATCAAAAGCCTTAGCAAAATCCAGAAGTATTATTCTGTATACATTGCCCTTATCTAGTTCAATGGTAAGAGTATTACAGAATGTGAGCAAGTTGCTAAAGCATGACCTTCCTTCAGTATACCCATGCTATTCATTGCAAAGTAGAAATTCTCTATATCAACCCATTTCTGAATGCGAGTCCTGACCAACTTTTCCAAAATCTTTTCCACTATTCCTGAGATAAAGCATTGGTCGATAGTTGGATACATCGGTCTTTGCACCACCCTTGAGCGGAGGGATTACCATACATTCTTTCCACTCTTCGGAATCTTTCTTGTTCTGAGACTCAAAGGAATAGCCAGTTCAGCTGAACAATCTTTCAGCACCCATGCTGATATCCTGTCAGTCCCTTTTGCTGAATTCTTATTCAGTTTGCAACAACTCTAATACCCCTCATAGACCCGAGGTTTTTCATTCAGCGAAGAGATAGCAGTGAGCTCAATGTTGCATACATGAGGTTGATAGCTTTTAGTAAAACGGGCACTCCTTACTTGAACAACAACCTCTTCTGCATTTGTTACCCCTCACACCATCTATATTCAGAGCCAGTTTCTTTCTATACTCAGACTTAGCTTTCCATACAACAGTTGCAACTCTTCTGACTTGTTGCTTATAATTTTCATAACGGACATCATCCTTATGTACACGGCATTCCTTCCACATTACCTTTTCTTACGAATTTCTTGCTTGATAAGATTACACAGCAATTTGACTTTTACCATATTTATTCACCGAACTCTTGGCAGGCATTCTGATATTGCATCACTTAAGTATTTTTAAATGCTTCCCATCAAGCAACTGGAACAATTGCTCTGAACCCAGTATACTCCTCAGTAGGTCATAATTTCCTCCATTGTACTACTTCAGCATGTAACCTTTTCTCAATAGAACTTTCATAAACTTAGCTACTTTCCAAGTGAGCATCTCATGATCTCTGTCACCAACCGGATGCAGAATAGTTACCTCTTTAACTGAATATCCTCGGACACTATAATCAAATCTAACACTCTTTGACCTCGAGTTCCTTCTGTCACATGCTACTTGAGGAAATGGTTTCGCAACTAATAACTTCCGTTTAATTCTTCTAATAAGAATTTAACAATCAATGTTTGGATAATTAAAGTCCCTCAGTATGATTTAATCTTTTCGCGCCCAACGTCTTT
Organism: Typopeltis vanoorti; assembly: GCF_054136105.1. Taxonomy (NCBI): domain Eukaryota; kingdom Metazoa; phylum Arthropoda; class Arachnida; order Uropygi; family Thelyphonidae; genus Typopeltis; species Typopeltis vanoorti. Next base: position 42,299,957 of record NC_143566.1, on the reverse strand, counting down.
ATTTCATGATGCATTTCTTCATCACTGGCAACCAGGTATGTAACAACATTCCACTATGTATTTGATCTTGTTAAATTCCACCTCACCCGAGATGGCCTCAAATTCATTGCCACATGAAATACTGTTACTTGTACTACAATCATAGGTCTTAACACTAACTGGATTCAAGTCATCCGATAACATTAGCAGCATGCCCCATCCTCTCCTATGCTGTCTGTCCTTCCTAAAAATACTGTACCCGTTACACTCAGTACCAGTTAGTATGTCTAATTCTGATAGCCAGGGCTCACTAATGCCTACAATCCGAGGTTCCAACATCTTGACCAAGGCAACAAACTCTACCCGTTTGTTTCTGATACTCTTAGCATTTGTGTATAGAACCTGCATGTTCTTTTGTATACTTTTGTCTGAAATCTGCATGACACAGTTGGACAACTTGCGGATCTCTATTCTTCTCTATTGCCTTATACATGTAGACATCTTTGCACACATTTGATGGGTCCGAACCGGACGAACACAAAATCGTATTCGTTCTCTCCTCGTAATCATTCCCATGATAATGCCCATTCCCGTCATTAAGACAGTTACATAACATTGTCGCTTTTACACATAGATTCTCACCATTCCTCCCATTATAATTTATTTTCCCTGACCCTCTGTGTTAGATCTCATACCAATTATTCGTTTTTCATGACTCCCCGATACCTACCTGAAGGTATAGAGTTATTCAATTGTTGAGAGAAGGAAGATACAAATGATACCGATGCATTGTCTCTGTATGATAATTTCAAAAATCAGTAAGTAGAGTAGGGATGTCGATTAAATGTCAAGAGAAAGAAATTAAATTTTGGTACGCGGGGATGCACGACTTCTACTCTATGAGAACAAGGAGAAAATCACTAGGGGGGGATTTCATTAGATATATATAGAAAAAAATTAATTGTTATGCAGGTAGCAGAGAAGATGGTGCAACGATGAAGGATATTGATGTACACAAGGATATGCCTGTATCATTTTATAATACTTTTATCTTGATTATTGTGCGTAGATTGGGTTATCTGGCTTTCCGGCAGATGAGCAGATTCTGGAACAGAATATTCAGAAGAATAACTAAAGTAATAGCTAACGGTGGAATGTTACCTCAGAGGGAAATGAGAGAATGTGAATTAGAAAGTTTTTGAACAGAGATAGAAAAGGTGATTCGATTGAGAAATATAATTTATGATTTGGCCAAATTGATACTGAGAAGATATTTTATGCAGTTATGGTGGTGGTAGTGTGGGGAATGGGGAAGAATACTCGAGGCGGCTATCCTTCGATGTTATATGTGTGTGTGTGGGGGGGGGGGGTGAACAAAGAAGTTCTGTATATGTGTGTGTGTGTGTTGAGGGGAGTTGGTGAACAGAGAAGTTCGATATATATGTGTGTGTGTGTGTGTGTGTGTGTGTGTGTGTGTGTGTGTGTGTGTGTGTGTGTGTGTGTTGGGAAGGGCGAACAAAGAAGTGCGATAATGGCTCTTTTACATGAAAGAGGATAGGAGAGTGGAATGCGTTTCTAGAAAGTGAAGAAAATGCTAAACCAGCAAATTAGTGAAATGAAATATGGCAGGTAATTTTTGGGATGAATTTTTCACGATGATCTGTGAGAAACCAGTTAAAATTATTACGTGTGTATTTATGCATGTATGTGAGGTGGGAGAGGATTGAGTTCAATGGTGTGAATGTTCAAGGCTATGTATTTACATTTATAGGTCAGTGTACCTATGAAAATTATGCTGTAAAAATGATAATAATAATGCAAGCTAAGTTTTTCTAACTTTTTAAGTATAAATACAGTATGTATTTATCTATTAAATACCTAAGAATTTTGTATACGGTATGTTGACAGGCATATTGATGGATTGTGTAACAGTAGCTGCTGCTTCTTCTATGTCATTAAATTTTCTGATTAAACTTTAAAAAATGTTTACTACAAAACACACACACACACACACACACACACACACACACACACACACACACACACACACACACACACACACACACACACACACACATTGCCTCTCGGAACTCAGTAGTAGGCAACATTGATAAGCTTATGCTTGAAACGCAAATACGATGCTCGTACACACACACATAGACTTTTGAGATAGCTCACAGAGGTTAATGGACTAACTTTCATATACACATAGGACTTGTGCATATGAATCAATTTAAAGGCACTGTCAGCGTTAGATTATGAACCTTGGATAACTGATATAGTCTGGTTTTCGCTTTATTACTGACTGCAAGAAGTCTGAATAGAATAAGTTTCACATTGGAGGCTACATTCTCAAGTTCCCTTTTTCTACGAATGTGCATAAACATGATTACAACACATTAATCAGGAAACTGATCTTAATGTAATTGCAGTCCATGTTATTGAAGTTAAAAAATAACTTTTCTAGCTGTTTTAAATCACAACATTATATTCGGGCAGCCATCTTGACATTTTTCCATTTGTATTATTTATTATTTAAAAATATTATTACGCTTATTTTTTGATCTGTGCCTCAGTTTATTAGAGAGGTTGGTTGTCCTACACTTGAGCCATTTTGATTTACTGTACATCGTCAATTACCTAATTAACGATGAGCTGCCTTAGCAATATGCTATCTAAACTTCAATTGTATACTATCAGCCCTAAATCCCTAGCTTCATCTGTTTCCGAGAGTATGGTTCCATCAATAGCAGGGTTGATACAAAATTAATAACGGAAAAAACTCACGTACAAAGATTATTTAAAAAGATTGAGCTTAATATACTGAAGATGCCTGTGACACACAGGCGAAAATTATACTATTAAATAATTTTTGTACGTGAGTTTTTTCCGTTATTAATTTTGTATCGATATGTCTACTCACGGTATACCTCTTTTAAAACAAACTTAATAGCAGGGTTTTTTCTACCGGAAACTCGGGTTTTTCATCACGAGTGTAGACAAATCGGCCTTCAGAACACACGCAATTTACATACAAAAATAAAAAATACTGTTCTTGGTGATGATGGTGGTAGTATCGTAGTTGGATAATTAAATAGTAGTGGGGAGGTTGAGATGTATTAGCGAAGTAGAGTAGCGTGCTTTCCCACGATGAGTTCTTGGACTCCCTGGAAGTGTCACGTAATATATTTTTTTTTAGTAGTAGCAATTTATTATTATTATTATTTATTTATTTTATTTTTTTTATTGCTAAATATTTTTTATTGATTGCGAAAATATTTATACAAACAATAAACATCTTGTGTGACATTGCACCTTATAATTTTACAGAGTTCAGCACTAAGTGCTGCAATTCCTACATTGGATTTCAATTAAAATTTTTAATAATACTTTTTTGCCTTTATATTATGTATTTACAACACATGTTCTTCTAATATGAACAATGATGATTATACAGAATTTTTTGTATACTTTTTATTTTATTTATTTATTTATTTATTTTAAATTTGAGAAAGAGTGATTATACATACTTGGGTTAGCTTTTATGAAGAGAGTGGGATTTAGTCTTCACTATTTGTGTTGTTGCTGCTGTTTATGTATGGGATGTAGGCATTTGATGCTAGTGATTTGTGATGTGTATATCAGTGTTAATGGTTTCTTAACTTTGTTGGTATATGTTCCAGAGTTCGCGTTTTAAAGTTCTGTAGTTATCTACGTGTTTTAAATTTCTTGGTAGGTTGTTGAGTTGCGTGGGTACCTGATGTGATCTCACAAAAGAACCGTATGAGTTGTTGAAGGGTGTGGGGATGTAGAGAGTTGTTGTAGGTCGTGTTATACGATATGTGTCTCTGCTGTTTCGATAGGTGATGTTGAAGTAATTCCTTGTTAATGTCAGGTAGTGTTTCAGGTTTTTAATGCTCAGAATTCTGTGTATCGCCATGTGCTTGTCGGATATTGGCTGTTGCGTGTAAGGTGTCCAGATCACTGTTGACACGATTTTCCTGTGTAGTGTTTCTAATTTTGTTAGGTGGCTGTTTGATGTATTTGCATAGGAGTTTTTTTATGTTGTGTGGAATAATGTCTTTAACTTGGAAGATTTTTGCTGCGATGATCCGGAGTTTGGTGTGGTAATAATAATAATAATAATAATAATAATAATAATAATAATAATAATAATAATAATAATAATAATAATAATAATAATAATAATAATAATAATCATTATTATTATTATTATTATTATTATTATTATTATTATTATTATTATTATTATTATTATTATCATCTATATATATATATATATTAATTATAATAATAATAATAATAATAATAATATTATTATTATTATTATTATTATCTATATATAATTTTTTTTATTGTTCTTTCAGATATTTACATATGTACAATGATTATCTATTCAGTATATTATTTTACAAAGTTCAGCACTTTGTGCTACATATAATGAGATTTAAACAGTAATGATGATAACAGTTTTTTTTATATAACAATCATAATAATAATTTACAATTATATTGTTCAGAGTTACATAAGTTGTATAATATTACATGTTGTGGTTTACTTTTTTTTTTTTTTCAAGTTTGAAAAGGTGTGATTATACAACAGTATTTACACATATACAATCTGAATATTATGTGTCCTTATTTTCACAAACATACGGTGTAAACTCATGATTTACTTTTAAAATAATTTTTTTTTTTTACATTGCATACATTTGTTACAGTTATTATATACATTACATACATTTGTTACAATTATTATATACATTACATTCATTTGTTTACATATGGTACATTACTTATATTTGTTTACATGTGATATTTACATTACGTACATTGGTTCACATATAATACATACATTGGTTTTCTTGTGATACGTACATTACATGTGTTTGGTTACATATGATACATCTTGGATGAGAACTATTTTTTTTTTCCTTTCATCCTCGAAGCTTAAATGTAAGCTTATCTGAGGATGACACCAGTTGGTTATTATGTATTTTTTTTTTTTTTTGCTGTGTTAGGATGCTACAGAATCTATGATTGAGAAATTCGCTCGCGCGCACTCACACGCACACGCACGCACACACGCGCACCCTCTCCCACCCCCACCCCCACACACAATAAATTGGAATGTACTGATGCGTCGCTGAACTGGAAGCCTGAGCGAATATATTGTGTTTCATTAAGTTTGTATGGTATTTTGGGTGCGTGTTTTCAGGCTATTGTAGTTTGTAAGGTTTCTGTATTCAAAAGGTAATTTGTTTATCATGTCTGGAATGTAGAAGTTTCGCGTGGCCTTTCCGTAGTGATTAATGTATTTATATGTGATATAATTAGTAGTCTGAGGTCTTGTTATACGGTATGTATTTCTAACTGTCCTGTAGTTGGCATCGAAATAATGTTTTAGCAAGGCTGCATAGTGACATAAATGTTTTGCTGTCAGTATTTTGTGTTCTGCCATTGCAATATTTATAAGGTCGTGATTTTCTCTTTATTCCCAAAAGATCAGTTTTGTCATTTTGTACTGTAGCGACATTAATCTATTTAATTTGTAGGATGCACAGAAAGCATACGTTGTTATAGCGTATCTTAGTATATTTTGGCATAGTGCTTTGTATATTAGTGTTTTTAGGCGTATGGGAACTGTGTCTTTTAATCTGTAGAGTTTGCCACTTATTGTTCGGAGTTTGTTGTGTAGATGTTTTATATGGCTATTCCAGTTCATATCTGCATCGAGGTAAATTCCAAGGTATCGTATTGTTTCAACCTGAGTGATTGTAGTGGTTTTGCTGTTCTGTGTGTTTTTTGTGTTGGAAAGTGGATGTTGGATAGTTATATATTTGTTATCAACTGGTCGAGTCATATATATATATATATATATAATATATAATATATAATAATAATTTTTTTTATTGATCTCTCAAATATTTACATATATGCAATTATCATCTTGAGTAACATTCAGTATATTATTTTACAAGTTCAGCACTAAGTGCTACATATAATGTGATTTCAATAATAATGATGATAACATAGTTTGTTTGCAGTAATAGTTTACAGTTATATACTTCAGACTTACACAAGTTATATTATATTACATATTGTAGTTTACTTATTTTTTCAAGGTTTGAGAAAGTGTGATTATACAACAGTATTTACACATATGCAGTTAAAATATATTCCTAATTCTCATAAACATACAATGTAATTAATTATTTACATAATTTTTTAATAATTAGAATAATTTATTGCATTATTTTTTTCATGTTAAATAGTAATGTTATATTAATGATATTATCGCATTTTTTTAACGTATTGAGTAACTTTATTTACAATAAAGATTATACAGTTTTTGAATAGAGAATATACATAATAATAATAACAATAACAATAATAATTTATTATTATTATTATTATTATTATTATTATTATTATTATTATTATTATTATTAATTTCACGTTGATCTGACCTTTCAGATCATTCATTTGACCTCCCAATGATCTGCCTGCTTCCAACACAGCAACCAAATCAATAACAAATATATGTATATATAACCAGTATCACCCTCAGATAAGCTAATTACAAAGCTTCGAGGGTGCAGTTGAGTTACATCCCAGTAGCAGTATTTATCTAACATTATTCACTTAACATTCTGTAATGAATTCTAGTAGTAAACAGAAAATGGGATAGTAATACTTCTGTTATATATTTAAGTTTAAAATTATATATTTAATTTACAATTTAAATTAAAAAAAATTATTATTATGTAATCTGCAACATAAGTAATATTGTTTAACTGTGAGTCATTAATAATAAACACGATTACTATGATTATATTAATGGTAATAATACACACTTTTTACTCTTGTGTCAATGAAAAATTTGGCAAATGATAATGATATTAAGAGTAATTATAATTCTTACTGAACCATTTTGCAAGAAAAAGATGCATTGTTGCCTAAATATTAGTATATTCATGTAATTATTTGAGAGATAATAAATTATAAAAAAAAAATAAATAAAATTAAAAAAAGTATGTCTCAGATAAATTGCATACATAGATGCTGTAATAATTATATATATATAATATTTGTAACATGTTACAATTGTGATTAACAGATACTTGCAAGTTAATAATTTTCTTCCTCGAAGCTTAGCAGAGCTTATCTGAGGAAGATAATAGATGATAGATGGTGGTGGTTTCATGGTTATGTTTCTGTAATGGTTACAAGCCAGGTATTAATTTTAATGTTTGTTGGTCCGTGCTTGGAAGACTTAAACTGCTATTACAGTTTAACTTTTTTTTTCTTCTTTTTTTGTGAAAATAGGGTTGGATTTGCACATGGTGTGTTTGTTTCTTTGTGTTCTTGTAGTGATGGTTTTTGAGAGGGGGTTTGTCATATGTTTATGTGTGTGTGGGGGGGGAGAGAAACAGGAATTGCTCTAATTTTTAATTTCGCTATAATATTTATACAGCGACTGTTTCAGATCTCCATATGTTCCTAGGTTTCTGTTGTCGAACGGCAGTTTGTTTATCATGTCAGGTACATAGAAGTTTCGGGTGGCTTTGCCATTATGATTGTTGTACTTATATGTTATGTAGTTTGTTGACTGGGGTCTTGTTATTTGACATGTTGTTCTGGTTACTCTATATGTTGGGCTGTAGTAATGTTTTAGCATGACTGTTTAGTGGCATAAGTGTTTTCACCTTAAATATTTTGTGTTTTGTCTGCACTTCCTGCATAAGAGTGAGTTGTTCCCAGAATATCAGTTTTACCATTTTATCTTGCAACTATTGTAACCTGTTAAGTCTGTAGTCTGTGCAGAATGCGTATGATGTGCTTGCGTATCTTAAAATGTTTTCACATAATGCTTTATAGATTAGTATTTTTATGTGGGTTGGGGCAATGTCTTTTAATCTGTATAGTTTGCTTGCTATTATCCTAAGCTTGGTATGTAGGTAGTTTGTATGGCTATTCCAACTTTGATCAGCATCGAAGTGAAGTCCAAGATAGCATGTTGTTTTCACCTGTGAGATGGTTGTGATTTTAGGTTCTACGCTTTGTGTATAGGAGGATGAATGTTGGATAGTGAGATATTTAGTTTCTATGGGCAGGGTTTAATAATTTTTTTTTAAACATTTTATTATGTCTCAGTATAAATTACATACAATAATGATATTTACAATATTTACAATAAGGTTTATACAGAATTTTTGAATTTAGAATATAATAATAATAATAATAATTTATTTTATTTTTTTTTTTTATAAACGACTTATTTGTTTTTGTTTTTACAATGAAAATGATAAGGTTTACTATCACACAGAGTATCTGCACACACACAATGAAAAACATATTATCTTTTCTGTACAGTACGAAAATTCGATATACAAAATGCAGAGTACATTTTATAAATATGAATATACATTTTTTTAAACTAGCTAAATATGGATTGGCACCAATGTGCACACAATTCACGGTACAATGCAGTAATGCAGCATACACACACAATTCAATAATAATAATAATAATTTTTTTTTTTACATTTTATTATGTCTCAGTATAAGTTACATACAATAATAATATTTACAGTATTTACAATAAGGATTATACAGAATTTTTTTTTTTATGTCTCAGGTGAATTGCATACATAGTTGCTGTAGTAATTATATGTATATATTATTTATAACGCATTACAAGTGTGTATAACAGATACTTGCAAGTTAGTAATTTTCTTCCTCGAAGCTTAGCAGAGCTTATCTGAGGAAGATAATAGATGACAGAGGGTGGTGGTGGTTTCATGGTTGTGTTCCTATAGTGGTCACAAGCCAGGTGTTGATTTTACTGTTTGTTGGTACGTGCTTGAAAGACTTCGACTATTACAGTTTAATTTTTTTTTTTGTGAAAATAGGGTTGGATTTAGACATGGTGTGTTTGTTTCTTTGTGTTCTTGTAGTGGTAGTTTTTTGAGAGGGGGGGGGGGTTGTCGTAGGTTTGTGTGTGTGTGTGTGTGTGTGGTGGGGGAGAGAGAAACAGGAATTGCTCTAATTTTCATTCTCGCTATAATATTTATATAGTGCCTGTTTCAGCTCTCTGTATGTTCCTAGGTTTCTGTTGTCGAACGGCAGTTTGTTTATCTTTTGTGTATATTTTGTATATATATATATTTTTTTAAATAATAATAATAATAATAATAATAATAATAATAATAATAATAATATTTTTTTTTTTTTTTTTTTTTTTTTTTTTTAAACATTTTATTATGTCTCAGTATAAATTACATACAATAATAATATTTACAATATTTAAAATAAGGTTTATACAGAATTTTTGAATTTAGAATATAATAATAATATTTTTTTTTTTTTTTTTTTTTTATAAACGACTTATTTGTTTTTGTTTTTACAATGAAAATGATAAGGTTTACTATCACATAGAGTATCTGCACACACACAGTGAAAAACATATTATCTTTTCTGTACAGTACGAAAATTTGATATACAAAATGCAGTGTACATTTTATAAATATGAGTATACATTTTTTTTTTTTAAACTAGCTAATTATGGATTGGCATCAATGTGCACTCAATTCACGATACAATGCAGTAATGCAGCATACACTCACAATTCAATAGTAATAATAATACTTTTTTTTACATTTCATTATGTCTCAGTATAAGTTACATACAATGATAATATTTACAGTATTTACAATATGGATTATATACATTTTTTTTTTTTTTTTTTTTTTTTTTTTTATGTCTCAGATGAATTGCATACATAGTTGCTGTAGTAATTATATGTATATAATATTTATAACGCATTACAAGTGTATAACAGATACTTGCAAGTTAGTAATTTTCTTCCTCGAAGCTTAGCAGAGCTTATCTGAGGAAGATAATAGATGACAGAGGGTGGTGGTTTTATGGTTGTGTTCCTATAGTGGTCACAAGCCAGGTGTTGATTTTACTGTTTGTTGGTACATGCTTAAGACTTCGACTGCTATTACAGTTTAACTTTTTTTTTTTTTTTTTTTTGTGAAAATAGGGTTGGATTTAGACATGGTGTGTTTGTTGCTTTGTGTTCTTGTAGTGATAGTTTTTGGAGAGGGGGGGTTGTCATAGGTTTTTGTGTGTGTGTGTGTGTGTGTGTGTGTGTGTGTGTGTGTGTGTGTGTGTGTGTGTGTGTGTGTGTGTGTGTGTGTGTGTGTGTGTGTGTGTGTGTGTGGTGGGGGAGAGAGAAACAGGAATTGCTCTAATTTTCATTCTCACTATAATATTTATATAGTGCCTGTTTCAGCTCTCTGTATGTTCCTAGGTTTCTGTTGTCGAACGGCAGTTTGTTTATCATGTCAGGTACGTAGAAGTTTCGGGTGGCTTTGCCGTGGTGATTGTTGTACTTATATGTTATGTAGTTTGTTGACTGTGGTCTTGTTATTTGATATGTTGTTCTGGTTACTCTATATGTTGGACTGTAGTAGTGTTTTAACATGACTGTGTAGTGGCGTAATTGTTTCACCTTCAATATTTTGTGTTTTGTCCGTGCTTCGTGCATAAGAGTGGGTTGTTCCCAGAATATCAGTTTTATCATTTTATCTTGCAACCATTGTAGCCTGTTAAGTCTGTAGTCTGCGCAGAATGCGTATGATGTGATTGCATATCTTAAAATGTTTTCACATAATGCTTTATAGATTAGTATTTTTATGTGGGTTGGGGCAATGTCTTTTAATCTGTATAGTTTGCTTGCTATTATCCTAAGCTTGGTATGTAGGTAGTTTGTATGGCTATTCCAACTTTGATCTGCATCGAAGTGAAGTCCAAGGTAGCGTGTTGTTTTCACCTGTGTGATGGTTGTGATTTTAGGTTCTGCACTTTGTGTATAGGAGGATGAATGTTTGATAGTGAGATATTTTGTTTCTATGGGCAGGGTTTGGGGGTTTTTGAATATCATTAGCTTTGTTTTTCCAGGGTTTATATATATGCTGTTTTCGGTTAACCAGTTAGTGATTTGATTGATGTCGTGTTGCATATTTTTGTAAGCGATTTTTGCAGTGTTGTGAATGGATACTATGGCAGTGTCGTCTGCATACTGGAAGATTTTACTTTTTAGGGGGAGTTGGCTTATGTCGTGTGTGTATATGTTAAATAGAATGGGAGATAGGACAGCTCCTTGCGGTACTCCACAGGTTACTTGTACCTCTTTGCTGTGTGCTGATCCTATACGTGTGATGTGCTTTCTGTTTTTCGTGTATGCTTTAAACCACTGGAGTAGACGACCTCCAATTCCGATATGGGTAAGTTTCGTTAACAAGGTTTTATGTGTTAGTGTGTCAAATGCTTTTGTTAGGTCAATGAATACCACTAATGTTATTCTGTTTTTATCCAATGCAGAGTTTATTAGATCTATGAAATCTTCCAGGAGTGTTGCTGTTCCTTTATTTTTTTGAAAGCCATATTGTGTTTTGGGTATGATTTGAAATTTTTCAACGTATGTGGAGAGTTTCTGATGTACAATGCGCTCCATGATTTGGTTGATTACAGGCAGCGTGGCGATAGGTCTGTAATTACTTATTATGTTTCTTTTTCCCTGTTTGTGTATGGGTGTGATTAGTGCAGTCTTCAGTGTTTCAGGTATGTGTCCCGTTTCGAAGATTTTATTTAACAGTTTTTGTATAACTGGGAGTAGGTCGGTTGAGTGTTTCTTGATGTCTTTTGGTCTGATTCCGTCTATCCCCGGTCCTTTGTTAGGATTAATTTGTTGAATTGCCAGTGATAGTTCTTCTTTTGTCACTGTGGGGAACCACATCGACTGGGTTGCTCGTGGACCTAGTGGAGAATGTTCGTGTGTGTGAGGAAAGGTTGTTTCTTGTAGCTTTCGGACAGAGTTCACGAAGTGCTGATTAAAGTTGTTTGCCAACTGTTTGAGGGATTTGGGGTCGCAGGCAAAGCTGTGTTTTATTGTTTCTGTGGCAGTGGTTCTGTGTATATTGTCCAGCATTTCGTTAATCAGGTGCCAGGTTTCCTTTATGTCGTTCTGTGCTGTTGTTAATTTGTTGCTGTAATAGTTTCTTTTTGCCGTTCGAATCTGGGTTGTTAGGAGATTCCGTTTTCTTTTGTATTCAGTTTTTAAAGCGATATTGTTCGGTGACTTCTTAAGTTGTTTCCATAGGGCATCTTTTCTTTGTATGTCTGTTAGTATGTTGTCTGTTATCCATGGATTTTGTTTCGTTTGGGGGCGTATTTTTATTTTTGTTAATGCTTTGTTGTATATTTTGTTAAATGCAAGTTTAAGATTATTATATACAGCTTCAGCAGAGTCTAAAGATGCTATCTGCATCCAGTCTGTTTTTCTGATTTCATCGTTCACTATTGCTTCGTTTACAATGCTATGATACTGTTTTGTAGTCTCAGTGATTTTTATGGGTTCTGGTTCAGTGTGTAACTGCAATGCTGTGAAATAATGGTCTGCTAGTTTGCATGTTATGACGGCTGCTGTGTGGCTGTTTGGAGGGGCCCTTATATTTATATGATCAATGCAGGTTGAGGTTGTTGTGTTTCCGACTATCTCTTCTCGTGTATACGACTGTATGGATGGGGTTATGTTGTATGCCGATAATAGGTCTAGGTATTGTTCTGTGTTGTTATTTATGTTCCTAATGTTTATGTTAATGTCTCCTATTATTATCAAATATTTTGAGATGCCTACTTTCGTGGCTGAAAGCCATCTGTTTAGTTCTTCTAGGAATTTTGTGGTGCTTAAGTTGGGTGGTCTGTATATTGCGTTTAATATCACGGAGTTTTCTTGTTTGATGTTTTTAATTTCGATGCATATGTTTTCTGCGTATTCTAATTTATAGTTTATTTCTGTTACTTCTAGTTTATGTTTGGTAAATATTATTATACCACCGCCTCGTTTTGTTTGTCTGCAGTGTTTGTGTTGTTGGAAGTGTGGCATTTGGTAGGAGGATGCCTCTTCGTTTGTCGTAGATACTTCAGTCAGTATTAAAATGTCTATTTCGTCTATATCTTCCTTCAGATAAGCTTGCAGGGTCAGCCAGTATTTTTGAATGCTTCTGATGTTGATGTGGAGAATAGATAGTCCTTTTTTGGGGATTGTCAGTTGTTTCCATTCTGATATTGATTTCAGAATGTGGCAATTATCATGTTCCGGGGTGATTTCGTCTGCTTGATGGTGTGCATTCATGTTGGTTGGGGTGCTGGTCCTTCTTTACGAGTTGTCGATATTCCTTTCAATGTGACAGCCTGTTGAGGTCATCTACGGATTTTATTTCGATTGGTTTTGAGTCTTGTGTCTTTCTAAGGAATATTTTGCTGTCTCTTATCCATATAAACTGGTAATTGTTTTCTGTTTTTACTTTCCTTGCTTGGTAGAATATTTTCTGATAGTGTGGAGTAAGGTATTCAGACAAGTATATTGGGGTGTTGTCGTGGTCTCCTTTCAGATCCTTTACTACTGGATTTTTAATCTTGCTAGCTTTTATAAGCGTAGTTTTTGTTAGGCTGTTGGTGAGTCGCACTACGACGGGAGGTGGACGGGTATTATTTTCTCTTTTCCTTTTTTGTGGTAACCGATGCACTGACTGGATGTCTCTTGGTTCAATGGGGTAGCCGATTTTTTGGCTTAGTTGTATTACAGTGTCTCTTAGAGGTTCCGTAGCTATTTCTGGGAGACCGTTTATGAGGAGGTCATTTTTGTGCTGCTGTTGGTTTGAGAGCTCGTACTGTTGCTTTAGAGAGTTTAGTTCTTGCCGTAGGTCCGTTGTTTCTTTAATTAAATTATGCTGTCTTTCAGTTAGCTCTTTGATGCAGTTTTTAATTTCTCTAACGGTATGTAACATATCTTCTATCGAGTTATTATTAAATTTAATAAATGCCTCGTATTGGTTAAATTTTTCTGTAATTTGCGCGGTATGTTTTTTAAATAGTTCTCCAACAAAATCGATTAAACAGTCTTTTAGGTTTTGTAATCTATTTTCGAGTAATGCATTTAAAGATGGCTCACCTGGGTTTCCGTTGTTGATTTCTTTGTTTTTATTTCCCTCTGTTGTTGATAGCTGTTTACTGCCTGCGGTTGTTTTCTGCGTTGGCTGTTTTCCGCCTGCGGTCGAAGGCGAGGTTCCTTTGTTATCTCTGCAATGGGGACACTTCCACTCGTCACGATTCTTGTTTGATTTTCGCTGCCAGGTAGTCTCGGACAGTCCTGAACATAAAAAATGCATGTTTCTTTGGCAGTTCCTACATGTTACGTGGTTTTCTTCGCCCGTTAGGTCTTCTTGGCATTTGTAGCACTTCATACTTCTTGTTTGACGATCTTGCTGTATTTTCTAATATGGCGTCCTCCTTTGTTCTCTTCTCGCGTAGTTGACCAACGTATACTTCGAATAATAATAATAATAATAATAATAATAATAATAATAATAATAATAATAATAATAATAATAATAATAATAATAATAATAATTATTATTATTATTATTATTATTATTAATAATAATAATAATAATAATAATTATTATTATTATTATTATTATTATTATTATTATTATTATTATTAACACACCAAACTCCGGATCATTGCAGCAAAAATCTTCCAAGTTAAAGACATTATTCCACCCAACATAAAAAAACTCCTATATCACGGTATCTGCGAATCCCTACTCAGATACGGAATAACAGTCTATGCAAATACATCAAACAGACACCTAACAAAATTAGAAACACTACACAGGAAAATCGTGTCAACAACAACAACAACAATAATAATAATAATAATTTTTTTTTAAATATATTTTATTGATTGTTAAAATATTTATACAAACAATAAACATCTTGTGTGACATTGCACCTTATAATTTTACAGAGTTCAGCACTAAGTGCTGCAATTCCTACATTGGATTTCAATTAATTTTTTTAATAATAGTTTTTTGCCTTTATATTATGTATTTACAACACATGTTCTTCTAATATTAACAATGAAGATTATACAGAATTTTTTGTATAATTTTCAATTTTTTATTTTATTTTTATTTATTATTTTATTTTTTTAAGTTTGAGAAAGAGTGATTATACATACAAATTTCTGCATTTGCTTATAAGGATTACTTGTAGACGAGTGAGGCAAGTTAATCCCACCTACTTCGAAGCTTGGGTTAGCATTTATGAAGAGAGTGGGATTTAGCCTTCATTATTTGTGTTGTTGCTACTATTTATGTATGGGATGTAGGCATTGAATGCTAGTGATTTGTGATGTATATATTAGTGTTAATGGTTTCTTAACTTTGTTGGTATATTTTCCAGAGTTAATTTTTTAAAGTTCTGTAGTTATCTACGTGTTTTAACTTTCTTGTTAGGTTGTTGAGTTGCGTTGGTATCTGATGTGATCTCACAAAAAACCGTATGAGTTGTTGAAGGGTGTGGGGATGTAGAGGGTTGTTGTAGGTCGTGTTATACGATATGTGTCGCTGTTGTTTCGATAGGTGATCTGGAAGTAATTTCTTGTTAATGTCATGTAGTGTTTCAGGTTTTTAATGCTCAGAATTCTGTGTATCGCCATGTGCTTGTCGGATATTGGTTGTTGCGTGTAAGGTGTCCAGATCACTGTTGACACCATTTTCCTGTGTAGTGTTTCTAATTCTACTCAGATACGGAATAACAGTCTATGCAAATACATCAAACTGCCACCCTAACTTTGTTAGGTGGCTGTTTGATGTATTTGCATAGCCTGTTATTCCGTATCTGAGTAGGAATTCGCAGATATCTTGATATAGGAGTTTTTTTATGTTGGGTGGAATAATGTCTTTAACTTGGAAGAGTTTTGCTGCGATGATCCGGAGTTTGGTGTGTAGGTATTCTATATGTTTTGTCCATTTAAGGTGGGAATCTATATAGAGACCAAGGTATTTTGCGTGTGTTACAGGTTTGATTTCGGAACATTGGGAGGTATTTTTGTTGTTAATGCAGCGGTATGTGTGACAATGTATCGATAGTGATGCATGGCGTATGATTCTTGGGTTGTGTATTATCAACATCTGTGTTTTGGTGCCGTTGATTAGAATTGCATTTTGGTGGAAGTATGTTGTGATTTCGTTTAGGTCTTGCTGTGCTTTGCAGAGAGCTGTGTTAATGTCTGTGTGGATTGCTAGTAGTGCAGTGTCATCTGCGTATTGAAATATTTGACTTCTTATGGATATGTTATGAACATCGTTAATGTATATGTTGAATAGAGTGGGTGATAATATGGCAACTTGAGGTACACCGTGTTTTACTTGTATACTCCGACTGTGACATGTACCTATTTTTGTGACTTGTGTTCTGTTTGAGAGGTAGTTCTTGAACCATGTATGCAGTTCCTCTTATACCTATTGAGTATAGTTTGGTGAATAGTATGTCATGTTCAAGTGTGTCAAATGCTTTGGTTAGGTCCAGCAGTATAGGAACGGCGTACTTGTTTTTGTCGAGAGCTTTGTTTATTGTGTCGGCGATGTCTTCTAATAAAGTAATGGCGCTTTTTGTTTTCTGAAAGCCATATTGGTTTTGTGAGATGATGTTGTACTTCTATAAATAGTTCTGTAGTCTGGCGTGTGTTATTTTTTCTAGAATTTTTGAGATGACTGGTAGTGTAGCTATTGGTACATGTTCTGAGAATGATAATGATAATAATAATAATAATAATAATAATAATAATAATAATAATAATAATAATAATAATATCAAAAAATGTTTTTTGAAGAGTCTTGTCCGATATGTTGGATATAAAAGTTTTTGTAGCCTACATAAACTCAAAATTTAAAACAAGTCCTACACAGAGATAAAATCTCCGTCCACCTTTTTTCAACCCTTTTTGAGTTGGAAGGGAAAATGATTATCCTCCAAAACATATTCCCGTTTAATTCAAGAAAAATATTTTGGGCCAATTCCACCGGTTGCCGGCCCATGCTGCTCCTGTGCAAAATCTGTTTCTTAGTTTCACAGGAACTGGTTTAACTCATCACTGTAAGCAGTTGATTCCCTTGTGTGATTTTAAACAACTGAAAAAAAACCCATCAACAAATCCAAAGCAGACTTTTCTCATTACACTTTTTCTCTTGCGCAAATGGCAATCCAAATTTCTAGCCTTTCAACCAAGGCTGTGGTACACGACTTGTGTCCTTCTATGTTTCCACCTCTCTTACATACTGATGGTACAATGGTAACATCTAAATAATATAAGGCAGACCTCTTGGTATCAGTTTTTCCTCCAGCTCCAGACAACGAAGACAAATCTTTTCCCACTGTCTCACGAACTATCCACATTATACCTCCTCTGCTTTCGAGTCAGAAGGATATCAGAAAAGTAATCAATAGCCTTTATACTAATCCTGGCTGTGATAGCATTCCTCCAGTAGTACTAAAAACTTGTGTTCTAGAGCTTACACCCATCTTCTATTGCCTCTTCAAGCTGTCATACTCATCTGGCATCTAACTAACTAACTAACTAACAGCTTAGAAGAACGTTTTATTCAGCATCTTTCCAAAAAAAGGGAGATAAAAGAATTCCATCGGGCTATCTTCCTATTACTCTGACTTTAATACTTTTGAAGCTAATGGGAAAGATGGTCAACAGTTAATTGCTTCGCCACTTAAAAACCCATCAATTACTTAGTGATCACCAACATGGATTATGCCATTTTCACTCCACATCAGATCTCCTCGATAACCTCATCCACCTTTAGACACAGGCCATGGAAAAGTTTGCAGAAAGTCAAGTGGTTGCCCTTGATATATTAACCAAGTCATTTACTCCAGTCTAGCATTGTGGCCTTCTTACCAGGGTATGATCTTAATCTTATGGTATTCCTCCTGCTCTCTGTGAGTAGATCGCCAGATTCTTCGGTCATTCACTGCTGATCATAATGAATAGTTTCCGTTCATCAAATTCTTCAATCACTGTTGGAGTATCTCAGGGCTCAGCATTTTTAACTACACTCTTCTTCCTATACATCAATGATCTTCTCTCTCTAATATCCAATTCTATTCATATCTTTGCTGATGACGGTACTCTCTATTCCTCTTATTCATTTTCCAAACTTTGTGCTTAGGTGATTAAGACTTCAAGATCATCTATAATCAATGCATTAAACACCCATATTCTTGTCATTCTCAAGTGAGATGAGGATAGCTGAGTATTAATGTCATCAAAACGCAGTCTTATCTTATTTTCAGGAAGAAAGATCATCTGCTCTCCCCTTACTTTTGACATATTCTTCTTGCCAAATAGGATCTGTTTTCTCTTCTTGGGCTACCTTTAACTCTAGCAGATCTAGCCTGTTCTGATAAAAACACATCATGCTCGTAGTCAATTTAACCTCCAAGCTTAAGTTTTCTTTTAATTTTAAACAATACTTCTCCCCCCGCTCAACCACTGACACTATAAATATCTAATCCTCCCAGTCTTAGAACATCGTTCTGACATTTGAAGTGGTACACTTAGGCCCTCCCTCAGAATGCTTGATTGTATTCAAGAGAGCTATTCGCTTAACTGATGCTCTCTCTCTCTCTCTCACTGACTGCTTCCACGGCTCTTTATTCGTTATATTCAGAACTTCCCTGGTATCCAAAGGTTGATAGTCACGGTTTCTCCCTATCCCTCACCTGGGGAAACATATATATAAAAATCTCTGAGATGACTGCTCTCAAAGATCTGTTTTTGCTCCTTCAAACAGGTAGTACAATCTATAAACACACGATTTATAGATATAATGCACAAAATAATGCTAACAAATAAGTGGTTAAAACTAATGATGATCAGTTACCAAAAACTAACATGACTAGCTAAGACAGGGAAAAAGAAGAATAAGATAATTTCATGTTGCCCTTTTGGGGATATTGAAAATGTTTAAGTGCACTTAAAATTAATCTAAATTTTAAAAGCACAGAATATAAGTTTGTATTTTCCTAGGTTGGCAGTTCTATCATAAATTCCAAATTTGCTTTCAGATATAGATGATGAACATGTACGATAGAAATAATTTACTTGTGAATTTAAAATTTATTTTAGAGTTATAATTACTGCCGCTCATATGAAATTCCTTGGCAAACAGCCGACATAACAATGTGTGTTCTAATAAACTTCTACACATTCGATACCACTTCCTCAATCTCTCTATCTTCTCATAACTTCCTGACAACAACCGATGGCATAACATCTTGAAGAAATCGGTATCCCCCAATGCACCTTATCGTAGCCAATTGAATACGTGGCAGGCTACTGTAAAGTTACCTTGACATTAGACCTCCGTGATACTGATAACTGAGCTTGAATGATTAATGAGAAAGGAATTTGCCATTTCCTCCTCGAAAAGGCATCATCGTTGAAAGAGAGAGAGAGAGAGAGAGAGAGAGAGAGAGAGAGAGAGAGGGAGAGACTAATTTTTTAAAAGTCTATAGCCAAAGTAAAAGCAGGGTAGATTCTGTGAAAGCTGAGGAATATTTAAGATGTAGTCGCGTGTTAGGTAATTCATTTACCAGTAACGCGTCATAGCATGATAACTAATAACAGCTGCGTGTCGACACTTTATCCAGTGCCATTGATAGGTATATTCTTAAATGCTCGCTGGAGATGAGTTTCCTAGATGACGCTTCTAGCAGTGCAGTTGTGTTTTTCGTCATTAACGGCATTTGAATAGTTTTAAGAAACATATTTTCCTATATAAAAATTAAATCAAAATCAGATCATTCCGTTCAGCTGCTTGCATCACATGGTTACTAAATAAGATTTTATAAGATTTTATTTCCCTTACCCCCCTCCACAGCATTTTCAGTACTACACTTCAGCAACTGTAGAAATTCCAGAAACGTTTATACATGACCGCACTTCATGGCAGTGCGACTTAATTTTTTAAAACTGCATCATTAACCTACTGTCTGACCTAATTCTTGGGGAAAACTGAACAAAATAAGCTGGAGAGGATGAAGATTATGAAAATTTGACTTATGTAGACGTTATTGTGTTTCAGTATGGTTGAAGGAAATTCCTTATCTACTCCAGAGCATTTTGGCACAGCATGATAGCATAGTGTAACAAATGAAACTTTCTCATGTTTTACATGCTTCATGAATAACATAAAGATGCACATTCGGACGAAGGAGTTATTGACTGGCAGCATATTTCGTATGATGATTCAACCGTGAGCCTCTTTTACGGGGAGATAGGGCACCGTCTCAGTCTCCCCCCCCCCCATTTTTATCCAGGCTCGGGACCGGCATAGCTGACGAATCAACCTATGACTGGAGGGACCGTCTTAAGTATTCCTGACTGTAATCCGTGTGTGTGTGTTCAGAGACTGTTTGCCTGTTCTGAGGGACGAAAAACACGAGTTTCCCGGTGGGGAAAAAAAACCCTTCCTCCATATGAGACCAGCTAACTTACCTTTCGTTGAAAGAGACCAGATAAAGATTCCTCACATCACTGACAGGAATCGAACCCCAGTCTTTCCAATCAAAGGGATTTGTCTATACCAACTGAGCTACGGAGGCGCATTGGCAGCACTTGAAGGGTTGGTTATCTTAAACTTAAAATAATGAAATCGTGATCAGCATGGAAATCAAACTTGGGCTATATTCGATATCAATTCTTGCAAGTACAATTGTGATTATCATTAGGAATTGGTGGTTCATCAACATTCATTTTTTGCGTCTTCTTTTTTGTTTTTTACGCAGCTTTATCTATTTTATTTCTTTGCATTGGTTACTCCCCATTTTCTCAGTTTAATGTGTCCTACACTTTTCCTTCTTGTTGTACAAATTAGTCAGACGATGCTTTTCAGGGCACAGTTCTGTATAACTTCTTTCATGTGTAATTAAAGCTGCCAAATCATAATGTTCTTGTCCAGTGGCTCATTTACGATTTGCTAGTTCCAGTATTTCGAAAAACGGAACAATAATCGACACATCGACACAATGCATGATATTCTGTATATATTTACACATAAATCCGGTACTTTCTCTTTGCAAGAAACTCACTTTGTCGATCATAAACAGTCCCCGAATGTTGCTGTATAACCTATCAACATTAAACTGAAATGTTTTACTTCAAGTTCTCTGAAAATGCTTCGAAGATTCTTGTAGTTACGCTATGTAAATCGTTTCTATAGTTTCATATCCTGTGTTTGTTGAAACGGAACTTAAATTTTCATAGTAAAGTCTCCTCACTTGACGAGAGTTTTCGTTGCAATTTCTGAAGTTCCTGTCGTTCACTGAATGCTCGTTTTATTAACATCCTCCCCATGGCTCTCTCATCTGTGCATGTGATTATTGATGCAGACATTCTATTCGGCATATAAATCGATTACTGTCGTTAGCTAGGGTTGGTTGCATTCCCCCCCCCCGCTAAAAATATACTTATGTAACTCTTACTCACGGAAGATTGTTAAATGTATTAGCACTGTGAGTGGTGGGCTAACGATTGTTTCTATTTTAACGAATTTTATATATTTTTTTGTATTTTTATTTATTTTTACGCAGTCCTGAAATCCTGCTGCAGAGAAACATGGAAATTTTCCAAGTCACTTCATGCCTCCAATAAGTAGGGTGGTGAAATTCATCTCCCACCAAAATATAATCACAAATATCCATGTCCATGGCAGCATTCGAACCCGCTCTCTTATTAGTTGGAGAGCTGATACTCTAATCATTCAGTCTACTAGGCTGAACTTTTATATCATCTTTAGCACTAAAAATATAAAATAAAATAAAATAAAAGTTTTACCAATTTTCATACTACAGGCAGTGGAATTCGAACCTCACAGATTATCTGTTGGAAAGCAAAGGCATTTCGACAGATAAGTTTTAGGGTTATTCATTGTACCATTGAAGCTAACGTACAGGACAAAATTGGATAATATTATTAAACTTCAACAATCCTTGACCAAACTAATGCTTAGTTTTTATATAAATAATTAATATATATCTTCTCTGTGCTATTGTAAATCGAAGGTCGTCTTCATCACACTAGGTTATGAATTTAAAATTTTATCAGAACAAAAAAAAAAAAAAAAAAAAAAAATAGGATCTGTTTTCTCTTCTTGGGCTACCTTTAACTCTAGCAGATCTAGCCTGTTCTGATAAAAACACATCATGCTCGTAGTCAATTTAACCTCCAAGCTTAAGTTTTCTTTTAATTTTAAACAATACTTCTCCCCCCGCTCAACCACTGACACTATAAATATCTAATCCTCCCAGTCTTAGAACATCGTTCTGACATTTGAAGTGGTACACTTAGGCCCTCCCTCAGAATGCTTGATTGTATTCAAGAGAGCTATTCGCTTAACTGATGCTCTCTCTCTCTCTCTCACTGACTGCTTCCACGGCTCTTTATTCGTTATATTCAGAACTTCCCTGGTATCCAAAGGTTGATAGTCACGGTTTCTCCCTATCCCTCACCTGGGGAAACATATATATAAAAATCTCTGAGATGACTGCTCTCAAAGATCTGTTTTTGCTCCTTCAAACAGGTAGTACAATCTATAAACACACGATTTATAGATATAATGCACAAAATAATGCTAACAAATAAGTGGTTAAAACTAATGATGATCAGTTACCAAAAACTAACATGACTAGCTAAGACAGGGAAAAAGAAGAATAAGATAATTTCATGTTGCCCTTTTGGGGATATTGAAAATGTTTAAGTGCACTTAAAATTAATCTAAATTTTAAAAGCACAGAATATAAGTTTGTATTTTCCTAGGTTGGCAGTTCTATCATAAATTCCAAATTTGCTTTCAGATGTAGATGATGAACATGTACGATAGAAATAATTTACTTGTGAATTTAAAATTTATTTTAGAGTTATAATTACTGCCGCTCATATGAAATTCCTTGGCAAACAGCCGACATAACAATGTGTGTTCTAATAAACTTCTACACATTCGATACCACTTCCTCAATCTCTCTATCTTCTCATAACTTCCTGACAACAACCGATGGCATAACATCTTGAAGAAATCGGTATCCCCCAATGCACCTTATCGTAGCCAATTGAATACGTGGCAGGCTACTGTAAAGTTACCTTGACATTAGACCTCCGTGATACTGATAACTGAGCTTGAATGATTAATGAGAAAGGAATTTGCCATTTCCTCCTCGAAAAGGCATCATCGTTGAAAGAGAGAGAGAGAGAGAGAGAGAGAGAGAGAGAGAGAGAGAGAGGGAGAGACTAATTTTTTAAAAGTCTATAGCCAAAGTAAAAGCAGGGTAGATTCTGTGAAAGCTGAGGAATATTTAAGATGTAGTCGCGTGTTAGGTAATTCATTTACCAGTAACGCGTCATAGCATGATAACTAATAACAGCTGCGTGTCGACACTTTATCCAGTGCCATTGATAGGTATATTCTTAAATGCTCGCTGGAGATGAGTTTCCTAGATGACGCTTCTAGCAGTGCAGTTGTGTTTTTCGTCATTAACGGCATTTGAATAGTTTTAAGAAACATATTTTCCTATATAAAAATTAAATCAAAATCAGATCATTCCGTTCAGCTGCTTGCATCACATGGTTACTAAATAAGATTTTATAAGATTTTATTTCCCTTACCCCCCTCCACAGCATTTTCAGTACTACACTTCAGCAACTGTAGAAATTCCAGAAACGTTTATACATGACCGCACTTCATGGCAGTGCGACTTAATTTTTTAAAACTGCATCATTAACCTACTGTCTGACCTAATTCTTGGGGAAAACTGAACAAAATAAGCTGGAGAGGATGAAGATTATGAAAATTTGACTTATGTAGACGTTATTGTGTTTCAGTATGGTTGAAGGAAATTCCTTATCTACTCCAGAGCATTTTGGCACAGCATGATAGCATAGTGTAACAAATGAAACTTTCTCATGTTTTACATGCTTCATGAATAACATAAAGATGCACATTCGGACGAAGGAGTTATTATTGACTGGCAGCATATTTCGTATGATGATTCAACCGTGAGCCTCTTTTACGGGGAGATAGGGCACCGTCTCAGTCTCCCCCCCCCCATTTTTATCCAGGCTCGGGACCGGCATAGCTGACGAATCAACCTATGACTGGAGGGACCGTCTTAAGTATTCCTGACTGTAATCCGTGTGTGTGTGTTCAGAGACTGTTTGCCTGTTCTGAGGGACGAAAAACACGAGTTTCCCGGTGGGGAAAAAAAACCCTTCCTCCATATGAGACCAGCTAACTTACCTTTCGTCGAAAGAGACCAGATAAAGATTCCTCACATCACTGACAGGAATCGAACCCCAGTCTTTCCAATCAAAGGGATTTGTCTATACCAACTGAGCTACGGAGGCGCATTGGCAGCACTTGAAGGGTTGGTTATCTTAAACTTAAAATAATGAAATCGTGATCAGCATGGAAATCAAACTTGGGCTATATTCGATATCAATTCTTGCAAGTACAATTGTGATTATCATTAGGAATTGGTGGTTCATCAACATTCATTTTTTGCGTCTTCTTTTTTGTTTTTTACGCAGCTTTATCTATTTTATTTCTTTGCATTGGTTACTCCCCATTTTCTCAGTTTAATGTGTCCTACACTTTTCCTTCTTGTTGTACAAATTAGTCAGACGATGCTTTTCAGGGCACAGTTCTGTATAACTTCTTTCATGTGTAATTAAAGCTGCCAAATCATAATGTTCTTGTCCAGTGGCTCATTTACGATTTGCTAGTTCCAGTATTTCGAAAAACGGAACAATAATCGACACATCGACACAATGCATGATATTCTGTATATATTTACACATAAATCCGGTACTTTCTCTTTGCAAGAAACTCACTTTGTCGATCATAAACAGTCCCCGAATGTTGCTGTATAACCTATCAACATTAAACTGAAATGTTTTACTTCAAGTTCTCTGAAAATGCTTCGAAGATTCTTGTAGTTACGCTATGTAAATCGTTTCTATAGTTTCATATCCTGTGTTTGTTGAAACGGAACTTAAATTTTCATAGTAAAGTCTCCTCACTTGACGAGAGTTTTCGTTGCAATTTCTGAAGTTCCTGTCGTTCACTGAATGCTCGTTTTATTAACATCCTCCCCATGGCTCTCTCATCTGTGCATGTGATTATTGATGCAGACATTCTATTCGGCATATAAATCGATTACTGTCGTTAGCTAGGGTTGGTTGCATTCCCCCCCCCCGCTAAAAATATACTTATGTAACTCTTACTCACGGAAGATTGTTAAATGTATTAGCACTGTGAGTGGTGGGCTAACGATTGTTTCTATTTTAACGAATTTTATATATTTTTTTGTATTTTTATTTATTTTTACGCAGTCCTGAAATCCTGCTGCAGAGAAACATGGAAATTTTCCAAGTCACTTCATGCCTCCAATAAGTAGGGTGGTGAAATTCATCTCCCACCAAAATATAATCACAAATATCCATGTCCATGGCAGCATTCGAACCCGCTCTCTTATTAGTTGGAGAGCTGATACTCTAATCATTCAGTCTACTAGGCTGAACTTTTATATCATCTTTAGCACTAAAAATATAAAATAAAATAAAATAAAAGTTTTACCAATTTTCATACTACAGGCAGTGGAATTCGAACCTCACAGATTATCTGTTGGAAAGCAAAGGCATTTCGACAGATAAGTTTTAGGGTTATTCATTGTACCATTGAAGCTAACGTACAGGACAAAATTGGATAATATTATTAAACTTCAACAATCCTTGACCAAACTAATGCTTAGTTTTTATATAAATAATTAATATATATCTTCTCTGTGCTATTGTAAATCGAAGGTCGTCTTCATCACACTAGGTTATGAATTTAAAATTTTATCAGAACAAAAAAAAAAAAAAAAAAAAAACGAAGGTAACATTGTCGTAAATATCAATTTACTTCTAAGTATAAAACAGAATGCCTAAGCTTTATCAGTTCTCTTCAATGCAGTGATATAAGAGAAAAATGCGAAAAAATTCTTAACCTTGGAGTAATATATGAATATGTAATAATAAATATCCACAAAGCGAAATATTACAATTAGAAAGATAGTAATGATATGCTATACCATCCATTAGCTGGATACATTACTTTTATGAAGTGTAAACTAATTTGACAAACATGAAATCAAAATGAGCTAGAATCAAGTGACTGTCGGATTGTTTGTTGCTATCTGTAGAGTCTAAGCTTTAAGTTGCCAGCTGAGGTGTAAAGATATCTAAGAAGGCGAGATTTTGTCTGGATATCAAGTCCACAAGTATTTCCGTCATTATCGATCATCCGCGATCTGCTGAAAGTGTCAAGGTAGGAAGCTGTTAGATATCATCAGTAAGAAGCTGCCAAAAATTCTTCTGGCAACTCGTACGGAGACAAGAAAGCTTTGTCATATGTTTTGAAATACGGACGTGCTGGTTTATATAGAGCCTGGCTGTTTTAACCGTGACGCAATGGTTAAAATTATTTTCAAAAACACCTAATATTAATTTTGCCGTATTATAGTATTATTATTATTATTATAAGCATTGTTCAAATACAGCACGTTCACAATTACAGTATATTGAATACAGTTATATCGTCTAATATCAGTATTGATATTAGACCATATAACTCACTCTCTCTCTCTCTCTCTCTCTCTCTCTCTCTCTCTCACACACACACACACACACACACACACACACACACACACACACACACACACACACACACACACACACACACACACACACACACACACACACACACATAATATTCATCAAAGCTTGATTTGCTTCCTCAGTCTTAAGAAAAGGCTGGTTATATTCCACTAATTCGAGCCCTACCCAAGGGCCTATGAGTTGTGGAGATAATTTCTGAAAATGAAAGCTGTGCCGAACAAAGCGGCCTTTTGCAGCTGCCCAATTTTTAATCCATCTAACTCGAGTGCTTCTAGATGTTTTTTCAATGTTTTAGGGATGGCACCTAAAGTAAAGCACCTATTATTATGGGAACACCTTTCGTTTTCTTTTGCCAGATTCGTTCAACTTCGATTTGCAAATCGCGATATTTTGTAATTTTTTCATTTTCTTTGTTGTCAATCCGACTATCTCCTGGTACTGATATTTCGATAAACTTAACACCCTTGTTTTCACTTTTTTCAACCACTGTGATATCGGGTGTATTACATTCCAAGCTTTTGTCAGTCTGGATTTTGAAATTCCAGAGTATTCTAGCTTTTTCATTCTCAACCACTTTCTGGTTAACTTTATGTTTCTAATAGTCTTTAGATACTTCAAACCCATACTTTTTTACATAAATGCCAGTGGATATATATATATATATATATATATGTTGTGAGTTAAAACAAGGATTAGGAGTTAAAATTACTTGGTTATCCTAATTTACAATATCCCCAAGTTAAAAAATTTATTACATCTATATCTCCTCCAGAGATTTTTATTAAAAATAAAAACACCTTGTTGCAACTTCTATAGGTAAAGGTGATAAGGTTCCGTATTACTAAAAGCTTGTTATTTAGCGTCTAGCTACTCACTGAGACCTCAAAAAAGGTTGAAACCGGTCTGGGTAGTGGCCCCACCCATAATGCATTGCAGTATACATCATCTAGTGAGATGTGCTTTACATTATGGGAAAATACTTAGAATAATGATCAGAGCTTTACTCACCTTTACAATGAGTTGCCCAGGTGTTGTAATATCCTTTAGACTTGAACTTTGTTTCAGGCGCAAACTTAATTGTTTGCATACTTGGGATTAGGAGTTAAAATAACCAAGTTTATAAAATTACTTGGTTATCCTAATATACAATATCCCCAAGTTAAAAAATTTATTACATATATATATAAATATATATATATTTAAATTTAAAAATCTATTTAAAAAAAATACATATATATATATATATTTTTTTTTTTAAATAGATTTAATGACTTAAGCCGAAATAACTTATGAAGTTTAATGAGAATAATGCAACTGGTTTCAGCTTATAACTGCCCTCATCAGGTATTCATTAAAGGAAGAGAATAGTAATAAACATTGAACTATCTAAAAAACTGGGAATTACAGATAAAAATTGCAACGCATAATTGAAACAAAAAACGTTGTATTTTTTAAGTTGTTCTAACTGGCGCGCTACTGTTTATTGCGTGTATGCGTGCAGGCTCTCGTGAACGCCAATATTGAAAAACTGCGGTATAGCTATGTGGGATGTTATAACTTAAATTGCTGTTTAAGTGTTCAGGATTCAGAATGATTTCCCTGGATTGTACAATTTTTCTTTCGAACTCATTACAGCGAAAAATACTTTCTGTTATCCCAGCAAACGGAGTAACTTTGGAGATCATCATTAGGATTGTTTGAAAAAAGAACATGACTAGACAACGCAGTTGCACGTGATCTTTTATAGGAGATGTCTTTCTTATGCTCCTCTATACGTTGTTCAATAGATTTGTTGGTTTGTCCAAAATACGGGATATTGCAATCACACGATAATTTATATATACCTGGTTATTTTAGATTGTGATGAATAGGTATTGGATGGCTGATAAGAGAATGGATTTTTGGCAGTGCGGTGAAGAACGTCCTGATGTTGTATTTTGATGATCCTTATGATCGTAAATCTTTTTTTCTTAATGACATTTGCTGTTGTTTGAGAAATTCTCCAAAATGACTGATTTTACCATTTGACTCCGCTGAAATTTTTTCCCATGTGTTTATCACAACATTTTGGACAAACCAACAAATTTATTGAACAACGTACAGAGGAGCATAAGAGAGATATCTCACATGAAAGATCACGTGCAACGGCGTTGTTTGTCATTTTTAAGAAATAGATTAAATGACTAAAAACCGAGATAACTTATAAAGATTTTAATAAGAATAATACGACTAATTTCGACTTATAACAGCCTTCCTCGGGTATTCTTAAAGGACAAGAATAGTAATAAACATTGAAGTATCAAAACAAACTGGAAATTACAGGTTTTGATACATAAAAAACGTATTTTTTCAAGTTGTTCTAACAGGCGTGTTAGAACAACTTACGGATTTTAAGCAAATACAAACAAGCTCACAACCATCTACAAATCCCAGGAGTGTACAAAATCACGTGTGACTGCGGGAAGCAATACTATGGCCAAACTGAAAAATCCATCCTCCTACGTCTAGAAGAACATCAGAGAGACATTGCCTACAAAAGAACTAGAGCAAGTGCCCTGTCAAGCTATGTACTGTTTTCAATAAACACAAACGATGAAGGCCGTCAACATGAGATAAATTGGACAACCTCAAGCCTTCATATGCCGTGATGAGGTGGAGCGACGCATAGTCGAGTTTAAGGAAATTGTTATGGACCCTCATCACATAAATAATAACCTCAGCTATAATCTACCGGACTCTTTCAGCTCTGCTATCCGATATTGACACACACGCGTGAAATCAGACGCACGCAGTTACTTAACAATAGAACTTCAACACGGACTGTAGCTACAGTTCAAAGCTAACTGATTTTATAATAGTCGTTTTATAGTGATACGATGTTTCTTATAGTGTTTACTTGCTTTCTATGTTCCCACGCCTGAAGAAGTCGGACAATCCGATGAAACATGTTGCGTTTTGAATAAATTTAATTGTTATTCTAGTCTCGGTTATAGTCAGTATATATAAATATGAACATATCCCAGTACCGAGTTAATACTACAAATCTATATATATATATATATATATATATATATATATATATATATATATATATATATATATATATATATATATATATATATATATATATATATATACAGTGCTTTTTTTTCTTGAAAAAATGGTGCCGGTACTCACCATGAAGATGTTATTACAGCAACTTCCAAACTTTTAACATATCCTCCGATATACCCTCGTCGTCTCGCTTTTTTCTTTTGACAAATCTTTTTTCGTAATGATATTAACTGTTGTTTGCGAAATTCTCCAAAAAGACTGATTTTACCATTTGACCACTCCGCTGAAATTTTCTTTCCCATGTGTTTATCGACGACAACACTTCCGACATCACAACACGCTTTGCAGCCCAACATTTTATTCTTGACATACATCCACTTGTTTCTCTCGCAGAAATAATTTTTCTGCAAAAATGTCCAACATTCGGGCCAATCATTATCAGAAGCTGCTTCCTTTTGACCACGTGGATCTTCGTCTTGGTTTCGTGATCCTCTTCACCAAGTATATTTTCGGTGCTAGTTTTCTGTTTTACATGATCACAAGTAGATTCAACAATTTCTGCTTTTTCAGCCTTACTTTTTTCTTATTGGCATAAATTAACTACTTATTTTACTCATTTTGAACAATGATTGCACTGATTTAACTTAGATTAATTCAAAACTCACTTGAACGCCTGCCTGTTGCAGAGTGAATATAGAATTGATAAACCGGTATTGGAAGAAATCGGAAGTGAACACAACTTCCTGTTTCCGGTTACGTATCAACCTATGAAACAGGAAAACAGGGTACCAACTTATGAGTAATCAAAACTGAAAATTCAATTCGTGAACACAGTACCACCTACCGGAATATTTATAATACATTTTGCTGTCAATAAATCGCAAATTTTTTAAAACTTAAGAAAAAAAGGTGCCTGTACTGCATACCGCCAGATCTAAATCCCAAATAAAACCCAGTGATCTAAATTCTGCGAAACTTTGCAGGAATACATTGTGCATCATGCGAAAGCGATATCCGCGAAAAAAAAAAAAGTAGTTCCAAAATTCACCACCAGGAGCGCTATATGATGTATCGAACAATAATTTCTCTCTCTCTCTCTCTCTCTCTCTGTGTGTGTGTGTGTGTGTGTGTGTGTGTGTGTGTGTGTGTGTGTGTGTGTGTGTGTGTGTGTGTGTGTGTGTGTGTGTGTGTGTGTGTGTGTGTGTGTGTGTGTGTGTGTGTGTGTGTGTGTGTGTGTGTAAGGAGAAAAGCGACATAAACATAAACAACACATTTTTATTCACATGATCATCAGCTGGGGTCACTGCCCCTGACATTGGGAAGCAGCATTGTCAGTACTGACACAAGGTTGAAGCCAAATGATGACGGAAAAGCTTGTGATCAGAGATTTGCAGATGGCAATATGATTATATTGTGTACGTCTGTAATACTGCGGAGCAGAAAGCAAACGGAGAAACTACTGCTCTCCAGAACAACCACCATGGCGAGCAAACCCTTACAATTGGCCCCAAGTTCCCGGCGTCCCTTAAATGGGACAGGGGTGCGAAGAATCTCCGGGCTCAAAATGGTGTCCACTTTTAAAATTGCAACTTAGAATGTCAGAACTCTGTATGAAGCTGGCAAATTAAGAAATGCCACAAGAGAAATGAAGAGGCTGGGCATCCGGATTTTGGGAATTTGCGAGACAAGATGGCCAGGATCTGGAAAGTGTCAACAAGATAATACAATAATGTATTACTCTGGGAATGATGAGAACAAACATCAACACGGTGTAGCTGTAATAGTAGATGAAGAAATCAATAAATCAGTAATAAATTGGATTCCATTTTCTGAAAGGATAATGCTGTTACAACTTAAGGGAAACCCCGTTAACATAAATATCATCCAAGCTTATGCACCCACAGCTGACAAAAGTGAAGAAGATGTTGAAGAGTTTTATGAACACCTAAAAGAGATTAAAAACCTAACAAAGAAACATGATATAAACATAGTGATGGGTGACTTCAATGCAAAAGTAGGAAGAGGGGGTGATGGAGAAATTGTTGGCGAACATGGCTTAGGCACCAGAAATGACAGAGGAGATCGCCTAGTCCAGTTCTGTCAGGAAGAAGATCTAACAATATCAAATACCTGGTTTAAACTTCCACTCAGAAGACTATACACTTGGAAATCGCCTCAAGATAACCAACATAACATTGTCCGAAATCAAATTGATTATATATTGATAAATAAAAGATTCCACAGTAGTATAAAGAGTGCAAAGATTTATCCTGGAGCAGATATCTCATCAGACCACAATCCCATAGTTGCAGAAGTAGGTCTTAGATTAAAATCAGCTAAAAAATCACAAAAGAAGAAAAAGAAAATTGATGTAGAAAAACTGAAAGACCCAAACATAAATAAAAGTGCCAAGACACAGCTTAACCTGCGATTACAACAGATTAACATAGAAGAAAATAAAAGTGTGGAATCTCTTTGGAATAGCTTAAAGAATGCCATCGTAACAACAAGTATTGAAGAAGTAGGTTATGTGAATAATATAAAACAACAGGAATGGATGACAGATGAGATTCTTTCTCTTATTGATACAAGAAGAATGTACAAAAACAAAGACCTAGCCAGGTATACAGAAACACATAACATCATCAAGACAAAAATAAAAGAAGCCAAGGAAAATTGGATGAAAAATTTATGTATTGAAATTGAACTGCTTCAGAAGAAACATGATAATTTCAATCTGTATAAGAAAATCAACGAAATTTCCGGAAAACTGAGGAAAAAGCAAATAGTGTCTCTAAGAGACGAAAATGGAAAAATAGTTCTAGAAGAAGAGAATAAAGCACAGATTTGGATAAAATATGTAACAGAACTTTTCAATGATACTAGACAGAAGCCTATAAATATAAAAGATAACATTCAAGGACCAGCAATCATGAAATGCGAAATAGAGAATGCTATACGAACAAGTAAAACAGGAAAAGCCGGTGGACCAGATGGTGTGCAAACAGAATTTTTAAAATTAATAGAACCAGATAACATCAAACTTCTTGAAAAACTATTTAATGAAATATATGAAAGTGATGAATTTCCATCAGATTGGCTCAAATCTACATTTATCACTATCTCAAAGAAACACAAAGCGAATTCCTGTGGTGACTTCCGACTTATTAGTCTAATGAGCCAAACATTACAAATATTTTTGAAAGTAATTCAGAATCGCATTTATAGAAAAAGTGAAGAAACTCTAAATGAAACACAATTCGGCTTTCGGAATGGTTTTGGTACTAGAGAGGCCCTTTTCTGTACCCAAATATTGATACAAAAATGCATAGAAAAACAGAAATCTGTCTTTATGTGTTTCATAGATTTTGAAAAAGCATTCGACAAAGTCAGACACACACACTAACTTAATAGAAGTCCTTCAACAAACAACGCTAGACGAACAAGAC
The DNA here is from genome assembly GCF_054136105.1 of Typopeltis vanoorti. Classification (NCBI taxonomy): domain Eukaryota; kingdom Metazoa; phylum Arthropoda; class Arachnida; order Uropygi; family Thelyphonidae; genus Typopeltis; species Typopeltis vanoorti. Next base: position 42,266,812 of record NC_143566.1, on the reverse strand, counting down.
ATAAGACTAATAACAAATCTGTATTGGAATCAGTCAGCTACCGTTCAATTAGACAACATTACCACCAGTGATATTAACATCAAAAGAGGAGTGAGACAAGGATGTGTGCTCTCACCACTCCTGTTCAACATATACGCAGAGGTAATCTTTAAAAAAGCATTGGAAGAATGTCCAGAGGGAATCACAATAAATGGAAAGATTGTTAACAACCTACGATATGCAGATGACACCGTGCTAATTGCAGATAACATTATGGATCTCCAAAAACTCATTGACAGAGTATACATAGAAAGCCAAAGAATGGGAATAAATATAAACATCAACAAGACAAAATACATGATCATCAGCAAACATCCAACCTCATCAATGAAACTGACACTCAATGGGAAAAATATTGATCAAGTGTCAAGATATAAATATCTTGGTTGTTGGCTTAATGAATGGTGGGATCCAGAAATAGATATAAAGACAAGGATTGAAGTTGCACGGCAGTCCTTCATGAAAATGAGAACACTATTCTGCAATAAAGACCTAAACATGGAAGTCAGATGCGGAATGCTGAAATGTTACGTATGGTCTATTCTGCTCTATGGAGTTGAAACATGGACATTTAAGGCGACAACCATCAAGAAAATCGAAGCCTTTGAGATGTGACTATATACAGAAGAATGCTAAAGATATCATGGACAGAAAAAATTACCAATGAAGAGGTCTTAAAATCCATTGGCAAAGCTAAACATCTTGTACAAATAATCAAGAAAAGAAAAACATCATATCTTGGCCACATCATGAGAAACAGCAAATACCAACTTCTACAAACTATTTTGGTAGGAAGAATTGATGGCAAAGGAACTAGAGGAAGAAAAAGAATATCATGGTTTGACAACATCAAGACGTGGACAGGAAAGAGCAGTGCACAACTGCTCAGATTAGCACAAGACCGCAGTTTGTTCGCCAAGATGGTCGCTGACCTTCGATAGAAAATAGCACAATAATAAGAAGAATTCACTTCTGTTATGTATTCACAGGGTGTACTGTTCATGCTACTATTTCCGGTATGCCACAAACTGCATTCTTTGCACCGTTTGTTCAACGGCAGAACTCAGCTAGTAAGACTGATTTATCAGGATAATCCCGATAAACCCTGTCTTTGAGAAATCCCCAGAGCCAGAAATCACAAGGGATCAGATCAGGTGAACTAGACGGCCATGCGTTTGGAAACGCACAAATGATCACTCTGGCTTCCGTGAAATATTCTCGAACAACCTCCTGTACGGATCGACCCATGTGTGGAGGGGCCTCATCCTGCATGAAAATCTTCGAATCCATGCATAGACGCTGTTGTAGCTGTGGCACAACAAAATTGTTTATCATACCACGATGCCTCTGAGCAAGTCACAGGACCCGACTAGCGAATGTCCTCGAAGAAGAATGGTTCGGTGATAAACGAAGCTGTAAACCCGTACTAGACAACTAGACGGTGATTTGGGTGAATGCAAAGAAATTTATTGGATCCACGGCCGTGTAGCGTCCAACTCCACTCGAGCAAGGAATTTTAAAACGAATGTCAGTCGACTTTCAAATGCGCACAGGAGTTGTGACCGCAGGTCACAACTCCTGTGCGAAGATTATTTTGAATGGGTAAAAGTGCAGAATCTTCCGTAGAATTTTCCAGATAATTGTGTAAGACGCATCCATGTGTCTTGATACAGCACGTACTGCAGAAACCAACTGTTATTCATAGCCCACAACGGCGGTAGCAACTTCATTCACTTGTGAACTGATTGGTTTTCGACCTCTGCCAGGACTAATTCCCAATGATCCCGTTTCATCAGAACGACTAATCTTCCGTCGCAGCGCACTTGGAGATAGTAGATCTCTTTGACATTTGTTTAGGCAACGAAATTCTCCGAGTGAAGCAGCAGCATTGCAATTGTTTAGGTAGTACAGATTCACGAGCAAAGCACGTTGGGGGGCAAGGTTAGTGTCATCACCGTGGACGGTGTTAATAACCAAAATGAAAGAAAAAATCTCGTCGATCGTTTTAAACTCTCCTGTTACTTGCTGAGTTTCTTGATATGCAAATTCCATGCATTTGGTGTTTAAAACACCCCTTGCGATGAATTTTTGAACTAGTTTTTTTTTTTTTCCCTCTCAGATATCGCTTCCGCATGACACTCAATGCATTCCTGCAAAGTTTCGTAGCATATGGATCCCTGGATGGGTGGCGCTCAACAAGACCCTAAACAGGAATGCTTTAATTTTGATCACATTGTACAAAGGGCGGATTTTCCTTAGAGCATACTACGGTTTCCTGCAAACCACTCATTTGCAAATTTACACAGAGCCCAATGTTTCTATCATGGTCAGACAAACCGTTTATAGTCTTTCTTCAAGATCGTGTTCAGCATGGTTGTCTGGATTCAATATGTGGAGCTTTGAAACATTCTTATGTCTTCGTGGATTGAATTGCAATTTCATGCACTTTCATGATTTCATTCGTGATTTCATAGCAAATCACGAATTAAATTCAGCATATATCATTTTATAAACACTGTCATTAAATGTTTATCAACAGAACTCTTCTTTTTGCAATTTCTATATTATTTTTCGCATTAGTTAAAAAGGTATTCATTAAAAATGTTTTGTAAATTTTTTAACAAAATCAAGTGATACACATATACAGTATATATATATAATATTCATCAAAGCTTGATTTGCTTCCCCAATCTTAAGAAAAGGCTGGTGATATTCCACTAATTCGAGCCCTACCCAAGGGCCTATGAGTTGTGAAAATACTTTCTGAAAATGAAAGCTGTGCCAAGGGCCTTTTGCAGCTGCCTAATTTTTAATCCATCTAACTCGAGTGCTAGATGTTTTTTCAATGTTTTAGGGATGGCGCCTAAAGCACCTGTTATTATGGGAACAACTTTCGTTTTCTTTTGCCAGATTCGTTCGACTTCGATTTGCAAATCGCGATATTTTGTAATTTTTTCATTTTCTTTGTCGTCAATCCGACTATGACCTGGTACTGATATTTCAATAAACTTAACACTCTTGTTTTTACTTTTTTCAACCACTGTGATATCGGGTGTATTACATTCCAAGCTTTTGTCAGTCTGGATTTTGAAATCCCAGAGTATTTTAGCTTTTTCATTCTCAACCACTTTCTGACGTACTTTATGCTTCCAGTAGTCTTTAGATACTTCAAACCCATACTTTTTACATAAATGCCAGTGGATTATCTTAGCTACGTTATCATGCCTTTTACGGTACTCAATTTGTGCGAATTTGCTGCATCCACTTATAATGTGGTCTACCGTTTCTTCATTTTCTTTGCACAATCTACATTTACTGTCTTCTTGAATTTTTTGTATTTTTGCATTCATAACGTTGGTTTTAATGGCCTATTCTTGTGCTGCAAAAATTTCCGATTCTGTTTCTTTCTTTATAACTTGCTTCACTTGTAATAATCCTCTACCTCCTTTTTTGCGTGATAGATATAGCCTATCAATGTCACTACGAGGATTGAGGGCATGGCGCATTGTCATTAATTTTCGAGTTTTTCGATCTAAATCTTCCATCTCTAGCTGGGTCCATTCAAAAATGCCTTCTGAATATCTCAGAACGGGTATGGCCCAGGTATTAATTGCTTTTATCAATTTTCCAGCATTAAGCATTGACTTAAGGAGTTTTCTTAATCGTCTTATGTATTCTGCTCTAGTTCATTCTTTGATCGTATTGTGCAGAATTTGTGATGCTTCTAAAATTCCCAAATATTTGTAGCTGCCTTCGAATTTTATTGCTTGATTATTTCACCATTGAGCAGCTCGATTTCGTTCATATCTTCAAATTTTCCTCTTGTTATTCCAGCAATTGCACACTTGTCTAAGCCAAAATCCATTGTTATATCTTGACTGAATATGTGTTTAGCAACGATCCGAGTTCATTCTCTGATTTTGCATACAACTTCAGATCGTCCATGTATAAAAGGTGAGATATCTTTGCACTCTTTTGCGCAGTTTGATAACCATGAGCAGTTTTATTTAAAATTCTAGTTAAGGGGATCAATGACAATATAAACAATAGAGGAGATAATGAGTCTCCTTGAAAGACGCCCCTTTTTATATTTACCTTTCCAATTTCTTCTCTATTTATAACCAACTTTGTTTTCCAGCTTTTCATGCTGGGTTGCAAATATTTTTGCACATTTTCGCTAATACCGAATAGTTCTGTGCATTTTTAAAATCCAACTATGAGGCACCGAATCAAACGCTTTTTTATAATCTATCCAAGCCATATGAAAGTTGTTTTTTCTACGTTTGCAATTTTTAAGAATCATTTTATCAATCAGCAATTGGACTTTTGCGCCTCTTGAATTTTTGCTGTTACCTTTTTGTTCAATTGGGAGAAGAGAATTTGCTTTAAGATAGCTGTATATTTTATCAGCTAGTATGCCTGTGAGTAGCTTAAAGTTGTTGGCTGGCAGGTTATTGGTCGGAAGTTTTCTGGGTTTGGACCTTTTTCTTTATCCTTTATGATCAAAAACGTTTTCCCTGCTGTGAGCCACTCGTCTTTGCATTTTCCTTCTAAAACATCATAAAATTGGTTAGCAAGTCTTTCATGTAATCCTGTTAGATATTTCAACCAGTAGCCATGTAATTCATCCTTACTGGGTGTTGACCAATTTTTTATTTTTTTTAGTTTGCTTTTGAACCATTTCAGTTATTTTCAGTTGGTCCATTTTTCGTTCTTGAGATTCGTTCGTAATTTGTTCAATCCATTTTGCCTTGTTATTGTGCCTCTTAGGTCTTTGGAAAACCTATGTTTTTCCAAAACTTTAGTGTATTTTCTTTATCTCTGGTATTTATATTTACATTTTCTTTAAGGTTATCATTCCTGCAGCAATTAATTTTCTTGTGAAACTGGTGCTGATTTACGCGAAACATCGAATTTTGCTTGTACTGTTCTATCGTACTATATACAGTATATATATATATAATTGCTCTATTTGAGAATTTCCAAATTACTGATCAGAAATGGTCGAAAATGTGACCTGTTTTTTTTTTACAATTTGGCTGTTTTTTTTTTTTAATTTAGGAAGCAATTACGCACATTGATAAACGCTGCTTGATGTTGAGCTGTTACCATTGTACTTGTGTTGCATATATTCAGTATCAGACGTCCACTAATGCGGTGTTTTGCAGGTTTTTATTTTCTAAAAATGAATGAGCAAAGACGAAGAGTGGCATTCCCCAGCTAATAAATTAAATAACTTAGATCAACATAATGAAGGCAAACTATTGGCAATAGTAGCTTGTAATTTAGTTGTTGAAGAGAGTGCAGTAAACGACAAGAGAGAGAGAGAGAGAGAGAGAGAGAGAGAGAGAGAGAGAGAGAGAGAGAGAGAGAGAGAGAATACGTGCACCACCCCAAATATGAAGTAGTATTTCAAGGTTAGGGATATGTATTAAATAATTAACTGACCAGATAAAAAAGTAACGTATTCTTGAAAGCGTATAGAAGTGACGTAATTTTGCCAGGAAAGACCAGAAGTAAATGTTTGTCCCAGAAAAAAGAATCTTGTCTTGACTGCTAAGATGATCATTGTTAGAGCTAAGGAGAGAAGAACCCAGGTCTTTTTTGCGAGAAAAAAAAGACAAAACTTTATTTAAGAGCATTGAAGGTGACTAGATTGTTATCGCCCAGTGAAGGATGGTTTGGAGCTGTGTTTGGGGCACATGTAAATGATGTTGATTCTTGAGATGTGTGAGCACTGCAAGATTTGTCGTATGCATAGAATAATGAAGGGTGCTATCATCAGCAAAACTATGAATAGGGTTTGAGGTTAGTAAGAGCAGGTCGTTTATGTATATGAGGAATGGAGTAAAGGAAGTAATAGAACTCTGAGGAACACCTGCAATATTAGGAAAAATCTGAAGAGAAAACATCTTCGCCATTACACATTATGAATGGCTTGAGAGAAAACTGGCAATCATTTACAAAGAAAGGAAGAATGTGAATAGCAATTTGACGAGAAGCCCTCGATGTGAAACCCTATCAGATGCCTGGGCAATATCAAGTGCAACAGTTCAGGTTTCTCCAAACCTTTCCAGGCATCTGTCCAGAGTGGGTGATGCAGGGCAAGAGATCTACTATGGATCTAGATCGGTGGTTCTTAACCTTTTCAAAGTCACGGAACACTTTTGATTATAATAAAAATTTGGGGAACACCAAGAGCATTAGGGTCATAAAACTAACAATAAAAATATGCATGGACTTGCCTTTTATAAAAATGGAACTTATTTTAATGTGATACTTGAGCTTGTCGGCTTTTGCAGATTTCAGCAATATCAGATCTAATATGTGATATAGTTACGTTCATCTCGTTGTCTATATTAGTAAGTCTTTCACGCTTTTTAGTTTTTATATGGGTTAATATTGAGAAACCGATCTCACACAAATATGATGTTGAAAACTGTAACAAAATTTTCACTGCTGTTGTGGAGAGAGCTGGGTATTCAGCTTGGACAAAAATCCAAAATTCCTCAAGAGTTATTTCAGAGAATTTTTATTTTTAGAGTACGATCCGTTAACAAGGTAACTAATTGCTCTTCTTCTTGTAACGAAAATTGACAACTCGATGTATTAACTGTGCCAAACGGATTTCGTATCCAGTCATAATTGTGTGTATTTAAAAGAAAGTAACTTGAAATCTTTTCTTCCAATAGTTAATTGTTGTGTTATAACGGAAATAATTCCCTCTGCATTTTAATTCAGAGTAGCCAATTACACTCAGAACTGTGTCACGTGACATCTTTTAACCAGAACACTTGTAACCAGTTCGCGGAACACAAGTGTTCCGAGGAATACCGGTTAAGAACCACTGATCTAGATTGTGGCGTAAACAACGGAAATGTCGACATTCGAAATTTCTGAACAGTTTTCAAACCTATATTATGTGCAAACAGTTATGTATAGAGCATTCTGTTCTTGTACATAAGTAGTTCTAGTTTGAAGAATACTTTTTTTTCCCCTTTTCATTATTCTCTTATTTTTTTTTAGCAAACTGTTCGAAAGGATAGCAGTTCAAGAGTACTTTAATTTCCGCTGTAAAGTCAGTTCTCCTTAGAATTCAAGGCTGATTGATATTTTATTTAAATTCGTTATTTTTTTTTATTGGGAAAGTGATTTGAAATTATAATAACAATTGATCCCCTGCTTGAAGACATTTAATGATTTGTATCTATCCACTACTACAATTTGTCGAGTCGTTTCAGTTAGACCAATTTCATGGCAAAATTATGTCTTCAGTACACATGGATGACAAAAATAGTTTTAATTTCTTGCCGTAATAAACGGTATGGTTGTGCAAGAACTATTATTAAATGCATTTTATGACTGTCTTGATTATTTAATTCCTTATTTTTAATACAAAACCTCTGACATTGACGCCGTTGAAGATAAATTCACTATCCCTAAAAATCTGATAATTTATTAAAAAGAAAATTTCTTGCAGCCTAACCAAATACCCAGGTAAACCTATTTGACTTCAACAGTTATGAGGCTGGCCCAGAACTAAATATTATATTTAAAAATACAGACTTAACATCAAAAGGATCTAGTATCATTTGGGTGTCATTTTTAACTAAATCTTGACATTGAAAAATATAGAAAAAAAAAAGATCAAAGTTAGTGCAAGTCACAACATCCTATAAAAAAAACTTACCTCATCAAAGTGGAGTGCATCTACTGATATCCTGAAAACTGCAACTCTCTTTGTGCTTTACATCTTTGGAGTATGCAAGCCAACTATGGATAAATTCATTCCATATCTCCAAACTTCATGCCATATTAAAGCAAAGTTTCAGACAGATCACAGGC